>NW_015650322.1:101768-144520 GCF_001515625.1 Sinocyclocheilus rhinocerous
AAAAAGAAGGGTCAACACTGCAAATACTGAGTCTTTGCATAAACTTATTGTAATTGTCACTAAAAGCCTTTGACACTTATGAAATTCTTGTAATTATACTTCAGTATACCATAGTAACATCTGACAAAAAGATCTAAAAACACTGTAGCAGCAGACTTTGTGATAATTAATATTTGTGTCATTCTCAAAACTTTTGGCCACTGCTGTATGTATATGTGTACATATGTTATATGTGTGTGTATATATGTGTGCGTGTTTACACAGTCCGTTTTTGGAGTTCTGTGTAGAATGTCTCAGATTTGGCCTTTTTTTCTCTGCTTTTTTTTTGTGCTGTTCCAATACAAACAAAATAAACATGAGAATACCAAAGCATTTGTAATTTCTGGGAGAAGTAGTGCATTATCTGACAGAAATGCAGGGGTGCCAATATTTTTGTCCATAACTGTGTGTGTGGTAGAGCATTGCGTTAGCAGCGCAAAAGGTCGTGGGTTCAATTCCCAGGGAACACACATACTGGTAAAAAATTTATAGCCTGAATGTAATGTAAGTCGCTTTGGATAAAAGCGTCTGCCAAACGCATGTAAATATTAGGTAAAAATGTGTGCACTTTGGATGGGTTAAAATGCAGAGCACTAATTCCAAGTATGGGTCACCATACTTGGCCACATGTCACGTCACTTTCACTTTTTCACTTTCACTTAATTTAATGCATCATTGCTTAATCAAAGTATTAATTTCTTTCAAAAAAGAAGTCTTACTGACCCCAAACGTTTGAACGGTAGTGTATGTAAGTGAATCAACAAAATTTACAGCACATCTCCCTGTGTTATAATGCATCACCATACATAGCACAGTTGTCCCTGGAACACAATCTTAAAATAATGTCCTTTTAGCAACTTTCTTTACCATAGTCAGAAAGGTTTTTTGTATCTTGGCATGTGTTAGTTTAATAGTTGTGAGTAGGGGACATCACATATCACATGAGGTAGGCACATGTGATCTAATTAGTGTAACAAAATTACACTCTAATTTATGACATCTGCTACGAAACTTTGAATGAATGCAGACTGAATGAGATACAGCTGATACAGATGTTCATACACATGAAATAGTTAGATCCATTACAACTAACCAGTCATCCAATGCCTCACTTATTTATCTATAAAATGTAGTTATATTGACAAGATACATTTCACAAGAATACAAAGCATTTTTCAACACTTGAAAAGTGCAAACTACAGAAATAAAGGATTTCTGAATCTCCAAAGGCACAAAATGAGTTATTTGTCAAATCAGCTAGATGCAAACATGCATGTTTAATATAAATATAAGAACATATTTGAGAAAATTCTGGTTATTCTGAAATATTTATAAAACTGACAGATTTATTTCAGCGTGAAGTCTATATTCAAACTTAGTGTGATATGTGTTTGTTTTTCTTCAGATGAATATTTGCCTAAATAGCACATATAAAACACATATAAATACATAATACAAACCAAAAAATCTGATCACTTAATATATATTTATTTGACATTGTGATATCTGTGTCCTTCTCATCGTTTCCAGAAGAACATTTTCTTAAATGGATTATTCCTATCATATCTCTTGGCTCGCTCCAGCTTCACAAGGACATCCCTGACATTTGCCTAAATAGCACATATAAAACACATATAAATACGTAATACAAACCAAAAAATCTGATCACTTAATATATATTTATTTGACATTGTGATATCTGTGTCCTTCTCATCGTTTCCAGAAGAACATTTTCTTAAATGGATTATTCCTATCATATCTCTTGGCTCGCTCCAGCTTCACAAGGACATCCCTGACCTCCACCTCTGTTGACTGAACATTGGTGTGAATGTAGTCTATCATTGAGCTCTGCTCTTCTACTAACATGGCCACATCCAGAAACACCTCATGAAGGCTCTGAATGCGTCTCTCCAGCTGTAGCAGTTCCGTATGTCGGCTCTCGATATGGATGAGTGCAGACCGTGCCGTTTTACCTTCTGAAACCATATTCTCACTGAAGACGTTCCACTGACCACTCTCCAACATCTCTTCGATCTGGTCACCTGTGACCTCTCGCCCCACAATCTCCATCTGCCGTTGAATATACGCCTTGCAGGACTCCCTATGGCTCATCTCAGCGTCATTGTACTCCACCATGGCATCACGAAAACTGTTGCTTATGCTGGCGTACTGTGTTCGGGCGATTCTTGTCACCGGTGAATTGACGCCATCCTTTTCCTCTAACTCTTTCCTGTGGGAATCCATCTTGCGAAGGTGCATGAGCATCTCCTGTCCACGAGTTTTGATGTCAGCTGCAATAGCATTGGAGTCATTGGTATTAGAGGCACTAGAACAGACTGCGCCTGTAAAAATATGTGAGTTTTGATCCCTGAGACGCTTTACTTCAAGGCGGATGTACTGAATCTGACGGCGAGCCTCCAGTGCCTCATCAAAGACAGCTTCCAGGTCGGGGTTGGTGCTGGGGTCCTGAGGAGGGTCATCACAGTCTGTGTTTTCTGATGGAGAGAGAGCTTGGGCAGCTTCATGCTCTGCTGCAGTGCCATTAGACAGTGATACTGCCTGGAGGTGGCCAAGTCTGTCCCTCATGACTGGAGTATTAGACTGAAAAGTTGAAAACATTTTTGTCTATAAATTCATGACAAAGCGAACACACATAAACAGCAGCTGGTAAAATATACAGAAGGCTATTTATGGGTGACAACAACAAATAACTCTTGAAAACAGAATTTTCGTTGTTAGACATAACCCACACGTCAAAACGTCTGACTTGAGGAAAAGTACACTTGTGTCACTTAAAACCTGTCAGACAAGACAGACTTGTTTGTAGGTCCACGTTTAAAAATATAAGCTTTGTTTTAATGTCATTACGTTTTCTATTTGACTCTGCTCAATCGTTATGCATTTTTTTTTTATAATTTGAAGAGAAGACAAATAAAAATATTAATTGTAGCCTATTTAGTTATACTCAATAAATGAAGAAAAAAAGTCTATTGATTTAGCCTAGTACATTTTCAAAAATGCGTCAATCTAGTATATCCCAAATACGTACAATCAGACTTGATATAGGCATCGTATCAGTGGAGAAAATGTTTTAAACACTTTTTAATGAAACCTAACCTTCGTTTAATGTTTGGCAACACAAATACTCTGCTTCGAGCATTATCATCATTGTGGCCTACCTCAAATTATGTCCTTCTGTGTGCATTCTTTGCAAAATCCGCTTTGCAGGTTACGAGCTATTGTCTGTCCAAGAAAATAAAAAGCGCATTTACCTAATTTCACGTCTTCTTGTCCAACACCGCATGTGAGTGATAACGTAGCACACAGACCCCGCCCCAAGTCAGGTGTGATGAGACCAGTATGTCCGGCAGGGGGCAGCACAGAGATGCGACACTTCAGAGGCGATGAGAACTGAGGGAAGTACACAACACGTGCACTCAATGTTCTGATTTTATTTGAAATAAACCAAACTGTTACATTTTTGTCACCGTTATTGGATGTACATTTAAAGTCTCCTGCACCTGCGCTGGTCGTGTTGTTTAACTAAAAGAGAATAGACAGATTTATTGAGAAAGGCTTGAAAATAGACAGAAAAGTCTAATCTTTTACCCCGCCACGTAGGCTAACAGAAGAAAAAACAAGACATTTAGTATAAACAACCAATATGCATATTCTATGACTAATTGGTTATAGCCTAATAATTAGGTATAATAATTAGTACAATTAATTATATTGTTATAAGAAGAACAATTATCAATTCGAAACTCTTGACGAAGATTGTAATTTAATTTCTTTAGTTAAATAATCATCTACTTTCTGTCAACTCTGTAATCTATTTCCACACTGTCAATACGCCTACTAAATTGAAGCTCGAAGTTGCTCAAACTTTTGAATCCTTGACTTTGCAACCATTTTTGCATGCCAGGGTCCCACTCAGACTACCATAGTATTGCACAAATTTGTATTAAATGTATTATGTGACATGGAAGACATGAAGATGACATCGTCCTTGGTCCCATTTCGCAAAACAGTCGAGATTATGTCAAGTGTTACTAAGTCACACGTCTGACATTCTGTTCAGCAAACAGGTTTGGCGTCAATGTTACGCCCTGGAACGCGCATTCCTTTCCCCACCCATGCAATGACAGCTGCAGCGCAGTGAGGATGGAGCTGCAGCCTTGAGATGACACATCGACTGAAGCGGTCATAATTTTGGACAAAAAAAACAAGGTAGTGCACTTTGTAGTGAATGACAATGAGTTTATTTCTTTCTTTTCATCTTTTTTTTTCAGCTCATCATTTCTATTTTACGGATTTATGGTTAATTATTCCTACAACAATTTAGCCTGAATGTTGTCCGTGTAAACATGTAAAATGCTTTAAAATGTAGCCTATACAACATTGTTTTATAATGAAACAAATAGTAAAATGCTGGTTTGAGAAACTTAATTCAATCTTTAATTTGAGATTTTTAGAAGTTAGAAGAGACAGGTTTACACATTTGTAAATTGTAAAGCTTTAGTGGCTCGAATACAGTTGGATATATTTAGGTATCTTATTTATACATTTCGTTGTAAAATAATTGAAGAGAACAGCATTTGTAAAGAAACAAAAGCTGAACTATCAGTTCAATCCATTCAAACTTGTTTGGTGAGTGACGGCAGTCAGAAATAGTTTCACAGATGAACTTGTTAGACGTGTGACTTTTTCAGTGTTGATAAGGAAGTATTATCTCCCCCTTTTACAGTCAGTTTCAGAAGGTACACAAGGAATGACAATGATTTTATTCTGGAAAACAAGGACTATGGGATAAATATGAACGTTATCATTTTGCTATTTTGTTTTCGATTGTTTAGCCTACACCAGATCACATATTACCCATCACGTCTGGTGGCATTGAGTGTCCTTTTCCATTCATTCTCCCCTCTAGCAATCATGAGGGACAGACTGGATCATCTTCAGACCATTTCAGAGTCTAACAGCCATCTAGAGGAGCTGGAATCCGACTCTTTCAGCAATGTGGATCTGGAGGAGGGTTTCAGCCAGCAGGCCGTCATTTATGACAACAGTGATGAGATGGAGTCTGTGCTCGATAAGGCTCAGGACACTAGGCGTGAGATTCAGCTCATCCGCCTCGAGGTGAAGCGTCTCAGGGACCAAAATACCCGTATACTTAGCCAACCGACTCGTACAACTCACGTAAAGCAGGATGCCAATGTCATCGTAGGTGACATCAAGACACGTGGACAGGATGTTCTGGCACGTCTACAAAAAATGGATGCCCACACCAAAGAGCTCGAAGAGGAGCATGGCATCAACTCAGCTGTGGCGAGAATCACCCGAACACAGTACACCACCCTAAGCAACAACTTCCGAGACGCAATGACAGAGTACAATGATGCTGAGATGGATCACAAAGAATCGTGCAAGCGTCATATTCAAAGGCAAATGGAGATTGTGGGCCGAGACGTGACAGGTGACCAGATCGAGGAGATGCTGGAGAATGGTCAGTGGAACATCTTCAATGATAACATCATGTCAGAAGGGAAAACAGCTCGTTCTGCACTCAACCAGATTGAGAGCCGACATCGCGACCTGCTGGATTTAGAAAGCCGACTCCAGAGCCTTCATGAAGTGTTCCTGGATGTGGCTATGCTTGTAGAGGAACAAGGACCCATGACAGACTACATCTTAAACAATGTTCAGAAAACCGATGCTATGCTTGGTGAAGTCCTTATCAAACTGGGACAGGCCAAGAGACATGACAATAACAACCCATTCAAGAAAATGTTCTGTGGATGCTTTCCATGCGCTAAACACTGACTGATTGTGAACAGTGAGAACTTGCGCATTGGAGGGCTGCATTATCTACTGACTTTTTTCAGTTTATCATTTTAAAAATGGGTAGCCAGAGATATGTAGGGAAAAGGACCATAGTTTTTCAAAACTAAGCTCTCTCAGCAATCATTAAACCTGATACTACTGAACTGAAGTGAACAATAACACATCTGAGAGCAAATTAAACAACTAAAACAAATCAGAGACAGTCTTCACAACTTCAAAACATATAGACCTTCCTATGTGCCTTCATAAAAATGCCTTTTCATTTGCAGTTTGATACCTGTAAACATGTACTGTAAATACTGTAAATGATATTGAAACCCGGTGTTTGAAGTCACAGTTAACAGGAAAGCAAATGAGCTTTTAATCTGATGTTATGCTAGAAATTGTGTAGTATTACAAGATATGCATAGGCTATAATTTAGTAACATAATTTACATTATTATATCTTACATTATTCTAATGTGGTCGAATATGCACTTTCTAGACCCTTTTAGATTAAATAATCCGGAATATGAAGCATTTGCCATGTTTTGCCATATTTTCAGTGCAAGTTGATCACTGTTTTTTCAATCAATTAGTTTTTCTGAAGCAATGTTTATTTAAAAAAAACTGCTAAATAAAAGATCTTATATAAAATTCTTACTTGCTTTGTCTTTATTAAATTAATTGCATGTGGCAAAATGTTTGGTCTTTACGGTATTTCAAATTAAATTAGTATACTGGATTATCAGAAAATATTCTTGTTGATAGGTAGACCAACAATACATTACAAGTCTTTAAAATAATTTTTTTATACATAAGGCTATTCTTTCATCTTTATGGGTCAAGGGGATAGATACAATATCATCAGCAATTTTTTCATGTTTTTGTACACACAGTGGACTTTCTTACATATGAAACAACAGTGAAATTACTGAGAGACCATGTAGGAAACATCTTCACTCGTTTTAGTCTGCCTTAGCTAGAATGAGGAAACAGAGAAAATAACAGTCTTCATTCAATATGTAAGTGACGTGACGTGACAGGTCCCGGTTGGTCTACCGCAGCACACGTAGCAAGCTTTTTAAAAATTTTTATAGAGAGAGCTGGTGTTAGAGGGTCAAGTTATTTTAATTTTTTTTATAATAAATAAAAAGTAGAATAGAAAAAGAATAGAAAATGCTAGTGTTAGAGGGTCAAAAAATAATTTTTTTATACATAAGGCTATTCTTTCATCTTTATGGGTCAAGGGGATAGATACAATATCATCAGCAATTTTTTCATGTTTTTGTACACACAGTGGACTTTCTTACATATGAAACAACAGTGAAATTACTGAGAGACCATGTAGGAAACATCTTCACTCGTTTTAGTCTGCCTTAGCTAGAATGAGGAAACAGAGAAAATAACAGTCTAGAGGTTTTAAGTCATTTAAGCTAAATGTGTTGACATGATTGCCTTGTCACATTATTGAATTGAATTAGCTAATTATATAGCTATAATATAACTTTTATATTATATATTTGACTTTTATATAGTTATTATATATATATAATTTCAATGAATAAAAACAAAAAAAAAGTTTCGATGACTGTACTGTAAGTCTGTTTAACCTTTGTCCATTAACTCAGAGTTTTAAAATATTTCTTAATTTCATGTGTTTCTGGCATGTGTAGTGCTTTGGCACATTTAGCAGCTTATTCACACCAAGAACCGCACACTTAAGACAGGATGTGGCCTTCTGATCAATATGTAAAGAACATGACCATGAACACTGAAGAAAACATGGCTCACTGTATGATAAATCTTTCACAACATAGCATGTAAAATGTGTACTAACATAAATAATCAATCACACAAAAATCAACATTTCCATCCATTTAATAACATTAGACATTATTGTTTAGATTACACTTTAGTTATAAATAGTAATTGTCAAATTTAAAAAAATACCATCCCAGGCTTTAAAATACTTTAGCATTATATAAAAAATATGAAAATGAAAACCACTGATCTTCACTAAAGTGCCTTGTGATTTCAAGTTTTTTGTTCAGTAATAAGGCTCACATAGCTACACATGGCAGCATGCAATTGTTACATGTCCATTGTTTTCTTTTTTATTCTCCATCAGTTTCTTAAGCAGCATGTCCTCCTTTAAGACAACACACACACACACACACACACACACACACACACACGAGAAATAATGATACATTTTTAAAACTTTAAATTCTTATACAACCAAGTGTAATCAAAGAAATCTCTGAAAGGTGTTCAGTTTACTCACAGTGAGGTACCAGATGGCTGTATACTTGCACCTTGACCATTTAAACAATTGGCTGAAAGGTGCTAGAACATGGAGGTGCAGGTGGGGAACAGTGATATAAGGAGGCACATGGAAACCTAGACTGAAATACAGTCATATTCTCATTTAATAACTGCTTCATCCAAATAAATGCTTGATTAATATGATAGTAGTGTTGTCTTCAAACCTGATGTCTTCCAAATTTGTGACATTCTTGGCTTTCAGTACATCTCTTCCCATATCTGCCATCTTCTTCACTGCTCAGGATAATCACATTTAGATTAAAAATATAAAAATCCCATGTAATCACTGAATGTTAATATTGTATCTTATAAAAATAAATGTTTTATACAAAATCAATTCATTGAAACATTCACCCAGTCATCAATATGGTATTGTTTGTTAACTGTAATTGTATTGTCTGTTAATATCATCACTATAATTAATATATAGTCAGTCTAATAATAAGCTAATTAAACCAGGGCTCAATACTTAATACTCTGTGTGCTACTACCCTCTGCTGGCTACAAATACAAAAGCCATTCACAAAACAGTGATACACAATTTAATAATCAAATGCACATCCAAAAAAGACATCATCTTACCTAGATTTATATCATCAGCTTGGAGTGACAAACAGCTATGGACATGTTTCTTTGGTATAACCAGGTAATGATGAGGTGCACCTGGATCAATGTCCTGGAAGCAAACAATGTCCTCATCCTGTAAAAAAAAAAAATTCACATTACATTTATAGTTACCTTGACATTTACAGTATATAATACTAATTATGTAATTGTATTATAAAAGTATTGATTATTATTGTATATTTATGTTACAGAAAACAGAGGGGAACCTTGTGAATTTGTAACAGTAAGTAAATTACTTTATAATGTGTATTCTAAGATTGATGTGTGTTTATTTTGTTAACATGCACACTACTGCGTATATGTATGTACAGATTTTGGACCCTACTGTATTTATAAAGGGGACATACTGGATGAGTAACATCACTTTAGCCAATAAGAAATGACTTATGAGGGTGAAATGACTACCAAAAATGACCACACGCCTCCTGAGATCATAGCAGAAGATATGACTCAAATTATTTTAAGATAAGCTAGCACAGTTTCATGCAACTTGGCCATTAGAGTTGAGAACCTCAACAAACTATTTTATAATAAATATTAAATGACTATATTTACGTTTTCATATTTGATAATCATATGGTCACCATATTAGTTAACAGCATTTAGCTCTTTTTTTTTTCAAAGCACTTCCTCCTGTAGCTACTATAAAAGCATTTCAATGAATTTTTTCTTTCTGAAAAAAAAAAACTTGTCAGATTCAGTGACCCTAGCCAACTCTATCATATCCATTTGCAAGGAACAAACCGATCTCCAACATTATTGGGTAACTACAGTAAACAGTAATAAGAACGAAGATAAGACCTACATTTATCAGATAATCAGAATATGTTATAGCCTACAGTACATAACAAGCGCTAAAACTCATAACGAAACCATTAGTAACACATTAGACAACAACAGCAGCATTAATGTTTACATTTCTATATAAGCATTTAGATGCTCGTGACAATATCTAGCCTGTTCAGTGGACGTTTTCTCTAGTCTTAAGACAGGAAACATTTTTAACAGCACCGCTCGGCTCCGCTTCTGGGGCCAGTTGCATAAACTGTTTAGACTAGTCTTAAAAAGTTAGTCCCCTAATTTGTTTTCTTCAAGACTGGTCATAACTTTTTTAATTCAGTTATGAAAAGGTAGATTGTTCTTATTTGTATTGGAAAAGTAAGACTGATTACCCCTTGGCAACTGCTAGTTGGTCAAACTAGTTCTTAAGACACAGTCTTAACATGGGGGCTAAATTTATGCAACTGGCCCCTGATCTGACGAGTGCGCGCTTCCGCCGAACAGCGACCCCTGGTCACAGTTTTCGCTAGACAACACCGGCAGTAATGTTATTCCAGAAGCGGAACGTGAACGTAAAGCTACACTGTCGCTTTAGCTACTTTATAAGTCATTTGAATGAAAACCTCTAAATGACTCATTAAACAATGTCATTATAAAAGTAAATACATCGAGAACGGTTTGTCTTCTATATAACGCGCTTCGCGGATCAGAGGAAGTTACGGTTCTCGAAGCAACACGGAACCAATCCTGCTTATCATTTTTCCTTCCCAGTTCATCTTTCTTGATGACTACAATGAACTAATATATATATATATATATATATAGAGAGAGAGAGAGAGAGAGAGAGAGAGAGAGGCCTATTATTATAATTTTATATTTAGGAAGAGGGACGAATTTGCTAATCTAATTCACCTTTGAAGCAGTTGAGCCACCCCGAACCAAGTAGATAAAAATTTACTTACTTCCGCCAATATCTCAGTGGATGGATCGTCTCTGTTTGCGATTTTACAGAAAATACAATTTTCTTCCACGCCGTCGTCAGAAGAATCTTGATTATTATCAGAGTCACACTTTCCTCCAGCCATTCTGACAAAGTGCTCGGGACAAATGAAACTGATCCCTGAAGTTCCCTTTGATTATGTCATCTGTTCTTCCGCGTTTAAACGGTCGAACGTTTAATTTAACGCAATTACATGAGCTCATATGATCACATGTATACCTCCCAGAATTACCGGTGTGATGGATCAGCTGGGGATCATGTTAACTGGGGATGTGCGCGTGCATGTGAGCCATTTTACGTCCCATTCCAGCAGATTCGTCAAAAGCGACTGCAAAGCTGTAATGAAAAGACGTTGGTACATTCTCAATGTTCTTAATAAATGTTGATGCAATTATTACGCTGTGTTGTTTCCTCAATACCTGTTTTAATGCATGCGACACAGTTTAAGTGTCATTTTAACATGATTTCACGCGGTGACATGGTTCACAAACCACGCCCACGTTATCTTGGCACATTCACTTCTATGGAAAATGACAATCACTCAAATAAACGTATATTTCAAGTGTAATTCACTTCTATATTCACTGAGTGAAAATAGCGTTATTTAGCAGTCTGTTATCTACACTAAGTGCAAATAGCGATAGATTTTATTTACACTATTTAAAAATAGCAGTATGTTTGCATTAAGTGTAGATAGATGCTATTTATACTTAGTGGAAATAATGGCAGATATAGTCTAAAAAAAAGTATGCAATAGTTAAAATGAAAATATTTATTAAAGTTATCAAATGGATGATGCCTTGTGGGACAATTAGTCCTCTCTACACCTACCCCAACCCAAATCATCAATAGCTATTTTGGTACTTTATTTCCACCTTTCCCGCGAGTTTTTAATTCATTTTATTGAAGATAAACACATTTTAGATCAGCTATATGATGGGGGAAAATAAGATGAACGAAGTTGATTAAAGCTGGATTCGAACTCAGATCAACCGTATGTTGCTGTTGTGCATTTAAGTCCCCCACTGACGCGACAGCAGCCGAGTAATTTTGACCGGATGTACATTAAATATATAAATAAATAGCAACAATTTATATATTATATTTAAATTGTTTATTTAACATTGTTGACAAGGCACCGTGATTAAACAAGAAAAAAAAAAAATTTTGATGTTTATTTAACATTGTTAACAAGGCACCGTCTGAGTAACCAAGAAATAAAAACAAAAAACATTTTGAATCCGAGTAATGTATTATTTATTACAATATTTGAGTCAACAATATGACCACATACATCCACACCAGTAGCGCAATTTGCTTTATTTACACTCATTCCTATGGGCTTACATTTCTGCCACAATTCTGCGCGCGATAGATCATATTTTGAGCGCACAAAAGTGCATTTTGCACACGCGCGATCTGAGTTTGTGGAGAAAATGTTCGTTTCGCAAAGAAAAAAGTCTTTCGAGCACACGGAAATCAATTTTGCATTTAAAATACGTTTTTGGATGTGTGCAGACCTTCTCTTTTGCGCCGTGCAACGTTTCACTAGCTTGCTCACCTGATGCCCCCCCTCTGTGCTCGCTAAATGCCAACAGCTCGCGTGCTCAACACAACCCAGCCTTACAATGTGCCATAATTCCAGCCAATTACTAAAACAACTGATTAGAGTTTGTCCTAGGAAATTATTCGTGTCTATGACCGCTTATAATAACGCCGTGTTTCTCTTTGTTGTTGATGAAAATAATAAAATAATTCAACACTATATAAATTAATCAGCTGTTTTATAACAAAGAGAGCGCTCCAGGTTACAGTGTAATAACAAATGATCAAAGCAAACAAACGTGTAAACTACCTTCCACTGGGTGAGGTCGCTGCCATTTTCTTTACATTACGTCACTAGGGTCGGAGGTTTCACAGCTTGTAAAAAAAAAAAAAAAACTTGAGTTTCAGCTTGTTATTGTTTCTCTTCAGCTATGGGCACTTTTAGCCAGGATGATTTTAACACGCTCAAGTTTATTTAATCCGCCTACTAACTGTTCAAATACAAGTTTCTTGAAGCACAATAAAATCATAGTTTTTATTTTAAAGGAAAAAGATCAAATTAGACCAGAATTGGCACTTAAGGACCCAAGTGGCATGTTGTTATAGTGTTATTATTATTTTTAAATGTAATACTTATTGTAATTAGTGGGCTTATTATTTAACATTAGGCTATTATTATTATTTAATATTATTTAATATTTCCATGAATTAGATGTGCATTTCAAACATCTTCGCTAAATTGTCAAAATAACATTTTAAATATGATTTAGTATTTTACATTAATAACACTTGATAAAGTTAGGCTGCCTCAGGTGGGGGAACAACTTCCCCAGTAGGGGTCATCTTACCCCTCCTTTAATATTTAACATTTTGTGTAATAACAACTAAATTAGCATATTTATTTCCTATAAAGCATTGGCTGATGCATCATGATCCTGCACATGCTAAACTTATATCTAAATATGTTACACTTTGTACCTGTTACACTACTCTATTTACCTTGCTATTTAGCTAAAATATATGAGGGGTAAAAAAAAAATTTTCATCTAATAAATAGGCCAATTAAAGTGATTTATTATTATTTTGGATTAAAGTTTAAAACATGTAAGAACTCATATTTTAGATAATGAATTCTCATTATTGGAATGTCTGGATCTGGGACAAGGGTAGTAGTAATAATAATAATAATAATAATAATAATAATAATTAAATCTTTATAAGTCTTTTGAAAAGTAGCCTTCATTCATCAAAACAGATGATGAAGGCATGATAAACATTATTTTGTCTGCCATGTAACAATTTATCACAGGCTTGCATGTCTTACATCAAAATTTAACTGGTTCCCATGATTGATAGCCTAAAATAATATTCATATATATTTCTTCAACATTATTTTATTTAAATTATAATTGTTTAGAAAATAGTTCATTTTTCTTTTGGCAAAGTAAGGTTACAAGTTCCCTCACCTCGATATGTTCGATTAATTTTAATATCTTGATAAACTCAATGAAAATCAGAGGGCAAACTTTTATATATCCTACAATTTGTGGCAGTATTATGACTGAAATTAACCCATCCAACCATGGTCTCCCACTATCACTGAATGAAAATGTCTTGAGTAGGATGAAAATTCTTCATTTTAAAATTCTATTGCAATGTAGTGGTTTATGTAGTGGTTGCTGGCTGTCTTTTTAGAGAATGGCCGCACTGAAAACATACTGCCCTCTGTTGGCTACAAATAGACACAGATCAGCCTTACTGAGGAATGCCACTGAGACACCAATATTTACATAGTTTAAAGCTTTCTAATAACGGGAAAATACACAGCTGAAACACTAGATATGCATATAAAATGCACTAGAAAGGCTTCTGGGGCAAATCATGTTAAGGTTATAAAAAAGCAATATGTGATGTTAGTTTGTGGTAGGCCTAATGTGTAGGGGCACACAATAGATTAAAATGTAGGCTAAATCTAAAAATGCTGTTTAAAAGAACGATAATAACATGGTTTATGTGAGGGGCTAAGCCAAATCAGTATTATTTATTAATGTATTTCATAATTTACCGTTTCTGCATCTGTTGCATGGCTGATCAGGTTGTGCCTACTTCTAGCCAAAGATTTGATAGATTTGAGACGCACAAATTACACTCATATCTATAAACAAACAGCTGACATTTCAACGTCAAGGAATTCAATGAAATTAAAATTATTTTATTAAACGCCAAAAGTCCCTCTTCAGTGCGCGTGGGTTCAATATAAACAGCCCCCGCGAGCTTACGGGACGTCCGTCACATCTCACGCGCGCTGCCTGCAGGTGCGTGGAATCCTGTGAGTGTCTGTGGCGAAAGCTCCGCCCCTGTCAATGCAAACAATTGAAGAAAACTCGCGATCGAAAGCTGAACTACGTTACTGACACATTTCAAAACTCGAAAGCTCTGAAAGAGGTCAGCACGCGCTCCTGTACTTTCTGCAGTAGGCATATGTCTTTTTCAACTCAGTCTTCCCTGAATTTTTAGTTATTTGTTTAACTATTAGCTTTAACCATACTGGTTTTTGCATTTAATGTGGTAATGAAAAAAGCTGAATGATATACGTTTCTGTTTTCAGATGTGTTCAGATGAAGAGCGCTCGATGGCGGGGGGCTCCGGTAACGGAAAGTTGCGTCGGTGGCTGATAGAGCAGGTGGACACCGGAAAATACCCTGGACTCGTGTGGGAGAACGATGAGAAGAGTATCTTTCGGATTCCGTGGAAGCACGCGGGCAAGCAGGACTACAACAGGGAGGAGGATGCTGCGCTCTTCAAGGTACAGTCAGGATGAACGTTGAGGGGAAGAGAAACACACACATGCAGCGTCAGTAAAGCATTATTTCTCCCATGTGATCTTACTAATATTTCATATTTCAATACATGGTCTATTTACGTGACGTTCATTTGTGTTATTAAAATGCATTCAAGTGCAGTTGTTAGACAACACATATGTTTTTACCATATTTAAATTGTTTTGTTTATATATATATATATATATATGGTGCTTATATATGTCTAGGTGGTGTAACTTTTGGATTAAAATGTCATAAAAAGGCTGAAATCATTACGTAGTGCAATGTTTGCATAATCACATATATAGCACTTTTTATGAGAAAGCGCTTTTTTTTAATTTCAGGTCAAACTTGATTCGCAAGACTCAAAACTTCAGTTTTTGTAAAAAAATAAATAAAAATACCTCACTAAAATATGTTTGAAAAATTTTGAAAGCAACAAATTAAGTTGTGTTTTCAAGGTGGAAGGAAGGACAATGGTCACAACCACTCCACATCTGTAAATCTGTAAATCAAAAATTTTGTGAAAAATGTATGAAACCAGCATAAAACGAAGGTTACTTTTCTTGGAACTTGCCACATGTATTTTAAACTAGATTTCTTTAAATATTTCTCCTTTTTATGGACATCCTTATGTTTTATTGACCCATGTGTTGGCCTCTTGGTTTGCTCACTTTTCTGCAGGCTTGGGCACTATTCAAAGGCAAATACCGGGAGGGTATCGACAAACTTGACCCACCAACTTGGAAAACACGTCTTCGATGTGCTCTTAACAAGAGCAATGACTTTGAGGAGCTTGTGGAGCGCAGTCAGCTTGACATATCAGACCCCTATAAAGTGTATAAGATTGTTCCGGTGGGATCCAAAAAAGGCAAGGGAGGAGAAAAACATCAAATGACATCAAACAGAGTAGAACAGCTGTTTGCTGCCATTTGTCTTATAAATACTTCTTTAGATATCTGATGAAAAGCAATGAAAATATTTCATATTTAAATGTTGCAGTATCCAGATATCTTGAAGATTCACAGTCCAATTCAAGCTCACCCAGTTATCCAATACACCCACCTTATCCACCAGCACCATCTCAGGTTAGAATCAAACATCATCTTTGCTTTGGGTGTTCCTATCTTTGCACTTCAGATCACTATTATGTGCTTGTCATTACAGGTGTGCAACTATCTTTCTCCAGCAGACAGAGGATGGAGGGATTACTCCACCCTCTCTGAGATCTCTTACAGCCAGAGCCCCTACACTTCACGCTGGGACCCTGGTACTTTGTGTGTTTGAGAGAGCAAGTACAATTACTGTAAGTTCAGGTAGCATGCAGTTGCATTGACATATTCCTGTATGTGCAGGGTACCAGTTCAGTGGCTCTTTCTACAGTTGCAATGCATCTGATCCACAGCTGTCACCCTTAACCCTGGACACCAGCATGAGATCTGCTGAGGCTATGGCCCTCTCAGGTACATAATCATAAACACACAGAGACAGTGACAGGCTGGATTGATCTTTAAGTATTGATATTTCTGATAATGATTTTGAGGATCATCTGGATGATTTCAGTGATCAGATTGAAAAGAACGTTTGGTGAACTCTGACCTGCGAATTTGTATCACGTGAAGACGTGTGACCAATAGAAGAATGATACATCATGGTGTGTCCTCTTAGCTGAATTAAAAGAACTTTACATGTGGAGCAGACTGCATATTTTAACATTTTTGATATATGTTGAATTATGATTTTTAAAAAGACGAATGTATGACACAGTATGACATCAAATTACAGCCGTTAAAGTGTCTGTAGAAATTCTGTGTGTTCAAAGTCTGGAGTGACTGCTGCTTTATTAAATTGTGTTTAGAAAGATTTGAACTGAGCGTTAGATGATGGCAGGTAATCTAAGTGTTTATTTCATTTGATCTCCTTCTCTGTTAGATTACCGCTTACATGTGGTGGTGTTTTACCGGGACACTCTGGTGCGAGAGGTAACAGTGAGTAGTCCAGAGGGCTGTCAGCTGGGCCCTAGCAGAGAGGGACAGGCCTACGCTTCACCTGGGGCTCCAGAACTGGTCGAACTCCCTCATGCTGAAGGGGCATCTCTGGAGCGTGGCGTTACACTCTGGATGGCCCCTGACGGGCTCTACGCCCGTCGTCGCTGCCCCTGCAGGGTGTACTGGGAGGGAGCTCACGCACCACCTACCGACAAGCCCAACAAGCTGGAGAGAGAACAGAACTGCAAACTGCTGGACACTCATCTGTTCATAACAGGTTAGTGCATAGTAACATATTCATGTGTAAGGCATTTCAGATAAATAACACTAAGATTTTGACAAACACATGATCTGATGTCATTAATTGGAAAACAAGAAAAAAACAGAAAGGTTACTTCATCACTCATCATTTTTAGTAAGCACTGAGAGACATTTATTGTAAATCTTTATGCCTGTCTATTCATTCTGTTTGTATACATCATATTTGACATCTCCAAAGATACACACATTTTTACAGTAAACACAGACATCAAAAAGCTTTTACAGTAAATAGTGTGTCACATTATCTGTGGGTTGATATTCAGTGACAGTCACAGAGTCAGTCATCTTTGAGTTGCAACTCACTCACGCCCACCTTCTGTCAGATTCACTGATTGTTTTGATTCTCACAGAACTTTCCAGCATATGATGAATACAACTCAAGTACCACAGAAATTACATGTGCCACATTAGACCTAAAGCTCATAGTACTATGGAAAGCAAATAGAAAATGAGAGAAAAAAATGTTTGTTTTACAGAAAGAGATAAGATCATAAACTTTACCCAATGGCTTGAGAAACATGTTCAGTTATTTTCCATTTACAAATAAACACTTTGTAACAAGGATGTACATAAATATTCAAGATTCAAAGTAATAGTTTAAGATTTGGTCATTTTGATTGACCGTTAATCTGAATAATCTACCACATTTTATGCAGACGTTCAAACGTTTGGGGTCAGTACGATTTTTTCTTTTTTGAACGAAATTGACACTTTTATTCAGCAAGGATGCATTAAATTAACAAAGATATTTAAGAGATTTACAATATTGCAAATGTTTTCTATTTTAAATAAATGCAGTTCTTTTGAAATCCTGTAAGATCTTTCAAAAACATAAAACAAAAATCTGATGTATTTCTGCGATTAAATGTGTCCTCCTCTGTATCTTCTGTAGAGTTGCAGAGTTACACCTTGCACGCTCGTCCTGTGCCATGTTCCCAAGTGCTGCTATTCTTTGAGGATGAGAGCACCGATACTCAAAGACCAAGAAGGACCTTCACAGTGCAGGTACATTTCTTTGGTTCCTTATAATACAGATGAAGTTAGGAACAAAACATAAATGATATTCATGTCATCTTAATTGGCTTTTGTCATCATGTCACAGGTTGAGCCACTGTTTGCTCGCCAGCTTCTTTTCCTCACCCACCCTGGCAGCATGAACTACATCCGCAGCCATGAGCTTTCACACCTGCCCCCTGAACACAACCTCTCCCCGACCCAAGATTACCACAGAGTCATCACGCATCACCATAACAATGGCCCTCAAAACTGACCTTGGCAGCTTGTCACTCCACTCTTAATCCTGGATTAACATCTTGTTTAACCCAGGGTTAAAACAAGTTTTTATCCTGGGTTAAAGGGATCGTTCACACACACAAAAAAAGATTCTGTCATCATTTACTCACCCTCATGTCGTTCCAAACCTGTATGACTTACTTTCTTCTGTGGAACATAAAAGAAGGTTTTGAAGAACATTGGGAACCAAATAACCCAGTGACTTCCATTGCATGGTCAAAAAATAAAACACTGAGACATTTCTGAAATGTTATGCTTTTTTGTTCCACAGAAGAAAGAAAGCCATATAGGTTTACCATGAAATGAGGGTGAGTAAATGATGACGGACTTTTCATTTTTGGGTTAAGCTACTTTCACATTTGTAATTTGCAAAGGGGGTTAGCACCACTTTTAACTCAGGGTTACAAAGCTTTGCTTATGAACAGATGATGGACAAGTTCACCAAGTGCCATACTTGTCCAATCAATATGCAAATAGGAATGTTAACCCAGGGTTTAAATATGTACAGTGAAAAATCTCAAATTTAAAAACCCAGGACTAAGTAATAACCCAAGGTGAAGTTTAAACAGGACTGTTAACCCTGGGCTAACTGTAAAAATCGCACAAGTCTTGTAAGCTAAAGTGTAAAAGGTAAATGTTGGAATTCTGCTGTGCACCTAGAGCCTTTCGGGACACTAGAACTGAGCTGAATCCCACCAGGATAATCTAGAATGATAACAGACAACATCAAATGCAAGACTGTTGTCATGTTTAATACTGAGAATGATGCAAATCTGTGTAAAACTCACAAGGATGAATGATTGTATTATGTCAATATATGTGTGGGCTGTTTGCTGACATGACAAAAGAATGTAAAGTGTGAATATTAGCTGTGACTCATTGTTTCTAGTTACATTTGATTGAGCTGCATTCAGAATATAAAAATCCAAAGGCTACGCATTTAGGGAAAAAGTGATAACCTTTCAGTTTTCGAATTGCAGTTCTTTTATAAACATGTTTGGGTAAAATTCTGACAAAATGGTCTACTTTTTTTATTCTACTACTTTTGCTTTTTTTTGTTACCGAGATGCTCAAAATGCCTCAAAATTGATGCCACCTTTGGTTTTAATAAAAAAGTGAAAAACTGAGTGTATGTGCTCTTGATTCCTGACCTGTACAGGGTAAAAATTACATCTAAATTATTAATCAGCACAACTGTTTTCAATAGTTAACGATAAGAAATTTTTCAACACCAAATCAACATAATGCAATGATTTCTGAAAGATCATGCGACACTGAAAACTTGAGTAATGGCAATTGCCATCACAAGAATAAATTAAATTTTAAAAATGTATTCAAACAGAAAACAGTTATACTAAACTGTAATAATATTTCACAATATTAAAGTTTTTACTATATTTTGGGTCAAATAAGTGCAGCCTTGGTGAACATAAGAGACTTCTTTCAAATACATGAAAAAATCTTAGCTACCCTGAACTTTTGAACAGTAGTCAATCTCAAAATTATAGCGCTCCTTTACTCTCTTTCCACTAATTTTGCTTTGAAGTTCATTTTTATTTCTACTGGATAAAACTACAGGTGCATCTCAATAAATTAGAATGTCGTGGAAAAGTTCATTTATTTCAGTAATTCAACTCAAATTGTGAAACTCGTGTATTAAATAAATTCAATGCACACAGACTGAAGTAGTTTAAGTCTTTGGTTCTTTTAAAGGGGTCATATGATGCTGCTAAAAAGAACATTATTTTGTGTATTTATATGTTATCTGCAGAGAATATAAGACAGGGTGTGTAAGCGAATGACAGCACACACACAGGATGGTGTTTGTGGTTTGGAGACAGGATGGTGCGGGCAGTCTTAACTTGGTGACATCACAGAGGAAGAGGCAGACTGACAGAAGTATTATTTATTCTTTCTTCTCAATGAAAACAGCCAGAATGTCTCATTGGTTGTTGTTTTGTTGCCCTGAAAGCAATAATGAACAATGTTGTGTACTACGTAAAATTTTGATCGGCCTATTTTCTTTGAAAAGTAACTAATTAGGTCAAAAGGTCTTGAAACTATGCTATAGTATGGGATTGTTAGCTTTGGGATGCATGGGACATCCTGAGAAACTTTCGAGATGTTTTACATAAACAAAACTTCTTCGAGTTTTCCACTGTTTATGGACTCACGGCTCTATATTAGCACATAAACATGTTTTGGATCATTTTCCGCTGCCTACAGAGTGGAAAGGTGCAATCATTAAAAACTTCCCTTAAGCTGTACAGCCTGAGATCAATACACCCACTCTTTCACCTGCTGCCGCACGAGGCTTTGACGCTGTTCTGTCAAATTGCTTCCCTTAAATGATTGGGTGTCAAGCGTTCTAAATTTAGAAGAATAGAAATCAACAAACAACACTGAGTGTTGGGAAAATAACGGAATGAGTTATGACGAGACAAAAGTAGAAACAAATATTCAGATCATTGTGGAGAGTTTCTGATGGCATGTTGGCAGCCTGCGAGAACTTTCAACTCATCTTGTTTTCTAGTCAGTTATCTCTTAAACTCCTTAACCACATGCCAATGCTGGGTTACACAGCATTTAATAGCAGTTTACTGTAAAGGACACCTCTCAATACTGAACACTTCCTCCTGGGACAGGTAAAATTACCCCCGCATTGCTGAGGAGGGGCAGGGTGTGTATCGTTCCGTCTGACACTAGACAGGGTGTGTACATGAATCGCTGACGTGTGGTCATAATAGACTTCAACACAAAACGACTCTCTTGATAAAAAGAGTCATTTCAGAACTCAACAGTTTCATCTACTAAGAGGAAAACTCACTCTCACACACACAAAAACATATATCTTGCAATTACTCTAGCAACTGTCTTGCACATTAACATTTGCAGAAAACCCACTGCGCAAGAGCACATAATTTTATTTAGGCTTTTAATGCGCATCTGGACAAAGAGGTAGTGCAACTTTTCAGATTAATGAGCCTGTTAATTATCAACAGGCCACTACATGCTCACAAGAAAACAAGTGTAATTCAGCAAGTAGAAAAGGGTATATTAGTGGCACTAAATTGACTTTTAATGGTTCTGAATGGTTTTTAAAACTGAAATGGTGTCTTAGTGTTACAACTCAGAGGTGCTGTTGAAATGTTGGGGATTTGTGAAGGCTTATCGCTTCACAGGCTGAAAAGAGGCAGGCTTGAAGCAATTAAGCTGTAGCTTCATACTACTCTTAAACTTATTCAGTAGCTCCTCCAAGAGTCTAAGAAAAAAAGAGAGAGATAGAGGTGTATTAGAAAAAAATGGAAACTACTAAACAAGCCAAATTTACCATCAATAAACAAAATTATCACTAAACATCTGTACTTATTTTAAATATGTCTGATATCTGTACTTATTGCACTATTGTGCCAGGACAATCCGCTCAATTCTTTTTAAAAAAAGATTTCTATTTCAAATGAAAGCTGTTATTTTGAACTTTCTATTCACCAGAAAATCCTGAAAAAATGTGTCATGGTTACCACAAAAACATTAAGCAGCTCAACTGCTTTCAACACTGGTAATAATAATAAATGTTTCTTGAGACGGAAATAAGCATATTAGAATGATTTCTGAAGGATCATGTGACGCTTGAAAACTGGAGTAATGGCTGCTGAAAATTCAGCCTTGCCACCACAGGAATAATTTACATTTATTTAAAAAAAAATATATTGACAGTAGTATTGCTGATAGTATAATGTATGATAGTATAAATGTATTTCGATCAAATAAACACAGTATTTGGTTATCATAAGAAACCTCTTTCAAAAACATTACCAACCCCAAACTTTAAATGTTAGTGTATGTGTTAAAAATATGTATTTGCTTAAATGTAAAAGTAAAGTACTTTTTATTACTATTTTCAGTTATATCTGGTAATGTATTTTCTCCATAACAGCTATAAATTCATAAACACACTCTGGCTGGAAAATGATGGCATACGATCCAAAACATTACTGATCGGTTAAAACTTTCAACCCATTCAAATGGATGCTTCCAAGTCTATTACAAGTCATTTGCACTTTAGTATCTTAAGGCAGCCCACTTTGAATGCAAATCAATCACTATGGAATCTGCTTGCCCAGTAGTTTTAACAGTTTCATACCTTGAAGTGATCTATATTATCAGGGCTTGCTCAGTGATTTATGATTTACACCCCCAAAGTGGTCAATCGCATGGCAATTAATCAATAGCATGTGAGACAAATTTAAATACCAAGAAGTTCCTTTCAGATGACTGTTACACCTGGACAAATCAGACACACAATTAAACAGATCATTGGTCATTGTGTGTATTATTACTCTTCTTGTATATTGTATACTGTTTTATGCATGCTTATGATAGTACCACTAGTTAGTGTAACCTCACCTATACCACGTTTGGTATCTATGAATTTGTGTTTTGATGATCTAAATGAGATATATATTATATGTTGATACCTATGCAACATATATGTGTTCTAAGAATCTTTAATAGTTTTTGCATCAGCACCCAATCCAGTTACATATGCAAAATACCATGTTCGAAGACAAAGAGTCGTGAACTTTCCCTCCTAAAGTTTAAGTCACCATTGGCTCACTGACCCCCTGGAGCTGTGACCTCCATAGAAATTAAAAGGCCTCACTACATCAGGGAGGTCACTGATGTAGTGAGGCCTTTTAATTTCTCTTAGATCTTCATCTTCTGCTTCGTCTTCTGGTTGCTGCTCGTGTGGGACTCATTAAGTCCCAGGGCCTCGACTACAGCCATGTCTTCACTTTTCACCTGGGAGAAAACTCTCCTGACCTCAACAGACTCATAATAACATCTTTCAAGTTCATCACTCTACAACCCGGAAGAATCTGATCGCAACTTCAACACCACCAAACCATCAAGACTTTCATCTGAGACTGCATCCGGATGCTCGTTGAACAGATTAGTTGATTGTAATATCAATTCTGCTACAGGTACTACTAGCAGCTGATATAAATAATTATAATCAATCTTAATTAATTTTAATTATTTATATAAATGTCCATTTTGAGCTAATTTGCTATGTGACTGAACCAAACAAGGTCACTTGGACAAGTCATGTCATGACATTTGAGCTCAGCTCTAATTATCATCATCTCTGATGACTAACATTTGTTTAAATGTTAAGAGTTTTTCAGTGTGAAATATAACATTCAGCATGTATTTGACTGAAACTGTGATAACTTACTTCTTGTCAGCTCCACTCTGTAGCTGTGGTAGAGCTTCCAATGCCTGCTTAAAACTAGCGCTGAGACACAGAGGAGACATATGAGACAACATCACACACCCACATTATCATACTAACACTTTTTGGTTTTAATTGTATTAAGACATCTGTGTTGAACGTGTTTATGTCTTACAGACTCTCTGATGTGAGGTACAGCTCTATGGCGTCTCGCAGCGCACAGATTTCCAGACGTGCCTAGAGAGAGAAATATTAATGATGGTGAAAAATTATGATGTGGATTTCAACACCTTAAGATCAAATGTTGACTGTCCCGATGACTTGTACCTGCAGTGCACCGTTT
The DNA here is from genome assembly GCF_001515625.1 of Sinocyclocheilus rhinocerous. NCBI lineage: Eukaryota > Metazoa > Chordata > Actinopteri > Cypriniformes > Cyprinidae > Sinocyclocheilus > Sinocyclocheilus rhinocerous. Next base: position 125,914 of record NW_015650322.1, read on the forward strand.
TTACTAAAGGAGGACACACACTGCATCAGACGGCTCATTTCTTCAGCTATAGCCTCAATGATCTTTGATAAAACACGAGAAACCAGCTCCTTGGAAACTGTGAAAACCTGAAAGAGCAAAAAAAAAAACAGATTCTTTGAGACTGTCTATTAATTTCACCAATATGTTTTAGCGCCAAATGAAGATATTAATGGCTGCTGAAAATTCAGCTTTGCAATCACAGGAATAAATTACATTTTAAAATACAATGAAATAAAAAATATTAATTTTGAATTGTAATAATATTTCACAATATTGCTGTTTTTTTCTATAGCACAATAAACAAATAAATACAGCCTTGGTCAGCTTAATACTTAATACTCCGAATACAATCGGAGTTGTATTAAAAAAATGTCCAAGCTTTATAATAGCAGTGAATGGGGGTTGAGATTTTGAACCCCAAAAAAGTGCATCCATCCATCATAAAAAGTACTCCACACGGCTCCGGACGGTTTATAAAGGCCTTCTGAAATGAAGTGATGTTTTTGTGTAAGAAAAATATCCATATTTAAAACTTTATAAACCGTAATCTCTAGCTTCCACTAACTGTCGTACGCATGTTCACTAAAGAGTGGCGTTCCAGCAGATGCTGTAGGATGTAGGCATAGCGTAAGCTCTGGTGAGAAGTGTTCCAAACTTGGAAGCGCAGCGGAGAGAGCAAAACAAAACACCGGTCATGATTTAGAAGTACAGAGGATTTTTATATAAGCCAAGAGGAGACTGGTTTTCCTTTGCTGTAAACAAAACTTGGTTCTCACGAGACTAGCATATTCTCATCGGAGCTTATGCTACGCGTACTTCCTATGTCATCCGCTGGAACGCCACTCTCGTGAATGCGCATACGACAGTTAGCAGTTCGTTTCTTCCACAAACGCATCGCGTCGCTTCAGGAGGCCTTTATTAATCTCCCGGAGCCGTGTGGAGTACTTATCATGATGGATGGATGCACTTGTTTGGACTTCAAGATCTCAGCCACCATTCACTGCCGTTATAAAGCTTGGAAGAGCCAGTTACATTTTTTAATGTAACTCCGATTGCATTCGTCTGAACGAAGAAAGTCATATACACCTAGGATGGCTTGAGGACAAGTAAATCATGGGGTAATTTTCATTTTTGGGAGAACTATCCCTTTAAGAAATGTTCATTACAAATTGTAACCAACCCCTCAAATAGTAGTGTATATTTACAGTTGACTGTACGTTTCGTCATGATTTTTTTTTCCCACCAAGCTTGTCACATTGAATTCTGGGATTGTCTTATCCACTAAGACAACATGTAATGCTGTCTTAGAATTTGGCCAAAACAAGGTACCTTATAATGAAACAGTGTTGCTGCTTACTTTTTAGAATTGAAAGTGTAAACATAAAGCTTTTAAATGCTGTCTATGTAAAGAGCTCACAAGGTTTTGGAACAGAAAAGGTGGCATTCTTAAAGTTTAAGATGTCTAACAGAGCATCTTTTAAAGCAGATGAGCGATTTGTCGAACTGAAGGTTTGAGCATCTCACCTCAGCATGAACAGAGATGATGCTGACCAAAGCCTCCTTCAAATAACTCCTCACACCTGAGTCAGAAAGAGAGAAAGGGAATGAGAAAAGATAGATCAATGAGTCATGTTCATGCTTTTTAAGGTTCAAGAAAGGTTTAAACAGGGGGATAAGGAACCATCTGAAACATAGAAGGTGAGAGGAAAATCTTATCAGCTTCTCTTCACAAGTATGACATGGTTTTGCCTAGTTGTCATAAATGTTATAATTAAGACACGTTGTGTGTGTGTCCTCATTCCTCCATACTGAGGTCAAGCAAAATCATCCCCTTCAACATATCTCAAATGTTTACAGTATGTTTATTTACTTTCTTTGCACTATTAAAGTAATCACTTCTTAAAACAACCAATCTTGTATTACCAGGATAAAAAATATCTGCTCTGTAAGATTTTATATTCTATACATTACTGATAGGGTCAGTAAGATTTGTTTTGTTTTGTTTTGGAGATGTCTCTTATGCCCACCATGGTTGCATTTATTTGATCAAAAATACAGAAACATTAATATTGTGAAATATGATTACAATTTAAAGTAACTGTGTTCTATTTAAAGTGTAATTAATTCCTGTGATGGCAAAGCTGAATTTTCAGCAGCCATTATTTCAGTCTTCAGAGTCACGATCCTTCAGAAATCATTCTGATATGCTGATTTGGTGCTCAAGAAACATTTCTTACAGATATCAATGTTGAACAGTTGTGCTGCTAAATATTTTGTCGAAACCATGATACTTTTTCAGGATTCTTTGATGAAATTGCTATGAACAGCATTTATTTATTTGAAACATAATTTTTTGCAACATGTCTCACTGTCACTTTAGATCAATATAATGCATCCTTGTTGAATAAAAGTATTAAAGGGGTCGTTCACCCAAAAATGCTAATTCAGTCATTTATTACACACCCTCATGTTGTTTCAAACCCGTAAGACCTTCATTCATCTTCGGAACACAAATTAAGATATTTTTGATGAAATCCGAGAGCTTTCTGACCCTGCATAGACAGCAACGCAACGGAAACGTTCAAGGTCCAGAAATGTAGTAAGGTCAACGTTAAAATAGTCCATGTTACGTCAGTGGTTCAACCTTAATACCTCAGATGATGCCAACCCTCAGACAACATACAAAACTACCAAATTTTGCTATAAGTTTGATTGCATCATATAAAAAAAACTTGAATTGAATTGAATTAATATTATGAAGATACGAGAGTCGTCATTTTTGTTTTCTTTGCGCACAAAAGCTATTCTCGTAGCTTCATAAAATTAAGGTTGAACCACTGATGTCACATGGACTATTTTAACGATGTCCTTACTACATTTCTAGGCCTTGAAAGTGGTAGTTGCGTTGATGTCTATGCAGGGTCAGAAAGCTCTCGGATTTCATCAAAAATATCTTGATGAATGAAGGTCCTACAGGTTTGGAATGACATGAGGGTGAGTAATTAATTACAGAATTTTCATTTTTGGGTGAACTAATTCTTTAATAAAAGTATTTTTTTAAAAATCTTATTTATCCCAAACTTTTGAAAGGAAGTGTACATTCATGTGTAATAATACTGTTTTTTTAAATTTATTAGATAAAGATGATGAACTGATTGGGAGCTAAATCGGAGCAGTTGCGAAGAAAAGTAGGTTTTACACAGTTCAACAAGTTCTTCTTATAACATCTCAGAAGCAGGAAGCGTTCTTGTAAGTTCACAAATGATTCACATAACCAATAGCATGTAGTCAAGTATGCACCAACACACCCAATCAATATACACACACACTTTACCATAACTGAAACTGACATAAAAGCAATGACGGCAGACTGAAACTGCAGATTCAAGACAAGCAAAAGTGTTTGTGGAGCTTTCTCTATTAGCACCATCTCCAGGGTGATGGTGTTTCAAACAGACAATGTCTTCTAGAAACGTCCACAGAGTGTTGTCAACATACAGATTACATGATTGAGGTGTGTGTTACCTGTAGGTGGCAGGCAGTCTTTCCAGTCAAAGTATCCGGCATAGATGCCAGGCTCCAGAGAGCCGACGATAGGATCAGATTTTTTCTCGATGTACGTCTCAAACAGATATTCATCCAGCTGTCTTAACGCCTCTATGCTGACCTGAAGAACAAGAGCATGCCTTCAGTTTAATTACAAACCACTGATCATACAAGACTCTCTCCTGAAACACAGAAGTACATGTGACCATAAGAAACCATTAACATCACACACTTCTTGCAGAATGAGTAGAGACCACTCATGCATGTCCATCATTTTGATGTGTGTTGAACTTTAGGGAAGTCCTCAAAAACCAGAATGGAAAGCACCATCTTAAAAGGGGACAAAATCTGTGGGAACTCTGTGAAACACCAGAGATGGACATCTGTCCTGACAGATGAGTGTCAATCTTCACTGAGAAGCAGTCCAAATGTTGTTACATATTTTTAACTAGACTTTTATACATTTTGAAGAAAATGAAAAAGCCTTGTCCATGCAATTTTATTGTGTTGCTATGCAGTTCCTAAAGTGTCCTTGGTGCTTTGCTAGGGTGCCATTTACTGGGCCAAGTCAAAAGAGCCCATCCCTATGGATATTCTGAGTCCTGGATTTTGCTCCTTTTAAAAGTCCACCTGGCAAAAAATTATCTACAGTCCAGACCGTTCATAAATAGCACAGTTCTTCTTAAAGGAGACATATTATGCCCCTTTTTACAATATATAATATAAGTCTCTGGTGTCCCCAGAATGTGTCTGTGAAGTTTCAGCTCAAAATTCTCCACAGATAATTTATTATATAATTTTGAAAATGCCTATTTTGAGTGGAAGCAGAAACACGCTGTTTTTCGGGTCTGTCTCTTTAAATGCAAATGAGCTGCTGCTCCCCGCCCCCTTTTCCAGAATAGAGCTGCGCCTTTACAGCTCAGACCTGCTAAAAACATCTGTTTTGGTTCTGATTATCATGTTTATCGCGCTGAAATCATGCGTTTTAAACCATATGAGTTTAAACTTCTGATATACGGTTTTCTGAGTGCACACATCCGAAGCACACGGACAGAAAGCGGCTGTCACAGCATGTGAGTACTAAACTTAGTTCTCATTCACACACAAGTTTACGTTTAAAACACACGAGTTATAAAAACAGTCGGTTATGTCTGTGAAGGTAAACTGCTGGGAAATAAATTGCATGTTTATTTTAGATCTGTGTGGCAGCAGCAATATACATTAAATAAATCAATAAATCCACTGCTCTCTTGTCTCTGAGGCTGGGACTCTAAATAGTGTTCTGTGCTCATCTGTGCAGCCAAAGACAGAAGAGTTAGCATGTTTTGCTCAAAGTTTCGCCATGGCATTAGAACTGGTACACCGTTGTCGCTTGCAAAAACACAATAACGGCGCCGCGGGTGTAAACTTACAGATTAAGGGGCGGTAATATTATAATGAGATCCCTTTGCCACATCGCCAAGGGAGTGAAATCAGACACGCTCGTTTTCTCAGACGCTTGCAGAAAACAAAGTTACTGGGTTAATCTTTTTCGCGTTTCCTTGATTGGTAGATGCACTGTGGACCTGATTATAGCACTTAAAACCTGGAAAAGATTTTCATATGTCACCTATAAGCTGATTTAAGGCCTCTTACCTGAATGCTGCAAAAAACAGATTTTCTTGCTCAATATATATATATATATATTTTTTTTAAATTTTATTATTATTTTTTTCCAGTACAAATATCTAAACATATTTAATTCAATCACTTGAGAAGCAAAATGACATTAGATGACAAGCCCTGTTTCCTGAAAAATTTATCAAAATTAAGTAATTTTACACTTAAAACATGAAAAATAAGAAAATAAACTATATTTTATTTAAGTTTATTTTTCTTACCCGATTTGCAGATATATATTTTTTCCTTGTTTTGTGCATAAAGTCACTTAATTTTGATACATTGTCCAGAAAACAAGACATAATAAACTAAATTTTGCTTCTTAAGTAAATGTACATTGATTTAAGAATGTTTAGATATTTGCACTGGAAGACAAGACAAGACAAAAAGAGGGGGGGGGCACAAAATATATTTAGCACAAATATAATGAAATTTAATACTAAATAATAAAGCTGTGGTTTAAAATTCAGCAATTAAATCAGGGCCGGTCTAGTAGGTGGATCAACCACGGTGTCCAACTGCATCGGGCAGATCCCTTTCTGCACTGCCATTGGTAACTGCTGCACTGCTTCACAAAATATTTGCATAAAGTTAAGCTCTGCTAACGGTCATTGTCAGTGTAAACCCCACTGTAGAGTAAATGGTTTGTTCAAATTCTTCATCACAATTTACAAAATAGTGATGCAGCTCTAAATCACTCTGAAAACCACTATAATGCAAGATCAATAATCAATTATTATCTCTTGTCTGTACTAAGATAAACATGTCAGAGTCACTTTATGATCATGTAATAAACCTCTCCTGTGAGTTATCAAGCTCATATTCAGAGTTAAATCTCTCTGAAAGGTGCAATGCAGAGTATTCTCATCATACTTTATTGATCTACACAAACCCGTTGTGTTACACAAAGCCCAACACACTCATTCACTATGATCTGCATCGAAACCATCAGTATTTACTGGAAAGGCCAACCATAACCTTTCATGAGGGCTTCACCCTCTCCTCTCTAGGGCACAAAAGCCACCTTAAGTGAGTGTGTTGTAATGTCACCATGAAAAACCCTTGAGCTTCTCCTCAATCTACATGAGTCATTCTCACTTCAGTAAAATATACATAATTTACCACACTTGGAAACACATCTGTTATCACTTAGAAAAAAGAAAATGCCAACTGTGGACTGGAGTAAAAAGGAAGTGTGCATGTGTCTTTGTACCCTGATGATCTTCTCTGCAGTGGTGAAGCCGTTCTTCTCCAGGTGCTCAGCCAGACTGAGAAACGTGTGTCTCTCCAGATACTGACAGTTACTGAGGATGATGAGGAGACGTTGCTCCTACATGAGCCAGAACAAACACACACACAGCAACTGAATCAGTTACAATGAACATATATATACGTATCTAGAGAGAGATTTGTGTCCCTTATACATTAAATTGTAATGATTAGAGTGATTTAGAATGATTTCTGAATGATCATGTGACACTTAAGGCTGAAGCTTTGCCATCACAGAAATAAATTACATTTTTTAAAAATATGTTCAAAAAGAAAACAGTTATTTTAAATTGTAATAACATTTCATATAATGACTGTTTTTACTGTATATCTGATCAAATAAATGCAGCCTTGGTGAGCATAAGAGACTTAAAAACATTTTTAAAACATCCTACTAACCCCAAACTTGTACATTTATATACACTTGAACAAGAAATAGTCTGACAGTTTGTGAAGCAGTACTATTACAGGTATGATTGGGTATGTTTGTGCCTTTACTTAACCATAAACCAGTCTGTGAAGAAGAGAGAGAGTAAAACGGAGAAAGAGAGAGACAGGGGAAACCTGCAGCTCTTCCACTGCAGGCTTGGGGAAACCCCATGTGAGCTGCTGTTGCATTGTGCTCTGTGAAGAAAAAGCTGCTGTTTTTCACAACACATGACTCTTGTGCGTGATATTCAGATGTTTGCTGAGTTGCAGATGGAAACTGTGACAAAAGCATCCATAACGGAACACAGGATGTTTTCTTGGGAAAAGGGTTCTTAAGAACTAATAAATAACACACACACACAAAAAAAGAGTGGCATTTGAGGGCAAATTTTTTTTTTTTTTCACTATTTGTCTAAAATATTAAAAGAGGCATTTATTTGAAATATAGTGCAAATATTTTAACCAAAATGTCATGTTTCAAATTACAAACCAACATTATATGTATAGTTCAACATTTGCACAAAAAGTATTTGCATACTTTCTGATTGTCAAATGTTAGTGGAACATGTCCATAAGTTGATGTGATGAACTATACCCGTGGCTGCTCTGCTAGGACACCTGTGCAAACTTAAGGGAACTGACTTCATATGAACACTAAAAATCCCCCTTCATAGTAGACTAGTTAGTTGTAAAAATAATTTCAAATATATAAAGAAATGCCTAAAAAAAAACCCTGAAGTTTGTTCGTCGATGATGTCTAGCATAATGTCTTTTGCAGATGCCAATTTATTTTGATATTTTGTATCTAAAGTAAAGTCATTAGGCCATTTTAAATCTAACTTAAGCATCAGGAAGGGACCAAATATGCTTTGGGGTCACTGTAAACTCTATTTGTGTGGTTTAACCCCTTAGCATTCCTGTAAAATTTGCCTAATACGCCTAAAACACACAGTGTACCACGGCGGTACAGTGGAATGCTAACAGGTTAAACTTTTACTCAAGCACATGTGCGCGCACACACACACACACACACACACACAGCATTACTGAATAAGCACAAAAGAAAGGTTTAAATGGAGGGAGGAAGCACTCAAGGTTACTTGAGGTCTCTGAATATCTTCAATCAACAAGGCTTCGTTTTGATCATTTTTAAACACACTCTCTCTTTTTCTCAGTCTATCAGGTTTTCAGCTTTCAGTAGTACTCTGACACTGTGGTTCAGATACTACACATCAACACAGTGTTATTTGGATTTCAGTCAGTGACAAATCATTTAAAATAAAGTGAGAAGCTGAACATGTCAGAGTAGCGTGAAGGCAGCTGTTATCTACACTCACTTCCTATTCTCCGTACTCAAATATCCTGTCGCATAGTGACATCCACCTCTGCAGTTTACTGTGAATAAAATACCACATAGGGCTACTTCATGTAGTAACCAGCTAACCAGTCTACACATACTGCATTTTATTTATGTGGCCATTTTTTGACATTTTATTGACAGTGAAAGTGGATTAACAAAAAAAGTGAAGAGGGGGGAATGTAATGAGTATCCAACGCAAGTCAGATTCAAACCCGCATCTCCCATATGAGCACCACAGCTTGATGTACTAACTGCTTGGCCACAATTCATATTTATTTTATATGAATAATAAAATTATCTGTATGTATATTATAGCACAGTACTCTTTTAAATATGCATTATTTGTGTGAATAGAGAGAAAGAACATGGACAAAGTTGGAAATCAGGAGGGGAGGGGGGAAATGGCCTTACTGGTTTTGAACCGAAGTCTTTTTGGATGCTTCCAAAAAGATCAGGCGAGGCCAAGTCCACAGACAAACTGAAAGAGAAAAACCTTGATATTATACTCCCACTGTAAACTTAAACATTCAGACTAAACATTATATATATGGCTCAGTGATGCACATTTTTGCCTGAAAAAATATGCATCACAAAAACGAAAAATTCAATAATAAAAAAAAAACTTTTTTTTTATAAAATATATTTTTACAGAACTTTACACCACTTGATATTTTTAGAGTCATTAAATCAAAATTACTGTTGAAAAGGTATATATATAATATATAGAATAAAACTCACTGAGAGGTGCCAATTTCTCCATCAGTCTTGGTGCTGAGATGCTCAAGGCACTTAATAAAGACCTATACCAAGCAGAGACATACAAATTATTTTTATTCAGCATGGATTATATTTACAAATCCCAACATACACAGAAACCAGAACACAGTACCTTCATGATAGAAACACACTGCTCACAAGCTTTGTCTTGAACCACATCCAGATTAAAGATCTGAGAACAAAAAGACAGACACACATAAAACTGATTACGCTCCATATAATCTGCAGAGGATGAGTGTCGTGTGAATATTTGTACATTGATCTCTCCAGGTTTACATTCCATGGGCTCCTTCAGAGACTGCAGCATCTGAACCATACACTGCTCAAACTGGGCCGGCTGAAACACACACCATTTATCCTTAAGTTTTTGATTTTCAAGTTTTTAGAATGAAATAAACCAGATAAAATATAATAAAAGCATAAAACATATACCAGTGACGTGATTCCTTCATTGTCCACAACCCAGTCTTCTTTTTCTGCAAGTCTCTTAACGTCTAAATAACACAAAGTTTAATCAATATTAAATAATCAATACATTAGAAACTCACTTCTCCCATTCTCTCAACATCAGTATTAAGGAAACTACTTTAACTGGGAAAGCTAGTTTTTTGAAAAAGTACTTGGCTATTAGTTATAACAAAAAAAGTACAAATTTACAGTAAAATACAACAATAATCAATTAAAACTATAGTCAAAATCCTAGTGACAGACAGTAGAATTTAAGTAGTGATTTAGAATTTAGTAGTATTTTGCAAAAAAAAGAGAAGATGCAAGGTTTCCGTGCAATTTTGTGAGGTTTTGAAATGATCTGAACAACTTTGGCTACTAAAAATTTAGTTTATACTGCTCCAGATGTTGACTAGCTAGTGTTCACCAATTTATCTATGGTTAATTCTGTGAATAAAACTTTCGTTCACTAGAGCTGTCTTGATAAAACCCTAAAATGACTAATAAGTTGTTAATACTGAACTTGAATGTGAATATATTAAGTTGAGATCTCTAGAGCTCCCTCTATTGTTTTCATCTGGAGCAATCAACATCAGTGATAGACTGATATATCGGTCAGTCCATCTTGAGATGATCAGTGTTGACCAATAACCTTATCTGCAAGGCATTTTAAGCAAATATTCTGTAGAATAGTTCAGCAATCTCATGCCATTGTTTGCCTGAAATGAAACCAAGACATTTACAAAAGAGTAAATGTGAATGTGTAGTTTTACCCTCTTCAGTGTGCTGTAGTGTGGTCAGCAGGCAGTGCACACGCAGGTCCTGAAGTAAATCCTGAATCACCTGCAGCAAGTCATTAGGAATCTCTAAAGCTGACAGAGCTTCATGACTTAACCTAAGAGAGAAAATCAAATGAGTTTTATATGAAAATACAAGGAGAGGATGACCATAAATCATTCCTACTAAGGATGTACCGAAATTTCTGCCACTGAATGGGAAAAAAAGGCTGAAAATGCCAACAGAAACCAGTACTTAAACATTTAATAACAGCATCTGTGACATAAAAAACAGCAGCCCGCAGTTGCAATGATCCTAGTTTAGCTGGATCTAATGTAAATATGAATGATCATGATGACTGAATTTAAAAAAAAAAAGGTTTTACGTTTCACGTTTACATGAAACAGATGAACACCACAGCACAACAACCTTGCTTAAAGGGATAGTTTACCCAAAAATAAAAATTTACTCAACCCTTAACCCTTAATGACTAACTTTCTTTTGTGCAATATAAAAAAAATACATTTTTAATAATTTTGGTAATCAAACAATTTTGGCCATCACTGACATCCACTGTATGCACAAAAAACACAGAGACTTTTGCTTTCCACAGAAGAAAGAAAGCCGTGCAGGTTTGGAATGACATGATGGTAACTAATGATGACAGAATTTTCATTTCTGGGTGAACTATTCCTTTAAGTCTACAGAAGAGTATGCAATTAGCAAATTTGTTTTTGGCTATGAATTTTCATTTTGACTGATTACTAATTGCTACATTTCTACTACAAACTCCCTCACTTACCTGACGGTGTGGATGACCTGAGTGAGCCAGGCTCCACTGAGAGGGGTTTTGGTGTCCCAGCCTCCATACTGCCTCAGCTGCTGCTCAGTAAGTGAGGAGGGTAACAGAGCCCCTCGAACCAACTGCACCAAACGACGGGTCACCTCCTCAATCATGCCCTAAACACAATCAATTGTGCCAAACCCATTATGCAAAGAAAATAGCCCTTTCCAAAAATAACGTTTATTTAATAATCAACACTCAAATAAAAGCTAAAAGAGTTGCACTGTATATAAACATTTCAATTGCACAAAAGGCGATTTTTATATCAACTTTGTAATTATATAATTATGTTTCTACTCTAATTTGTTGTTGAAATATAAACATTTAAATGGTGACTGTATAAAAACTTGTTTTCAAGACAACAGGTTGAGTAAATATAAATATTGTGCCTTTCAACATATCTACTGATGTTAGTTCATGCTTATTCCGATCTTGGTTCATCAAAATGAAAATCAATTAAAAACTAGAAAGTTACTTTTATATCTTCATATTGTCAAACCAGCCCTAGCATCCACATGGCTGACATGTTCACCTGTTATGTGCATGAAACAGACACTTGACAAAGTCAAAATGCGCTATGGAAGAAACTCAGATTGAACATCAGTTTCGGTCAATGATTTCAGCCCTCTAAACAGTTTCAGATGAAACCGAAAATTTATTTTTGGGCCAAATATTTTCAGTTTCAGAAATTTTGGTGCATCACTACTCTTAAACCTTAGTGGCTCATGCGCACACTCTTAATCTCCAGACTACAAGCACAAAACCATTCCAGCTGCTTTACTGACCTTAAAGTCATTCTGTCTTTGCCGGGCGTTCTTCTTTAACTTCTCCACCTGACCAGACTTCTCTCCCGTCTGTCCAAGACAACACAGTCAACAAGATTCAAAGAGTGTGTTTGTAATCAAAACATGATTACACTAGCCCTTGTTTCTAACACTTCTGAGTATATTTGTCCATGTATCTACCTCACTGAACAGGCTGCCATTGACGTAAGAGATCCACAGTTTCCAGAAGTTGGGCAGCTGGCTGATGACCACGTCTGAGAGCTTCTCCACAAACCTCACCTGCTGAGGGCTCTTATAGTGCCACGCTGAGAAAATATGTATGATATAATGTTATGAAGACAGCAGCATTCTGCTTCTGAAATGAAAGCAGCTGACAATGAGATTTCTACGAGTTTCACAACTCATGCTAACTAGGTGCAGTTTCAAACATCAAATCATTTTTTACCTTACTGAAAGCGAAATTCTGCACAAAGCAACAAAATCACAGCAAATCAGAGCATTTTCCATAAATTATATACAGATATACATTATTGCATATCTGTATATAATATTTGTAAGATTTTTTAATTGTTTTTGAAAGAAGTATCTTATGCTCAACAAGCTCAAAAAGCAGTAAAAACAATTATATTGTAAAATATTATTATATATCATTCTGTTATTGTACTCACAGTCATCTTTAGGTGTCTGGAAGCTGCCTCCTCTCTTCACTGGAGCTGAGAGGCTGATCCTGTTCAGAGCTGAGGAGCGATCCAGCTCTAAACTCACACCACCCACTGACACATAGAGACACAATGAATGCTCATCGACATACGTCAGCATTTAACAATGAATCACGTTTAAAAAAACAAAGGGTTTCAGTTAACCCATCACATGGCCGATATATCACTCAGCTAAGAGTGACCATTCATGCTCGACTCCTGGTCTGATGTTGATGAAGGCATATTTGAGCCTTGCTCATGGGGAAACAGGTCTAGATGATGCTGCACTCTTTCAATCTGTTTTTTTTCTTTCTTTTTTCCCCTATGATTTGAGTGCAAATCATGAGGCAAATGCTTTTATGCAAAGTGACTTTCAAAATACTTATCATAGGACAATCGTCCTGACACAACCTTTTGGTTACCAGCCAAGACAAGCTGGTAAGTATGGTGCAGTATAGGGGGTGTGCCCCAAGCCGAATACCTTATTCGGAAAGGCACGGATAATGATATTATACATAACCTTTAAAATCACTACGCAATAACGAGGTGTGTGAAGTGAATGAGTGTATGCACAGATGAAATAAGCGCAAATCAAATAGCCGCGTTGATGTTGCCTCTCCGTGTGTCTCTCAGAAATCAGAGCTTGGCAAGAGTACATCAACTAAAATACTATATCATACACATGTTCTACTATGTAATATGTATATTTAACTGTTTTAAATCTTGCGCGATATGATACACGAATGAATGAAATAAGCACAGCATGATTGCAAACAGCCGCGTTCTTTCAGAAACCAAACCAGCTCTAGCCTAATAATAAACTAAGATACATATACATGTTCTACTGCTTGATACGTCATTTAAATGTTTTAAACTTGGTATGATAGGCTACATATTTCTCTGTCTCACTCTCTCTCGGAGATGGCATTTATGCAGGTATATAATTTGTTCAGATTTATATTTGTATGCACAGTAAAAAGTTGTTCTTTTTTATATGTTTCAACCTCCATATTCTTTAACCAGCTAGTTATAGAGTCAGCCTCCTTTTATTTGAGGTTGTGGTTTCACCTGACATTACTCAGTACACAGAGTTATAAATATTCCTTTATAACTCTGTGTACTAATAATATAATATTCCTTATTTTACTTTTATTACTACTGTTTTAATTAGGGTCACCTGAAGCCCAACCGCATTACACCTCAAAGGACTGTCTATACGAGGCTATCAGCTCTGACAGTTAGAAGATATTTAAATAAATGTTATAATCATAATGAAAAATATTATTTTATCAGTTATACAAGGCATATTTTTTTCAGTGATAACTACGAAGAAAAAAAATATAGGCTGTAAATTCATTGAAATAACGGTTTTCCGTTTTCTCAAGTAATTGTGAACTTCTGGGTTCGTTTTTATCTGGACACAGATCATTTTGAAATTGTTACACAGATATTGACTCCTCTGCACACCCCTAGTGCAGTAGCTCTTCTCTGACAGTAGATGGCACTAAAGATCTTTCTGGGACTCTTCCTGAGTCTTGATTAAATTGTTGATATAGTCTGAAACATTCAATATGTCCACATAGTGTATGCATGTCATGTTTCATGTTTCTCTCTCACAGATAAAGATGTATACCATTCAGCCACTTGGACGTTTACTCTCTCTTTCTTTTGATAAAAAATGAATGCTGGTGTTGATCCAGGTGTCCAATCATCTCATGTGTTTATCTATGCTCCTCTCTCTCCTTGTATTCCCCGATGTCTGCCTCTCTTTACAGCAAACCCCCCCCCCCCAGACCACACACGGGCTGCTCTCTACCTATCTAAACAAGCACACACAGGGCAGAACACACACACTGCTTTCACTCTTCGGAGCTGTAGAGGAACCATCAATTTATTTCAAACTATCTGCATGTGTGTGTACCTTTCTGCTCTTTGATCAAATCTTCTTTACAGTTTTGCATTAGCTGCAGGATCCACTTGTGTTGAGCGACTATACATTGCCATGCTGGGTCACCTGGAGCATGTAGATCCGACAGGTATCTTGAGTAAAAAGAGAGAGAGAATCATTAGATCAATATAATCACGTCCTTTTTCAGGACCCCTTAAACCCCTCTCACAATGACAGGTCATGTAATTACTTAAAATAAATAATTAAATATAAATAATTTACACTACCACTCAAAGGCTTGGGGGGGTCAGTAAGAAATTAATACTTTTATTCAGGAAGGATACATTAAGTTGATCAAAAGTGACAGGAAAGACTGTTAGAAAAAAAATCAATTTAAAATAAATGCTTTTCTTTTCTTTGAAGATTCTATTCATCAAAGAATCTTGAAAAAAAATTTCACAGTTTCCACAAAAATATGTGATAAGAAATGCTTCTTGAGCAGCAAATTAGCATATTAGAATGATCTCTGCAGGACCATGTTACACTGAAGACTGGAGTAATGCCTGCTGAAAATTCAGCTTTGCCATCATAGGAATAAATTACATTTAAAAAATATATTCAAAAACAATTAAAAAAATTAATTGTAATAATATTTCTCAATATTACTGTTTTTACTGTATAAATGTTTTGATCAAATAAATTCAGCCTTGATAAGCACTTCTTTTGGAAACATGCAAACCATTTGAACGGTAGTGAATATGTTATAATAAAAATCAATATTTATAATTAAAAATGAACATTTTTGAGTTGATTTCTCACACAGTACGGGTCTTTTTACTTGACTTTTTTCATATTTGAAGGTCCCTGGCATCAAAAAGCATGAAAACCCCTGTCACAGGTGATGAATAACGTGAGCTTAACACACCTGATATAGCGTTTCTGATCATGTAGAGTGGATGGCGTCTCCAGAAGTTTATCCAAAAGCAGTTTCCTCAGGGCTTCTATCCGCGTCTCCACCTCCGAATACACTACAAACATATATGCAGACGATCTTTCTTAACATTTACACAGTACTCCAGGTAATGTGAATGTATGCGTGTCATATTAACATGTTATCAATTATTATCAGTGAAGATCAGATCACCTTTCTTAAAGACAGGGACCTCTGTGTTCCCAAACAGAGATTTGGCTTTCTCATAATCATTTATAACAACGTCGTAATCGCCCTGGAAGGAAATCATACACATATACACAGTCAGTTTAGCATTCAGAGATCATTTTTATTTATCATAAATTGTATATACTACCGTTCAAAAGTTTTGGGATGGTAAGATTTTGCAATGTTTTTAAAAGAAGTCACTTCTGCTGCAGTTTTCCGATAAAAAATACTTTATAATAATTATGAAATATTGTGATAATATTATAACAATTTAAATGAACTGTTTTCTATTTAAATATATTTTAAAATTGAGCAGTCTTCAGCAGCCATTACTTCAGTCTTCAGTGTCACATTCTTCAGAAATCATTCTAATATGCTGAATTTAGTATTCAAGAAACAAACTTTTTTTATTATTATTATCAATATTGAAAACAGTTGTGCTGCTTAATATTTTTGGGGAAACTGTGATACATAGATTCTTTGATAAACAGAAGGTTCAAAAGAACAGCATTTATTAGAAATGTTTTTTGCAACAATGTAAAAGTCTTTACTGTCCCTTTTGATCAATTTAATGTGTCCTTGCTGAATAAATATATGAACTAAATAAATATTACAAACATCCCTGTACCCAAACTGTTCAACTGTAGGGTGAAAAATGGCATGTATGTATGTATGGGGGATGCCACCTTCTGGATGTTGCGCTCAATGTTGAGTGGCAGGTTAAACAGAAATTTGAATCTCTGGAGGACATTGAGAGCATTGCGTGTGGAGTCGGCCTTGTCCTTTCTGCCCAACACTTCTTGAAACAGGGTGTCAGCAGTTTCACTTGCTCCTGAGAGGAATGAGCAAATGGAAAGAGATGAGAAAAGGGTGTAGAAGGACAACAGCTGATAAAAAGTGGTTTAATCATCCTTGCTCGGTTTGAAATAAATTCAAGATCTCTTATGCTCCCTCTTCTTGGGTGGTCGGCTATTCTGGAATTCCTTGGTCAGATTTAATAAGAACCAGCCCCCTGACAACTATAAAAGTCCGACCAGCCTTTTTTCCACTATTGAGCCCGTTTGTGATTGGCTGAGAGTCAAAGGCAGTAAGTGGCTTTGGTAAGAACATACATCTAAATGTACTTGTAAAGATGGATGGTGAGGAGGATAAGGAGGGGATGGCAATGAAAGCATGTCAGTGTGTGACTGGTTTATTTGTGCGGCCCGCAGGAAACGAGCATGTTTATTGACCTAACGTCACATGAGAGAATTGACATGGAGATATGATTGGGATATGAGTGGTCTCGAACACACGCAGACGCACTCACAGAAACACGCGAGGTCTGTGTGAAATGTGTGGCTTTGATGGTCTAAAGAGAATGCATATGCAACTCTGAATCTAAATTTAGCTGCTTTGTGTAATCGTGTGTGATTTTGAGCATGTGTTTGGTTTTATGTCTTACTGTTAAGGACGTTCTCTAGTCTCTGGGTCATAGAGCCTTCCACCTTCTCAGTGCCGTCCGATTCAAGCTTCTGATGGATAGCTAGACAAAGACAGTGAGAGAGAGGGAAAAAAAGTAATGTTTGAGAGCATTTCCACTACTGTTTAAAATTTTGGGGTCATAAATGAATACTTTTATTCAGCAATGACGCAATAAATTGATCAAAGGTGATAGTAAAGACATTTATAATGCTACAAAAGATTTATATTTCAAATAAATGCTTTTGAACTTTCTATTACACTGTCTTAACAAACACAGGGCATATGCAGAGTTTTTGAAATCAAATACAATACTTTTTAAGATCTGCACAAATTTATACTATATGTCCATACAGAACACACCTTACAATCTCAAAACAAATAATGTATTTCAGTTTTTTTTACTTGATTAAAAAGGCTGCGCACATTCAATGAAAACATAATGCTGCTTATCAGCAAAACAGGGTAACTGCAAAATGTAAATATTCAAGACATGTTTTATTCCAATATATACATGTGTATTGAAACTGGTTTGTGTACTACTAACATAACAATACATATGAATTAGAGGTCAACCAATATTAGATTTTGCTGATGTGATAATAATGGATTAACAAGAAATCTATTTATTGAATGTGTTAAATAATGTTCCTAGTCTTTCCTTACTGTGACCGGGTGGACCAAAGAGAAGCTACAAGAGTTTATGTTGAATTAAGTGCTGGATACAGCTTATTGTGTAACCAAAATACAAATAAAAACAATAATCAAGATTTTGTGAATAATGCAAGAGTTTTCATTATAAACAATCCCAAAATATACTCTTCTTTTGAATTGTCTGTGCATTACTATTACAACTTGCAAATAAAATATGAACTCTTACAACCACCTACAACATTTTACAATATAAACCCCATAATGTAAACACTGTCATAATTCATAAACAGTAGACCATATACAATCACTTGGCATAAACGTGCGGTATTCACTGATTGCGAACTGCTCTGAAACCGCGAGCCTGTAGAACGTGCAACAGTGCTGTGTATTGAATTTCAATGTGTTGAAAATGTGTAGCTCACATTTGTTTAATCACAGCCTTTTGAAGTATAATAATCACATTAGACCGTACCGTAATTCCTGTTTTTCTGCCCCAAATTTAAGATCTCTTAAATGTAAATTATGACTTGTGTTATACCATTTAAGATATTTAAAGGGATAGTTCACCCACAGTAAAATTCTGTCATCAATTACTCACCCTCATGTCGTTTCAAACACGTAAGACCTTCGTTCATCTTCGGAACACAAATTAAGATATTTTTGATGGAATCTGAGAGCTGTCTGACTCTGCATAGACAGCAATGCAACTGAAATGTTTTCAAGTCCAGAGAGAGAGCAAGGAGATCGGTAAAATAATCCATGTGACATCAGTGGTTCATCCGCAATTATACGAAGCTACGAGAATACTTTTTGTGCACAAAAGAAAAAAAAAA
>NW_015650322.1:145175-145355 GCF_001515625.1 Sinocyclocheilus rhinocerous
GTTTTCGTTCAGATCAAATCACAACAACGTAGGAAACAGATCCCGCGTGACCCTTTAAGACTTTTTATGACCATAAATTTGATCAAACTGAATTTGAGACATTTTAAGACTTTTTAAGGCCATGCAATCTATAGCATATATATATATATATATATATATATATACATATATATATACATA
>NW_015650322.1:146913-160487 GCF_001515625.1 Sinocyclocheilus rhinocerous
TATATAAAAGCATATATATATATAGATATAGATATATGCTATAGAGTGCCTAAATTGGAAGATAAACCTTTGCACAAAAAAACTAATTCTAACTAAGTCTCTTTTCTCTCTCCACATCTGGATTTGGGATACTTCTGTACACAATGGCGTCAGGGCTAACCTCCGGCTCCCCCCGGGGTCCGGAATGCTGTGTGGTACACTTCCTCTGTCTCTGAGGTATGTTTTGACTTCTGCCTGGTAAGTTTTGGGAGTCTTCTCTGGGAATCAGTGCAGCTTCCGTTTGCTGCTCTCTCGTTTCCTCTCAGCACAATGACAACCTTATTACAACCTCATCTAAACATTATGACAACCATGCCTTGTTATCCGTCCCCATGCATGTCAATCACATGGACACGCAGTGCTAAGAATAGTTCTTCTGTTTGACTTCAGACAAGTGACCCGAGACAAATCCAACACACACAGACAGATTTGAAAAATAGAATCTGCACAGTGACATTGACCTCTGATGACAGCAGTCTGAGTAGAGACACATACACCTGTGTACAATGACGTAAGAAGTGAAAGAAACTTGAATAAAAGTCCCATGCAACTAATTTTGTTAAATGCATCCATATTAGCATTCATATTGTCTATTTGAGCTTTACTTTTAATACTTAATATATGAACCAACCCAATGAGTTATTCAATGAAGGTCAAAAAAACTTTTTAAATTATACACTTTATGGGAATTTTTTTTTATCACAATCATGAACGTTTCTATCAGAACAAGATTACATTTCTCAGAGGACTTCCAAGATAGCTGAAAAAACGGTATGTAATTTAAATCATAATTTTACACTGATGTTTTGGTAGTGTCATAAAATGTTCTGGCAAGCTTAACAATTCTTCACCAGAAGTCCACAGAAAATATTCAAAAAGTTAAAAAAAAAACTATACTTTACAATCAATATTCACAAATTAAACTGATTTGTGAAATTTGCTTCCAGTCTTTAATTCAAATCGACTCAAAAAGTGGAACTCAAAAGAAATCCTGAGCTTCCCAATGGTCATTACAACATTGTATTTACTGGATGAGTAATTTTAACACAATCATTCCAACATGACCTAAAGGCAACAAAATCCTCATGGCTACAATCCAGTCCCACCCTATATTACTTCCAGCACAATATTCTGTTTCCCTAAAATATGCTTCTGTTTCCTTCAGTCAAATGCAAGAACTGAATTACTTACGGCTGTGTTTATATGTGTTTAAATGTACACACCAAGCACACGTACCTGCAAGAGCATCCTGAGCCTCAAAGAAAGTGCTGAGACCTCCTTTCACGTAGGCCAGACTGCCCTCATTCTTCTTACTGGCCTGTTTCTTAAGATTTACCACAGCCGCACGCAGTTGCTCAAAGCTAAAACAGCAACAAACATAACACACATCACACAAAAATCTATTTTGGCAGATTAACAAATATACAGATGGATGGTATATAGACCGACCTGGTTGAAGAATGGTTCTCGATGAGATACCAGGTGGCAGAGAAATTCTCACTAGTGAAGTCTCCACTCATACTAGGGAACATGTTCTCCAGATCCTTCAGAGGAACATTCCCTCTGAAAAACAAAAGACAGAATTAAGACAACCACACAGCTGGTCTATAAAGACTCATCATGAAAACACCACAGATCATAGACCATCTGATCTACCACAGTCCAGACCATAAAGAAAACAAGACAGGGCACAAACCAGATCTGTCCACATATAAACAGCATTGCATAAGCCAACCCACTGTGTCTTTTGATGTGTCACAGAATAGACTGATGAAATACATATGACTCATATACCGCTGAAAAAGTTTGGGTACAGTAAGATTTATTTTTTGAAAGAAATACAAAAATCAACATGTTAGAAACATTTCTGAAGAATCATGTGACACTGAAGACTGGAGTAATGGCTGCTGAAAATTCAGCTTTGCTCTCACAGGAATAAATTACATTATAAAATATATAAAATATTATTAATAGATTGTTTTAAATTGTAGTAATATTTCACAAATTACTGTTTTTACTATATTTTTAATCAAATAAATGCAGGCTTGGTGAGCATAAGATTTTTCTTTTAAAAAATATTACAAAATCTTATCCACCCCAAACTTTTGAACTGTAGTGTATCTCATCTGACTGAATATATAGATATAAATGAGTAAATGGTTAAAGGTGCTGCAGAGGTCAGGGAAAGGAAGAGTTTCACTTCCTATCAAAGGAAATAGTGTACCAATGACTTCATCCAGGTAGAAGACATCCACACAATGGGCTGTTTCTACTTTCTGCTGAACCTCCTTCCTTATAAACACAGCAGTCCACTTCTATAAACACAGGGCAGTGCTTTTTGGGTGAAGTGTGTGAGGAAATGCATTTGTTTTGGTCTATGTGAGTGTGTGTTTTAATCAAATGAAGCACATATGTGTCTGTGTGTGTGTGTGTGTGTGTGTACAGGTTTTTCTACACTGGTGGGGACTTAAACCTAAATACACACCAACTCATGGGAACTTGTGTCAATGGGTACAGAAGCTTATAAATCATACAGAATGAGTTTTTTTGAGATTGTAAAAATCCACAATGTTTTCTGTGAGGGGTAGGTTTAGGTGTAGGGTTGGTGTAGGGCGATAGAAAATACAGTTTGTACAGTATAAAAACCATACCATTACGCCTATGGAGAGTCCCCACAAGGATAGTGAACCAGACTGTGTGTGTGTGTGTGTCTTAAGTAGAGCAATATGTGTGCTTAGTTGTAGGTGTAAATGTATTACTTTCGAAGTTCATAAGAGGACAACACAAATTCAATTGTGAATGTTTCTTTACTTGTCTATTTCGATGCCCAAAGGGTTGGCCGGCCTCAACGAGAGAGGAGAGATTCCTTTGTTGCGATCAGTCCTCATGTCATAGTAATTCAACTCATCAAGCCAGACCGCAGATTGATCCAGAATGCCTAAACACAAAAAAACATGCACATACTCATTGGTTGAGGGCTTAAAATCCATTGCCGTCTTCAAAGAGCATATGTGTACATTCAAGGAGTGTATATCAATCAAACCGAAATTATGATTTTGCCTTTAACAGACATTGAGTGTGTTTACATGCACAACAATATGCTGATAATGCAAAAAACACTTTTACATGAGATCCGAAATTATCAGGATTTTTGGTTTGTTTGTTTGTTTTTTACATCAAAACATAAACTGACTTCAATTGGTATAAAACTAGGTGTAGCAATCATTTTATGATAAGCAGATCTTTACGCAATGAAAGGGCACAGTTTAAGATGTTTACATGACCTTACAACAAGGTTAAGCATAATTGGTGTAAGATTGAGCATTGTAAACATGCACAGAGTGTGTGTACATGAGTTAGAGGGCACTGTGAGTGTGTGTCTCACCGATCCTCTCGGGTTTGAGCAGTTTGAAGGAGACCGTGGATGTCCCTTGGCCTCCGCTCCTGGTGGTGACAATGATCTCGCCCTTGTCATCTTTAGCAGGACCCACTCGACACACTATCTTACTAGCAGACATCCATTCTGCTGTCAGCAAACAGTTATGACCACAGATAGACAGACCTGACAGACAGAGACGGACAAAGACCAAGAGAAAAGGATGTTAATAAAATGGCCAAATTTGCCTCAGCTCAGGTCCTTAATGGCATCAAAAAATAAATTTTTTTTTTTTTGTGCTGCTTAATTACAAAAAATGATGTGTTTAATAACACTAACTATAAAAAAATAAAAATTTTGCTGCTTATCTGAACAAACTATTACTTTAGATTTTAGTTTCTCGTCTTGATTTACAGATTCACTGAGTTGCAGATTCATAATAAAATATTATGAAGCATCTCTTTAAACCATGCCAAAACTGATTTATTTATTTCCCCCCAGATTTCATAGACTAATCATTTCTGTATGAAGAAATTCATTTTAACAGATGGATGTTTGTATTTTTCCTTTATTAGCCCTTTGCTAAATCAGAAGAAAATGTGTGAAATTCAGAACATTTCTGAATTTTAGTGTTTAGATGTGTGGGGTCGATAAGATTTTTAAAAATGTTTTTGTAAAAAGTCTCCTGTGCTCACAAAGACTGCATTTATCTACTCAAAAATGTTTTGAAATATTATTACAATTTAAAAATAGTATTTACTACTACTATTATCACTATTACTTATTATTATCAATGCTGAAAATCATTATGCTGCTTAATATTTTTAAAGGAAACCGTGATCTATTTTTTCAGGATTTTTTTGATAAATAAAAAGTTCAAAATAACAAAAAAAAATTTAAATAGAATTTTTGTAACGTCTTCACTGTCACTTATGATCAATTTAATGTGCCCTTGCTGAATAAAAAAAAAAAAGCTTAATGACCCCAAACCTTTGAACGCTAGTGAATGTTTGTTCAAAAGGAGGGTGTGTATCTGTAATGCAATGGCTATGTGCATGTGTATTACCTATGAGATCATTGGGTCCAGTGCCCAGGTTCTCTCCACGAATAGTGACTTTGGTCCACGGCGCGCCCTCGTTGGGTGAGATGCCAGTCACCAAGGGAGGCTGGCGTGCACGAGACATCCTTTAAACACCTAGACTAGACACAGGTAAACACTAAGTGTTTTGTTTAGGCTCAGGAGGCATTCAGCACGTTCAGTGCATTCAAAAACTGTTAGACATGAACAAATAAATCTACCCATCCGGCTCACACCGAGCGAGCGTGTTACTGTTCGGAGTGACACGGATGCTACACTATATGCAATATGACTAGTAGTTCAGCAATCAAGGCATTTTTCCTGTGGCTTTTGCACTGTCACAAACGCTCTCTCTTGTATGCAAACACCCACACGGAGCACAAGACTGACAGCTCCAGGGAGGTTTGCGTGCAAGACCCCATGGCTGTCTCTGTGTGGTCTGGTAGTGTGTGTTTCTGTGTCTGTGTGGTCTCTGGTATGGGCCAGAGAGAGAGATAAAGGGGGACAGGGTGATGGTTGAGTTCTACAGCAGACCCTCAGAGTCCACAGTGCAGTTTCAGAAGACGTCTAGCAGTAATATAAACTGGGTGTCTGACAAGTATATTCACTGCAGCATTTTTATGATGATACCAATACCTTGGTAAATAGTAAAATTGTCTTTATAGATTACATAGGTCAATGGTGCCCTGTGTTATTTATTTATTTTTTTTGTCTGGATGTCCACTAAAATGCAATTCATGCATACTATGATTTAAATACACCTCTTTTATGATGAGTATGTTCTCATTCAAAACTCAAAAGCGTGGCAAAAATGTCAAAGTGACAACAATAATTTTGAAAATAAATTAAGAAGAAAATTGGGAAAATAATCTATGAAGCGGCTTGGCATTTTTTGACAAAACAAAAATCAGTGGGGTAGTTTTTACAGAACAAAAGGAAGAACGAAAGAAAAGAAAAGAAAAAAGAAAAGAAAAAATAGCTTAAGGGAGGGTAAAAACAAATCAAATAAAACAAACAATTAAAAGGATTACATTTTAACTTCAAAAAATGTCTACTGCTCAGTTACAGCAAAGTCTGATGAAAGTGAAAATGGTAAAGTCAAACATACACACACACTTCTGTGTGGCAACATTTGGAAATGATTGACTGCTTAGATGACTGACACCTGAGAGTCTCTATGGAATAAGGAGCTCGTCTCAGACAAATTACTAAGCGCCGTCCTATCAACACTCAGCCCCCTTCATAAACACAGTGACCCCCCACCTACAGCACACACTCTCTCAGCAGGAGAAATTAACACTCCACATGTAATCGCAGGAGCTTGAACAAACTATTTAACAAGAGAGCATCATACTGCTGACTGCATATAATTTTTCGACATTTACAAAATGACTACTTAGTGCTTTTATTAGACACAATAGTATAAATTCTAAATATTGGCCATGATATAAATAATTATATGCTTATTTTATCGGCAAGAATTTTATTAATTGCTGCAAGTTTATGTTTGCAAGACAAATAGATTTAAATAGATTTGCAGTGTTTTACTTCTATCTCTAAAAGCCGTAGCCAATAAACACCAAATAGCAAAAATAGAAAACATGCATTCAATAATCAACACATGAAAAAATTATAATTAACTTCATTAACAATTTAGCTATAATCTGGTTTCAATTTACATTATGATTTCAGCTATAATAATACATTAAAAACTGAGCTCCTGCAAAGCATGATGGGCCCTGGGTTGCATTTTAAGTTGCTGCTATTATTTAACACTGACAATCATGAAAAACACATAACGTTAACTGAAGATGAGACGGAAGAAAAGCACAAACAGAACGTGACCCCAAAACAAAACAAGATGTTAGATCTCTCATAGAAATGACATCAAACCAAATTAAACAAATGATACTGAAGTCAAATTTGATTTATACGCTCTTACTTTGCTTAAATTATTATGCATACAAACTGGTTAAGGCTTTATAATATAGTAGCTGTTTCATGAGTTTGTAATTAACGTTACTGACAATGTAATGAACTGACGAAGAGTGTTACCCAACATGAATTTTCACAAAGATAAAATACACAAATCATTTAAGACAAAAACTAATTTACATACATTATGGTGAGGTTGTCAAACAAAACATGAACATAAACAGCAGCTCTGACAGTTGACAATAGCTGACTGGCTAATGCTAAAAACAGTCCGACAGAAATGACAAGCCGACGACAACGAATTTATTAAGACGATAGTTTTTCCACATAATAAGAACCCTGCTTTATCATCCGCAAAGCAAGGTAGAATAAAACATTGCGATTACTTACAGAGGTAAAGGCA
The DNA here is from genome assembly GCF_001515625.1 of Sinocyclocheilus rhinocerous. NCBI lineage: Eukaryota > Metazoa > Chordata > Actinopteri > Cypriniformes > Cyprinidae > Sinocyclocheilus > Sinocyclocheilus rhinocerous. The sequence goes on from NW_015650322.1 coordinate 153,745, forward strand.
GTGAAGAGAATCTTTACACAAAGCTTCTATCCTCTGAAAAACAGTTCCGGTTGAGATGCTGCGGCCCCGCCCACACGACGAATCACATGACAGTCACACGAATAATGCATCATATTGAGCCACAGAGTGTAGACATGCAAACTGTAATGTAATTTTTAAGGAATATGCTATTTCTTCTTTATTTTAAAAATGTAAATGCCTACAAATGACAATGCAGTGAAAAAGAAGACTGATGATCTGAACTGTTGGTATTTGCTGGAAAATTCTCATGTTTCTGGAGAATGAGTGAAAGAAAGCGAAAACATAGCAATTTCACCATTTTAACACTTTAAATTTTTATCATCATAAAAATAAAAATATAGTAGGTATATGGTGAGACTGAATATGTTGTAGCCTAGGTGTGTCGAATAAAAGTTCAAAATAAAACAAAAGAATGAAAAATCCTGCACACTACTCGAACTTGCTTGGGAACTAAATAACTTTAATATACAACGTTTTGGTAGATGACTCCTGACTGAATCAAAGTTGTCTAGTATTAGTTTAGGATTTCTCCTTCCTTGTTTTATTTTGAACTTTAATCATCATTAAATATGAATGAAACCTTAATTTTATATACAAATGGTAATAAGAATGTAAACAAGGGACAGATAGATATTTGAATGAATGATTCAAATTCAAATAATTTTTTGTATATAATTTATAGAATTAATTTATAGAATTAATTTATATAATATATAAATTAAATTAATATAATTTATAAATTGTGTATAAAAGTTATTAATCATTTCATATAACAGGCCTATATAACATCACGCACCAGATTTTGAGTTTCATGCTGTGATGCAACACTCAGTTTAAATAATTGTATTTCAATTACACAATGTTCAACATCAAAGTCATCCTGTGAGGTCACATGTAGATTATGAACCATTTTCACAATGCATATGGCGTTACTTCCACTTGTTCTGGGAAAGCGCCGCACCATAACACCACACAACACAGACCACCCAAGTACCGTGTGCCATTATGCCCTCTCTTATCTCCTTAAATAGTGCACGGCAGAGATACTTTCCCTCAGATAAGGCCTTTTGGGCTCTTGGGAACGCCATTTTCTCAATCATTCTGAACTAATCTGAGGAATCAAATCCAATTTGACTTTCTTGCGGCCTCAACGCACTGTGTTGCGTGTGACGGCACCACAAGGGATGTTCAACAGTGTAAACACGTCATGTAGCCTCGGCTATTTTCTCAAGAGGGCCACCGCCAAAGATCCATCCAGCTAATTAACAGAGAAAATGTTAGTAAAATAAGATAACTCACTTAAGATCTCCACTGTTTGTTTGTTCAGCGTATACCCACTGCTGATGATGGTTCCACATTCCTGATATGAAAGTGGCAATTACTACACCATGGGTCACAACACAGCGATAAGACTCAAAATGACCAGAAACATCAGTATAGTACAAAGTGAGGTACAGAGTGAGAGTGGAACAGACAAATAATACAGAATGAATAACAGGGAATGAGAATTGTTTTTGTCAGTTTATGAATTAGCACTGATTCATGTTACTTCTGGTTAAAAAGTGTTTTTTTAAAATTCAATTTTACACTTGGATGGCACTGTGTGCACATGATGGTGGAAAAGAATGAAATGTTTCTACATTATTGTTCTGCTTGAATGTGTTCGTCAGTGTGTTCCCATGGGTCCTGAGCCAGCACAGGAAATTCTGTGAATAGGCTTCCTATTACACACACACACCTAAACATCACTCTCACACAGCACTGTTACTGTAATAACATTATTTTGAGCTCTTGACGTCTTGATGAACTGCATAGTACAGTGAATTGAAAAAGTTTTATTTCAAGATTTTAAAATCATTTAAAAAAAATTTTTGTACGGCTTTCAGGTCTCTTTCTGTTCAAGCCAAGAGCCACTTCAAAGGTTTAGTTATGCAGTTTGGTTCTCATTTGAATAGTTTACTATTTCTCCTCATTTATTCGTCATTTATATGTATTAGTGAGTTGTATTTTATTTGCAAAGGTAATTTATTTGTAAATATTCAGATAATTAGATTTATTGAAGACAACTCCAGCAAGAGACATTTGTGGTTTATTATGGTATATTGTATATTATATTTTGATCCTATGTTAAAACACCCACTAATCACTGAACACCTAAGGCAATATATATATATTTTTTTTTTACAAATTCTTTTGTATTATTGTATGTTACGTCAATATTGTTTCAGTTAAAATAGATATTAAAAGTGGCACATATTAACATAACGTACACATAATTTCTGGGTAGCAGTGAATAAGTAGATATAAAATGTTCTATGTACAACTGAAATATAAATGAAACTGTATGTGCCAAACTTGACCAGTTGGGGGCGCAACAAAAGCAGAGATTGTTGAGCAGTTATTCTCAATCACATGCCTGCCGTATGTGCGTACAGCCATAAAAACTACTGCTTTTCAGAAGACGTGTATATTCACTTAAAATTTATAAAATATAATTGATTGGTTTGGTATCTGTCTGACAGCGAAATATCACACGGAAATGTGATAGGCCTATACATTGAAGAATTGTTAACAAGATACAGTCCTATATTTACACAAGCAGAGCTAACCTGTTTACAGTCGCTGCACTGAATTTATGAGCTAGAGGAAGTTTAGCGTAAATAGGGTGTTTGAATTTGGCAGGACATTCATCTGAATGTATAAGCCTAATGTAAGTGTGTGCATGAGTAATGAGCTAAACATTAAAAAAGGAAATAGGGGCTCATTTCCACAATGTGGATAAAAGGGGTATCTGGCAGAGGAAACTACGTGTGTGAGAGAGAAAAATGCATTGGGGTCAGTTTTAACGGGCTTTTGATCCTCTTGGAAAGGGTGGATGAAAGACATCCTGTACTGCAGAGAAAGAAGAGGAGGGGTCACCATTCAGCTCTATCTTACTGCTATTGTGTGGTGCTGTTTGAACGAATTGTTTTGAGAAATGCACATACTTTTTTGCAAATATTAAGGATGATTCGAGAAATGCACCAAGCGACTGAGAAAAACTGTAACAAACTCTCTTCTTTATTTCAAGCTCTCTTATTATGTAACTACTGTATAAGCTGCATACATTGTACTTTCTGTTAGATTGGCCTTAAATACATTTTAAAATTTGTTTTTAAAATATATATAATAAAAAAATCTAAGATATACTAAATTGGCTTCTCTCTGTCAATAATAGCAATTTAAATGTGTTATTATTATTGTTAATATATGTTGTTGTTATATATAGCTATATTATATACATCTATATTATATATAGCGATAATAATTTATTGCAATAATACATATTAGGCTATTCTCTAAATAATCTAAATTAGAATCTAAATATAAACTGTTTATAATCTAAAAACTATATAATTTAAGCTATTGTTTACATGGCATAATATAGTCTCACTGAAAAAAATGTTTTTGTAATTGTATAGGCTATTGATATGGTTAGCAAAGCATTTGCTAAATATTTCTTTACCTGCTACATTGTCTGTACATGTGGCACTGTTTCTCTCTCTCTTTTTTCTCTCTGTCAGACTGAGATTTTATCTCCACCTACTTTGTGTAAATCACTTAGTATTTTAATGCCAATATAAACCTGATTGATGTGTCAACCCACTCATACCTCTCTCACCTTCTGCATATTCACTTGAGCAGAGACAACATCTGAACTCTGATTGACCTGCAGGCTGTCACATCGCAACATGCACAACACACAGCTGAAAAGCCAATCGCATGACATAAATAAAAGACACTCCACTGTCCACGCATACAGTACATACAGAGGATGGAAATTACGTCACTCTGTAGACCCTCTGTAATATCAAAGAGGCCTGTGGTGCAGGTTATGAGAACCTATGGCAGGACATGGAAATGCTTATGACATTGTTCTCCAACTTTGTGTGTGTGACCTGAGGGAGAACAGATAGGAACGCTACTGAGAGGAGCTGGTGACAGCGGGATAAACGGCTGGATGCAAATCAAGGCAAATGTAAAATGTAAAAACAAACGTGATGTTGGTTATGTTGAGATCAATTAGTAAAACTTTTATGCTGAATTTTCTAAACATCCTTCAAACCCTGTTTATCACAACAAAACCCTGCTTTATATCAAGTAAAATAAGGAGGTAAAAATGAGAAGAAAATCCAAAAAGTTAATATTTAATATTTCTTAATTTGAACAAATGGGCCCTATTGCACCTTTCAAAATACGTATTAATGCAAGATGGTCAGGGTTTATAAATGTGGTGTATGTTTATGCTGAACAGGATCTCTGTGGGCATATATATGTGTGTATGTGTGTGTTTTGAGTTCTGTCAGTGGGATGTAATAAAGGACAATGAGGGACTATGTAAATTGAAAATCAGTCTTCTCCATTGCTTTAATTACCTTTAACTCCTTAACTCCCTGTCTAACAGGAAATGAAACAGTAGAAATTTGCATTGCCTAATACGTTTCATAACCACAATAATTACAGGAGTGTTGAAGTAATGGTGTTCCAGGTATATATTAGTCACAGTAATGATTACCAAAGAATACCTAAACCATAACTCACACAAACACATGCTTACATGCCTGTCTAAATGAGTACATACCATAGACTTCAATGGTTTCATATAATGCAAACGATAATTACAGATTAAACCAAATCCCACCCACAAAAGAAAACGGTTAGCATTTTTACAATTTATTTTATTTTAATACTTATTTTAGCATTAGCATTTTTAAATAAAATAGAAATAAAATAAAATAGAAATGAGACAATGACTCTGCAGTTTCTTTTTTATTTTGCAGACTTTAATATATATATTATACATTTTGTCTTTTATTATTGTATCTATTAATGTTATTGGACTAACAACAAACAGTTGCATTTTTATTAACTAACGTTAACAGATTAATAAATATTATAATAAATGTATTGCTCATTGTTACTTAATGTTAGTTAACACATTAAATATAGTTAACAAATTGAACCTTATTGTAAAGTTTTAGATAGATAGATAGATAGATAGATATACACTAATAATAAAGAGAATAGACAATAAATGAATAAAGAATAATAATAATAACCATCATGATAACAACTATGTAGCAATAAAAATATAGAGAAAAAAAAACAACAGACAGAATTTGACTGTGCAAATGTGAATAGTGCATCATACAGTAAATGCCAATTAAAAGATTTTGAGAAAGCTTACACAGATATATTGGTGCTAATATAGTTGTGTGCAAATACTCATACCATCAAATTATACAGTGGGTATAGAAAAGAATCACCCCCTTTAAAATAATCACATTTTGTTGCTTTGCAGCCTGAAATGAACACAGACAGTTTTTGTTTTATCCAGCTGTATTTACTCAGTGCAACTTATAACATCCAAGTGAAAGATATAACACCAACATGTCAGAGAAAACAAAACAAAACAAAAAACAAACAGATTCACTGAGTTGGAAAAAGGATCACCCCCTTGTGTAAGTATTTTGTTGAACGACCTTTTCCTTTATTTACAGTCTGTTGAGATTTGTCTCTATTAACTATACTTTGCAGTATTTGCTCACTCTTCTTTGCAGAACTGCCGAAGTTCAGTTAAATTTGATGGTGAGCGTTTGTGGACTGCAGTCTTCAAGTCATTCCACAGATTTTCAGTGGGGTTTAAGTCTGGGCTCTGACTAGTTCATGCAAGGACATTCAGCTTTTTCTCCTTTAACTGCTGTGTGGTCAGTTTTGCTGTGTGCTTTGGCTCATTGTCATGTTGGAAGGTAAACCAGTAGCAGATTTTCCTCAAGAATTTGACGGTATTTTGCTCCATCAATTTTTCCTTCTATCCTGACAAGTGCTCCAGTCCCTGCTGCAGAGAAACACCCCCATAACAGGAACCTCAGAATCTTCGTTTTGGCAAAGCTCAGTCGTGACTGCATGTGGCTTTTTTCTTGCAACCCTCCCATACAAGCCACATTTGTGGAGAATTTGTGATATTGTTGTCACGTGCACACAATGACCACTCTTTGTCATAAATTCCTGCAACTGCTTCAGAGTTGCTGTACACTGTAAAAAATTACCGTGAATTTAACTGTAAAAGACTGTAAAAATGCTACAGTAAAATCCTGTTAAACGGTTAACGGTAAATTCCCCTACTATATACGGTGAAAAACTGTATTAGGCTTTATATGTATTGGACATAATTTTTACGGTAGTATACCGTTTTTGGAAGTGAAAAAGACCGTGCGTTACATTTCAAATTCTGGCTACCACAGCTGTTGGTTTTTTACCATAAATTTTACGGATTTGTTTTTACAGTGTAGGCCTCTTGGTAGCCTCTCTAATCAGTTTCCTCCTGGATCTTTCATCCAGTTTGGAGTGACATCTTGATCCAGGGAGGGTCTGTGTCGTACCAAATACCTTCCACTTCTCAATAATAGACTTCACTGTGCTTCTAGGAGTTGATAAAGCCTTTGAATTTTTTTTGATTCCATCTCCTGACTTGTGCCTGTCCACAACTTTATCCCGGAGATCTTTTGACAGTGCCTTGCCACACATAATTGATTGTTTGCTTCAGTTGCACTACCAAGGACTGAAATGCTCCAGGAAAACTCTTTTCATGCTGAGCTAATCAAAAGGACCACAGCTGATCACAGTTGAAAGTCAAATGGCTTTGTGAGCCATTGAGAAGGTGACTCGCTACACCTCATTGA
>NW_015650322.1:160775-207717 GCF_001515625.1 Sinocyclocheilus rhinocerous
GGGGGGGGGGGGGGATTCTTTTCTATACCCACTGTACATGTTTAGATTTTTAAAGGACATGACGAGTCTTTTTTTTTTTTGTCTTTGGAAGTCTTGTTTTCATCTGTTATCCTAGCACTGCTTTCATATCTGTGTTTATATGGTAATGTGTGTGTGTTTGTGTGTGGTCTGGTTGCTCTCCTACTATAAGTTTGTTTACAAAAGTTCACATAGATGGCTGTACAGAGCCTGCAGCCCACATTCCAACACTGTGTGTCATACACGCAACACAGCCTCTCGCTCTCTGACTCTTAAATGCAGTTTAATTCACTCCCTCAGAATGCACGTCAGTTCAATTCAGTGCCACTCATTTCAAGTCTGTTCCACTTCAAAGACAGCATGATCAGCTGCAGCATAACAAACATCTGTAGTCTTATTCAAACTAAAATTATTTTTGTTAATAAATTTTAATAAATTTTGTTAACTAAAATTTGTGAAAGTCTTTTTGCTTTCTCACCCCATTCATTCTATCTCTTATTCAACTTGCTTTCCCTCTCTCTTTTTTCCAACGTCTCGTCAATAATTACAGTGAGTGTGGGCAGCTATCGTGTCTTAAAATGAGTTGTTACTCATGAAACGCACATTTGAATGCAGAGATAAGATGTCTCTAACTGATATGAAGCTCCCACCCTTTGTTAGAGGTGTTTGTGTCTCATTCAATCTCTGTCCTGGATTAACTGTCAAGTTGAACTTCAGGATTTAAATGACATGTCTGTTGTTCCAAACACTGTTCCCCGTGAGTGCATGTACATATTTTTCCATTATATAATATTACTGTTACTTTTAACTGTTTCTTCAGGAAGTGCTGTACAAATATTTGTTATTATCTATTACTTCTGCAGTCTGTGCCATCTGTGTATTTTTTATATGAAAGTGAAAAAATGTATACTAAATTTTTTATATATTATATTATATTATCCTTTTGCACTTTTTCAAAAGTGGTTTTTGCATGTCATATAAGGACAATTTTTGGTTCCCCAAAGAACATTTATCCTCTATAAAAAACCTTTTGTACAATGGAAAGTTTCCATTGATTTTAAAGATTCTTCATGGAACTACACAGATGCCAATAAAGAACCTTTATTTTTAAGAGTGTGGGCTACTAGTTAAAGGGCTTCTGTTTCTGAATCTGATTTTAACTTTACCTCAAGTCAAAATACCCTATGTAGAACCCATTTAAGGTGATTACAAAATACACAGTATTTGTGTGAATATATATTGATCAACATTTTGCACCTTCTGTGGAAAATAATTTTAAAAAATTAGAGAAAAAAGCAATCTCTCGCACCTTTTTAAAACAATTTAGCTTATATGAAGATTAGATTTTTCATTATTATTAACATTATATTACTACTTATAAAAATAAAATTAACATTATTCATTTTTCTTAACATATAACATGACCTTAATTTCAAATTGTAATATTAACTTCCAACCACATACGGTAATGCATATCAAATGACAAACACGCATCATTTGCATGCAGTCTATCATTTCTTTTGAGCTTTTCATAAAACACCAGCGAATACAAGGAAAGTAGTGGATTATGCAGCAGTTCAGCCTAATCCTGGAAAGTGTGTGTGTTCGAGAAAAGGATCGAGAAAGCGAGAGAGGAAGAGATTGGGGGGAGAGTGAACATGTGTGTGTGTTCCAGCTGCTCCACAGAGTCACCTGCCTTCAGGATTACACAGTAAATTATTACCTAAACAGGAACCGATCCCAGATACACAAAAAAGAAATAGATGTAGCGACAATAAACTTCCTGTAAATGCTAATTCCTGCATGTAAGCACAAACATATACATTAAGCCACCCTGCCACTCAGTTCCATGAACATGTACCCACCAAATCAAACTGCACCAGACAACACTATTTTTAAATTTTTTTTTCAAAACTGTCACTTTTTAAAAAAATTTAATTTGTGCTCAAATTTCTGTTTGGCGGTTTTGTGGCATGTTCATTGTTGCCGACGTGTCTGGACATTGGTCAGTTAACAACAAGGAGCTAGAATAGTAAGAATGACGTTGCTGTAACATAATTAGTACATTATGTTGTGTAATTAGTGCATTATGATGTTGAAACCTCCACTCATCAATCACTGTCTCCCTGCCATCTAAAATCATAACTAATGTACCATGAGTCCAGTAGGGCAGTGATCGAGGATAAAGCACTGCTGGCACTGTTGTGATGGGCGAAACGGCGATTACCATACATTTATGAATGAACAAATTTATTTATTATCTTAAATGTACTGTAGCTCCTTCCAGTAACACACGAGCAAAAGTTCCTGTTTTTCACTGACTGATGGTCAGTTGTCTGCATGCGATCTTCAGTGGCAACATATCGCCATTGCTTGGAATTAGTGCTTAACTTAATACTCTGAATGCGATTAGCAACGAAAGCTTGAAATCTTCTAGCATCGTTGTTGATATATCCAAGAACGACTTTGTACACATTTTTGAGAAAAAATCATTGATGCTCTCTTTGTAGTCCGATGTCAGCCGTTTTTACCTGCTACAAACGATTACAGTTGGAGGAGGTCCAAATCAGCCTGAACTAAACAGAAACACTCTCGGACCTCTGGGGTTAAGAGATCTGTCTGGTTGAAGGTGAAAAAGGCCATTCATAACCTTTGGGTTTAGATAGAAGTGTGACCTTTAGAATGTAGAACAGGTTCATGTGGCTATGTTTACAGCGGTGGAAATATTAAGTGCACAATTAATCAACTAATAAAATGATTAATCTGACAAAAGTGCACTGAAGAAGAGAAATAACACAAAAACACACCCGCTGTCAGTCATGTAAATGTCTGCGAATTGAAAGCCAAATAAAACTGAAGTAACGTTAAACCAAGAAGGCTTTAAAATGACTTTTAAGAATGATTTTTTAAAGAAAATGGTTTATTTTTAAGAACAGGTTTATTTGTCTGCCCTTTGGTAACAAATATATAAATCATGCAAAGAAATCAAAATCAATTCAACACCCATATCCTTATCTCTCATTACCCTAATCAGCATGTTTACATAACTTTATGAGTGCACTGCTATACTCTTTGTGTTTATCTTTCCCTCTGATTAGCTGCATTTATACAGGACTTTGAATAATAATGACTGACTTCATGCTGAAGCTTTATGCACTGGAAATGAATGACAACCAGTGGCCAGCTGACTGATAATAAAACCAGCCAGGGCTTGTGTCTGTCAGGCCATGTTTGCGTAGTGATGTGTGCGTATGGCGTATGTGTCTATTTCAGGAAAGCTTCGTGTATTAGAGGTCTATTTTTCTCAATCACTCAATAATCTTCATGATTCATGTTCCTCATTGGCCTTGAACTTGCATACACAATTTACACACACACACACACACACACACACACACACACACTACAAAACTGTATAACAAAAATGTTATACAGTAAAATTAACCAATATATTTATTTTTATTTCATCTAATATTAAAATTTAATTTATTTTATATTTAATTATTTTTTAATAAATAATGGCAAACTATACTTGCAACGACTGAAAAAACACATTCATACATAAATACATGCCATCATTGCTTTGCAGCATGGTAGTGTATGAAATATTCAAATAAACAATGATAATCATAATCACAAATATTCAGACAACAAATGTCATTTTCCTACAGTACATATAATAAACTCCTGTATTTTATCTTATCACTGTAGTGTTGTGTAAGTGCCGTAATATTGCAGTGTGCTGGCTATTTTTAAATGTCATTGAAACAGAAGTTTTGTGTACTGCATCTTTATTCAGAAAATGTTTATGTCTAATGATAAATATAATGTACCATGTATCGTGACTATATTTTATGTCTAAAATCATAAGTTAGCATTTTACTTTTTTGCTAATACAATATCATAATACAACATAATACTGCTACAACACATAATAATGCATCTTGCATTTTTGAATAATATTTTTATTTTCATTTAATTAACATCAAAGTGCTGACTTCAGAATAAATGTTCTGCAACATGACAATAACACTCAAACAACTGTGCACTTTAAAAAGATTTGGCAACCCTCCTTCAAACATTGATTTTATCAATAATTTGCTTGAAGAGCTTAAACAGAAAGTGTAAATTGAAAAATTTGTAAAGCACAGAAGTGATTGAAAACTTTTCTTTTTAATACTCTCATGTAATCCTTTAAAAGATGACAAGCAGGAATGAAGTGATAAAATGCTCAAGGTTTGTTTACAAGCCCCGTTTCAAGTGCTGCCAGCAAATTTACACAAACAGCGATTATAATAATGAGAAAAGCACTTTAAGAGGAAAAGGACTAAGGGATGGTGCTTGAGATGTAAAAAGACCATAACAGCCAGGGATATTATTTATTTATTTGGAAGTGCTAAAATGGCTTATGAAATGCTGTCAAGAATGAGACCTAATGTAGGTGAACTGATGCTTAAAAGGCTAGTTGACAAAAACATTTATCACTACTAAAAATAATCTATCTATCTATCTATCTATCTATCTATCTGTCTGTGTCTATCTATAGTCTACATAGCAACCGCCTAGTAATGTCCTCACAACCACACAAAACACCCTTGCAACCACATTACAATCTCTTTGTCTGAGAGACTGCGTGGCCTTGATACCTTTGCTCTTTTACAATTTCAAACTTAAACTTGCTTTCTAATTTCAAGCTTTTAAAAATATTTCAAACTTAAAACTATTTCAAACTTAAAAAACTTCAACTTCAAACTTCAAATGTCAAGCTTTTTAAATGACTTCCATTTCTGGCCATGGCTTTCTCAAGCCAACATTTAAGTTTGACTGGAAAACCAAAGATTAAACTCAAAATGTTATGCTGATAATATAATTTGTAATGAAAAAAATATGTTGATTAAAAAAAACAAAAAACAGAAGCATTTAGTTGTCTCAGACTTGCATTCCACAGTATATTTACAGTACAAGCACTGTGTAAAAAAAATAATAATGAAAATGTTGTTTCAACTTTAAAGTTAGTTTTCATGCTGCCTTAAAATTGTAGGTTTAGTCAACTTGAAATGTTGAGTGACAGCTTGGATATTTGAGTTGACTAAACAATTTTAAGGCAGCACAATCACTTTCTTTTATAAAGGGGTCATATGATGCGATTTCAATTTTTCCTTTCTCTTTGAAGTGTTACAAGCTCTTGGTGCATAAAGAAGATCTGTAAAGTTGCAAAGACTAAAGTCTCAAATCCAAAGAGATATTCTTTATATATATTAAGAGTCAACTGCAGACATTGTTTTATGTTTACGCGGCGCGATGCAACGTGTAAAAAGGCAGTATAAGTCATTATAATCCGGAATTATGTCTCCACTGGATGCAACAAATGCCTCGTTTATAATGGGTTTTAATGTTTTTGTCTTGTCGCTCCGGCCGGACAGGGCATCACAGTATGGTAAGGGGCGTAACATTTCCGTCACATGCTTGAGGTATTCGGCCAATTACAACGCACTGGATAGCTGGCCAATCAGAGCACACCTCGCTTTTCAGACTGATGAGCTTTGTAAAAATCGACGCGTTTCAGAAAGGCGGGGCATAGAGGAGAAACAATAATGTACAGTATGTGGAAAATAATGTGTTTTTGAACCTTAAACCGCATAAACACATTTCATTACACCAAATTCACAAAATAATGTTCTTTTTAGCAACATCATATGACCCCTTTAAGTTGAAAAAAAAATTTTAACAGCGAGGGGACTGCTATAGCAATAAAAGGGAGTCCCAGAATGGGTTGGCGTTCCTGTAACTGGGGTGGCAGGATCATGAGGCCGTTATCTGATAATCTGTATAACTTTGCACAGGTGTGTTATTAACCAAATATACTCCCTCTCATCATCCTCTCACTGACTGATACAGTGATGAAATGGAAAGATTTTGAAAGGCTGACAAGAAACGTCTGTGTGTGTGTGTGTGTGTGTCTATTAACAGCCTTATCATCAGAAGTGTTTCAATGTCAATGTCTCTCTAATTAATCACTGTTAAACAAATGAACTGTCTCACACACAAATACACCCACGTGCACATGGATAGTGCAAAGGGACTATTTAAAATCACATCAGGCAGTCAAAGCCTTCCTTCAAAGGTAATAAACAGACTGCTGCCATGGCAACACGGTAATGTTGAATTAAACATTACGGCACAGTTGATATTTTACGTTATCGAGTTACATTTAACCACATTCCTCGGCACTCACAAGGCACATATGCGCAAACACACCTGGGCCACACCTACACACATCAACAGGGCCCAACAACCACTACAAAAATAAATAAAAAAACAAGAAGTAAGTGGAGAAATGAAGGAATGAGAGAAAATAAATGTTTGCAGGTGGATCTGCGAAAGCTCTCAGTCAGAATACAACCTCAAAACAGCATCCATTTATAACTCCATGCTGTTTGATGTAGGTGTGTAAGTCTTTCTGAATAGAGTGGAGCAAAGAAAAGAGAAGCGAATGAAAGAGAGAGAGAGCGATATACAGCAGAGAGGTGCAGGGCAATGTTCAAGAGCACATATCATCTGTTAACCTGCGCTAACAATGAGAGGTTTACACTGCCGAGGAATTCAAAGAAATTTTGGCAGAGAAAGAACAAGACAATAGCGGCCCCGGCGAGAGCGAGACTCACTCTAAATCTGCCACATTGTGTTTCTGGCTTTGATCTCTTCAAACTTGCCTGCATGTGTAAGGTTTTGCTCTTTAAATACATTAAGACCTCAGACGCAGTTGGGGTATTTGCCCAAAGATTAGTTTACTTAAAAACAGAGAGACAGAAACCGCCCGAGTCAAAGAGCCAAACAGAACGGCTAATCTGCCATTCAGAACGCTATCGCTGCATTACAACAAGACTGTGTGTGTATGTGTACATGTGTGTGTGTGTGTGTGCATGTCTATGGTAAAACATCAGGTTCAAAGGACTTCAGCTCATAAAGCAGTCAAGGCCTTTTGTGTAAATACTTTATTCTGTAACAGCATTTGATCCAGGAGTAGCAAAAATATACAAATGTAACAATGTGGAGTTAAGCTTGACAAGAAAGAAATGCATGAGTGCACGTGTGCATGGATGTGTAGAGGTTTACGTTACTGGAAATAAGCTTGTACTTTCTCAAGACATATTTAGAAGAGTCACTTCAGCATGAAAAAGAACATGTTTAACCAGACGACAAACACCGAACATCAACATAGCTACAAAACTTTCAAAATGTGTCAGGAAATAAATGCTTCACTTGAATTTTCATACAAAGACACACTAAAGGAAAGTTTAGTCTACTGCCCTTTAAATCTTTTATTTTACATATAAATATATTGTTTTGACTAAATAATTCTGGTAAACTTCATCCTCCCACCTCACACACAGTCTATAGGCCATATAAGTCTGATTTCAGTCAGACTAAAACAATAATTCAAATAAATAAATCTTTTTAAAATGTCATGATGTGATTTCATACAGTTTTCTATTTTAATATATTTTAAAATGTAGTTTATTCCAGTGATGGCAAAGCTGAATTTTCAGCATCATTGCTCCAGTCTTCAGTGTCACATCATCTTTCAGAAATCATTCTAATATGCTGATTTGCTGCTCAAGAATCATTTTATTATTATCAGTATATCTTATTATTATCATCAATGATGAAAACAGTTGTGCGGCTTAATATTTGTGGAAACATGTAATGTATTTTTCAGGATGCTTTAATGAATAGAAAGTATAAAAGAACAGCATTTATTTGAAATATAATTTTTTGTACCATTATAAATGCCTTTTAATGGATTTAAAAGGTGAAGTATTAATTACTTTACAAATAAAAATAAAAAAACTAACAAACTGATCCAAAACTTTTGTGTATCAGTAACTGTAATGTTTAATATCAAAAAGTGTCCATTGTAGGACACTTCTAAAATTGAAAGGGGAGGGAAGGGCTTGTCTTTTTTAATATGTGGGTGCAAGTACTATAAGCAAGCTCCAGAAATAGGATAAATACTATATTAAATATTCCATAAATAATGCATGATGAGGAAATCAATGAAAAATAGTATTATATATACATAATATATATATTTATATACATAAACTCCAAAGCAGTGACTGCTCAGTTAGGTGTGGGTGCACATCACCCATTGAATCAACACTATAGCCGAGAACTGAATTGTCTAAAAAATTTAAAAACATAGAAACGTTAATGTACTTTTATTCACAATTAACAGATACAGCCACATGCTCAGTTTATCAGAGTTTAATCTGTCATTAGTGTAATTACTAGGAGACATATTGAGACATAAACGCAAGTAAAAGTCCAGAATACTGTCATGAGTTCAGGTAGAGACATGAGTCACACCTGACAGGGGTTTGTGACCCAAAATGTTGCCACAGCAAACTGGAAATTTCAAGTGAGTGTACTGTACTGTTTATATCATCCATCAACTCTGTCTCGGTCATGAGCACTTACCTAAATGCACTCTTTAGTTATTGTTTTTACTTATTAGAGGATCTGGACTTTATGTGTGAATAAACAAACACATTATTTTGTGTTCGGTGAGCATGTCAGTGTGCTAAATGTACTGAGGAGAGGTCAAGATAACTTAAAAGGTGACAGGGCAGGGGTGACATCTTCAGTCTTAAACGTCATCAGTAACATCTTGAACAATGCAGCACATAGAGAGAGATCTGTCATCTGTCATCACGTCTTTGGGGTGTGGAAGAAACCCTGAGGTTCAGACACACTCACCACACTGCAGCGCAGGCACACACATACAAGAATCTGAGGAATTTGCAGGTTGCAGACTTGTTGTCTTCTCACCTGAAGATGATGGAGAATGTTAAAATAATCAAATAAAGAGTTTATCACATAATCACATCATTTTTAGCTTTTTTTAATTGAATAGAATACAATTGCCTATTATATATTATATATATATGTCCGCATATGCTACAGGTTGCTGAGGCCAGTAGGTGTTTCTGCTCAGAAGGAAACGCTTATCAAGCAAATGTTCTTCTCACCACCCTGTCAGTTTCACAAATTCCACGATGACAAATACTTGTTTTCACAGTTGAAGAAATTTTGAGTTCTAAAACAACCACTTTTATACCTTTTCACACAAATTATAATTGGGGGGCAGATTATCGATTAATAAAGACTAATTTTCGTGCAGTTCCTTGCACAATACATATGATGTGTAGAAACAAGATAAAACCGCATGGTTGCTTCAGCAAAAAAAAAAAAAAAAAATTAATGTACACTATGCAGTAACCTTTTAGCACCACTCACCAAACTGCCGTGATATACAGCAAACAACATCATAAAATGTTGGCAAATTCACGTTTATCTGTTCCAGAGAAAATCAAATGCACTTTTAGCACCACTCACCGAACTGCCGCAATACGTACAGCAACCAACGTAATAAAACGTTGGTACAGTCACGGTTATCTGTTTTGGAGAAAACCGAATGCACTTTTAGCGCCACTCACTAGAGATTTCCCTTTAAAACTACAGTGAGACATGCAAGAAGCAACGTAATATAATTTTGCAAATAATGTGCCACAGGCATGAATTTTAATCTGACGGTAAAACCGAGTTTGCCGTCATTTATACAGCTACAGTAAATCTGGTCTAGATTAGATCTCTGCAGACATTCTAATCTACTCCCGGAGCATGGCCGAACATCGCCACCACGTGTGAGTCTCCTTCCGTAACAATTCTTTGCAATTATATTTTCAAAAAAGCACAGTGTTTAATTTCTAAGGCCACGCAATACAAGTTTCTGATGTTTATTTTGCTCTTTAATCATTTGCACCTGTTTTGGTTCTATAGTGACATTTGAAGGTATAGCAGGATAATTCTTCCACAAATGTAAAATGTATTTCCATTCATTTAAACAGTAGAAATATATAAAATGATTTATTACTCTGTCACATTGCTGTACTTAACAATCTCATTCAGCAATCTCATTTTTTGAGGGAAAAGCATGCATTTGAAGTCTTTTGATCCCTCAAAGTATTTCTTTATTTCTAATGGGAATTTAGAGATTTGTGTTCATATTGAGAGCTGTTTTCTTGAATAGGCCCAGCCTCTTCAATCATATTTCTTCACTGATCTTCAATTACGAGCCTGCTTGTTGTTTTAGATGTTTGTTTAGTTCATGTGGAAGAAATATTACAGTAAACAACTGCAGTGCTATGAAAAATAAGTAAGATGAATCCAGATAAATCAGATAATAGGACATTTATTATTTTTTAAATTTTTGCACACGCATGCACACACACACTTACTTATGTTTTGGTAAGACTGATGGATTGAATAAAAACACATTTCCTAAGATCACTTGTATAAAGTCAGATACTGTCAAATGTGCAAATAAAACTTATAACTTATACACTAGCTATACGACTTTAAAAAATACATAAAATTATTTTATGGCAGACATTGCAACAACCAAAGTCAACAGAATTTCAATCTGAAAGATGGAACAATGAGCTAGAGAGCTCTGATTTAGACTTTACTTTACTTTAGACTTAGTCTCTTTATAAATGAAGACTGCTATATTTAGACCTGATGAGAAGAGTATCTCATGTTTTGTTTTTTTTCATATGTCTGGCCTATATCTGAGCCTTTTGTATATGAGCAAATGTTGTTCAATCTGCAGAACCTACAGGCCACCTAGGAGTTTTGTTTATGGTAGCATGCGCCAGGGCGGTGTGAGCCCTGCTTGAATTTGTTTAGATGAAGAGGGAATGGAGTGCCTTGTAAGAGGGGTCTGAGAGGGAGAGCATTAAATTGAAAACATAATTCGCTGAAACCGTGTGCAAGTCGTTGTATATTTAAAAAAGCACACAAAAAGGACTATTTCAAGTCAAAAAAGTGCATGACTGGGAATGTTTTTTTTTCTTCTAGGTCTGCCTGAATATTTCCGGCACAAGATTTTTGGAAATTATGGAGAAAAATGAATCATGGTTTGATTGCTTGATCAACAATGCTACTATAAACCATTGTGACTTCTCTGAGGGTTTCGTGTGACGCCCTTTTGTTCATCCCTGTGCACTGTGAAGTGTGTTTGTAAAACAACCTAAATAGTTCTCGCGCAACCACAGAGATTGCAATCTTGCTCCAGGCGTGAGGGTTCTCCAGAGCGGCTCCTCTTGAGAGTAGGATGGCTTTTCTCCTCTGAAAAAGTCAGCATGTCTTGATTGGCAAACCAACCCACACTGGAGAGGCAAGCCAGGTCTAGATATAGTGCTATTTCTGCTCATTCTCCAACTAAATTTAATAGATCATTGTGTGTGGTTAGATAAAAGGTAAAGGTTCAATTAGGGTTGTCCTGACCTAGGTGTGTATCTGTGTATGTCTGAGAGAGAGTGAATGAATGAAAATGAGTTAGAGAACAAAAGAAAGAGAGGTGTTTCAACAGGTGTAACTGCCTGGTAACCATCTTCTTTACTCATAACATTACTCTAAAAAAGTCTTAGAAGGCCTAATACCACAGGGACATCTGTTATTAAAGTTACTGGGTTGCAAAATGTTTTCCTCATAAATAACAGAAAGTTATACACTACAGTTCAAAAGTTTGCATATCGACATATTAGAATGATTTCTGAAGGATCATGTGACACTGAAGACTGGAGTAATGATGCTGAAAATACAGCTTTGCCATCATAGGAATGAATTTCATTTTAAAACAAATGAACATAGAAAACCATATGTCTCTATTCAGGTGGTCCATTCGGTACAAAAAATGAACTCATGACTCATGACACCAACAAACACTAAATGGGAATTAATACTGCAAAAAAATGGCTTCTTAATGAGCTTTTAATTGTTCTTTTTTTTTTACTTGTTTTAATATTTTAAAAAATCATTGAATTTACTTTACAGAAGCATATGGCAGGCTTTTTATTTGTTTTTAACTTGTTTATATACTTAAAACAAGTAGAAAAATCTGTCCATGTAGTATGACAAATTACACTCTATATTCAAAATTCAGTATAGTGGTTCTCATATCTTAAGCAGTGTTGTTCTCAAGGGAATTTATATAGTTTCAATGTTTTTTTATTTTATTTTAAGGTATTTTGCCGTGTAAGACGGCTAAGTTGTCATAACAGGGTGAATATTAGTTCAAACAAACTGTTGTCTACTGGCATTCAGTTACCAGCCAAAAGGACTGAATGAGCCTCTGAGGCTACAATGACATCCACATGATAAAAGTGAGTGGCGAAGCCCAACTAACTGCCACACAAACGTTATAGGAAATCTTTTTAAACAATGTCCACAAAGTAGCAATGGCATGAGTTGCATGCTCATACACTGTAAAAAAAAATCTAGGTAAAGTATAACTAATGCGTATTGTCAATTTGAATTAGTTTGTTTGCTAAATGCAAAATGTCTCATTCAACCAATATAATCATAAAGACAACAAAAGATTTCTTGTTCAATAAGCTTTCTTTTATTAACTCAATAAATTAATTTCTTGATATGATAGTCATATGTATGTAGTCTAATAGGACACTTAATATGTTAAGTGAACCATGCTATGTTTGTAAAGAGGATAACAATCTTGTTTACAAAGCAAAGAAATATAAGATATAGTTCTACATTGCTCAACATGCTTTAGGCCTCACTTGATGCACTAACCTTGAGAATGGGGACAATCAACAAATGTAACATGATAAACTCGTTACATCACACTACAAATAACTAACACTAATGAGAAATCAACAAAAAAAGTTTAAATGAAGTCAACAAACAGCAAAAAAAATAATAATCCTATAACAGTAACTACATAATTTATTCATGCTGCAATGCATGCTGGGAACTCAAAGTATTAACATTTCAGGAATATGAAATTCTTTTTTCAGACAACTTTTTTTTTTTACTCGTTGAGAAAACATTTGGGGCAATACTGTTGGTCTGATATGGGTTTTTATGTAGTTTCAAGAAAATAGCATTTGTTTAGTTTTTAAAAACTCAAAAGGTTTCATAAACTGGAAAATCTGTAGTTGCTTTTTTTACAGCGTGTAACGGAGGCCAGCTGGTAGGTGCTGTGCAGGTAAACCTCACTCCCCTGATCTCAAGAGGTTGGTAGAGGTGCTAGAGGTTGTGTATTTAGCCTCCTTGTTAGTGCACCTGCCTCCCATGCCGGTGATCTGGGTTCGAGTCCCGCTCGGAGCGGGTGCAAGTAGGACCCGGGGGGAGGGGTTATACTCATACACTGGGTCACAAAGTGCACCCAAAACTAAAGTCCCAAGGGGACACGACCAGCTGTGTTCTTGCAGTGATGTGAATCACACAAGTGACCTACTTGTAAAGACAAAATTAGTGTTTACAAACAAATGCTTGCCATTGATACTTCAGTGTCCAACAGGCATTCTGACTTAGTTTAGTGCTGACACAAAGCTGTGTGAGGGTTTTGTTAGGTAGGCAGGACTGCATGGTGTCATCTGTGGCCTTTCAGTCACTAATAAAGGTGCTGTATGTAAAGTGTTGCATAAATTAGGCTGGCTGATTGGCAACCAGTTTTGATGACTTAATATTTAATGAAACAGGTGACAAAATATTTTCTAGTCTCACCTTTAGCTGAACTGTTTTGTGTAATGAAGTGTTGACATGAGCCAAGAATTCCACCATCACTCTCTCTCTTCCTCACATGCACACAAGCACACGCTCAAACACAAACACAGACTATACAAACTTTTTTTTTTACATACTTGCATAAGTCTCACAAGGAACCTGGTTTGAGTCTGGCCTGGGTCATGATCCCATTCCCCCTTTCGTGTCTCCACTCCAATATCCATTAAAATAAAAGCAAAATGCCCCAAAAAACTCAGTTTGACATCACAGAGGTGTCGACTTTCTGCTGTAAACACCCTCCCTTCCACTCAGGTAGGCCTGACTAGTGGAACTACACTAAAATAAAGGTTATTTATTGGCATCTATTGTTCCATGGAGAACCTTTGATATCCCTGGAACCTTTCTGTTCCACAAAAGGTCCTTTATAGTGGAAAAAGGTTCCGTAGATTATTATTAGAATGTTCTTCACACTAAGAAAAAAAAGTATGGTTCTTTAGGCAACCATAAATGGTTCCTCTGCTGCGAAAACCCCCTTTCGGAACCTTTATTTGTAAGAGTGTAGTGGAGCCCCGTATACACTGCTGGTCGACTTGTATTTTAGACAAAACTAAAGTGTACTCAAAAGCTATGGAAAATATTATTCATAACAAGCAGTTCTCTTGAGCTTACTTTATCATTCATGGTGATTACTTTTAGCAGGGCACAAATGTGTGTGTGTGTGTGTGTGTGTGTGTGGGTTGTTAATGGATCAATGTTGAATTACCCTGTTCTTTCTGTAATCTGCATCTGGAGATCCGTTTGTTCCAATATAATTTCCTCTGATTAATAACCCAGACAAATATAAATGAGTAACACTGGATCAATATAGGACTATATTGACCAACAATAGCATCTGCCACTACTATCTGCCATTACTTGATTGAGTGTACTTAAAAGGAGAGTTCACAAATTTTTTTTATATTAAATTATATATATATATATATATATATATATATATACACACACACACACTGTCACTGTATATAAATGGTCACTATTTACTCACCTTCATGTCACACATGATCATACAAAGAAAGTCAGTGGATTCCAAAACAACAATGGATTCCATTGACATTGTATGTACGGACAAAAAAACAAACATATTTTTTAAATTTCTGCTTCTTTTTTCAATTTTACAATTCAAAGAGCATGTTAATGCGTTTTAAAGAAAATGTTGATTGGTGTGATTTTTATCGTAGTAAGGACAGTTTATCATTTAATCACAGATTATTTTGTACCACTTAAGTAAATCATGCACAGCTGTGCTCCAAAACAGATTTAAACTATATATAATATAACAAAATATGAATATCAAACACACACTCAGGTTTCTTTTACAGTAAATCACTGCAGCAGTAAAGCAAGGGCGGGGTGTGTCGTGCGAAGCACAGTGCGTGAGGAGGGCGAGCGTTTGGATCCCCTTTCAAGTTTAGACAAAGACAGCAGAACGGCTACGCTCGCCAGGTAAACACAGTTCCACCAGCAGACCATAAGGGTGGAGGGTGGGGGGAGCTTGTTGCTTACATTTCTCTTAAAAATGCCTCCTGCACAGCACAGAGTGCAGTTAAAGCTGTCAACACGTGGCATAGAGTGCAACTCATATCAGATAATCCACTATCAGATTTTTTTAAAGAAAATACCTTTTGTAATGTTTTCTCCGGGCTGCATGCGAGCAGAGCTGCCGTAGCATGTGAGGAGCAGCGATAAAGAGCTTAGGACCATCTAAATCAGCATGCAACAGATTGTTCTAACATGATGTTCTCATCTATATCCTAAACTTGTCATCCCACCACCTTGATACACAAACTAGTGGATGTGGACCCACAACACTTCAGTTCAGTCCTCTTAGCCTTGCTGATGTATAACCGCAATAACATTAACAGATTTTATGTTTACTCTCACACACATACATCACCTCTGAATAACCTCGGTGTAATAACAGTGCTTGCCTACCTCTGTATGTTTGTTTATTTTTCTTTTACTGGTTTGGCAAGTTAACATCACCTCAGGTGAAAGCCCTCCATGAGCATCTGTGAGTTTTAAAAAGTGCAAAGAAAGGACACACACACACACACATAAACACTGAACAGACAATGAGGGCAGACATTTCGTTGTTAAACACATGGCTACTCTCAGCAGACATGGGGAATCACAGAGTTTACGTGTTTCAGATTCCTCTCACATGAATGCACACCCACATGCACACAAGCCAGTTTCACACAAGTGAGAAATCAGACCCCGTCAGGACTGTTCTCAAAACACATATTTTATATTTAGTTATTTTAAATTCATTGTTTCCTGATCAATATCAAGCCTAATCTTAGAAGACCTGATCAAAAATAATATACTTCAACCATCCGCAATAAAAAAAAAACAGACAAATGAATTCAATAATAACTTCAATAATGATATACAGTATACTATATATATATATATTTATATATGTTGTATATATATATATATATCAGGTGAAGAGTAACTCTAGTACTCTAGGACTCTAGTAACTCAGTACTAGCTCAGATGACGAAGCATTTATGTCCAGTTTGTCCAATTTGTCAATGCATTTTAATGACAATGCTGCAGAGCTTTCACATGACTACGCTTAAATAGAGTTAATGCAGGGACAAAACCACAAATTGTTTAAATGAAATATTCACTTCAATCCTATACAGACTTTCGAGCTCCTTTAAGCTCTGAAAACAAACTGTTTTATGCCAGCAAGTAAACTCCATAGAACGAATGGTTCAGTTTCTCACTTCACTCATAAACTGAAATAAACCGTCTGTGTTTTATTGTCAGAGTCTCAAAACCACATTCAGAGACCAGCTTTTAACATGACACCATGCACCTGCAATCATTGCAACTTCTTCACGCCAAATACACACACAGTTTACTAAACGTTATACATTTGCTGTCACGCGAAGAGTTAGCAACACACTTAAAAACAGAATTAGGTTTCACACTTCATAGTGATAAAATGCTTTTCGCACTTGCAAATGTAAACACATATCCACTCAACAACAAACACACAACTACTCATTGTATCAAATTACACACTTGGAACAAAGATAACAAAAACAAACCTAAGTGGGAGGAAGGAGAAATTTGAAGGAATTCATTAAGAGAAAAAGAGAGGGAAATGCTGGGTGCAGAGTATAGCATGAACCAAACAAGGCATAAAACAGGTGCGCGTTCTCTCATGACAGCACTGTAAAGGGGTGTCTTTGGGATGTAATCAAATATGAAATACTTCTCACACACACAGAAACACCGGTGCTGCTATACAAGCCAAAGCCTCTGTGATAATGAGAGCGTAGACTCGGCTGCTGTATCATTTCTCTCGGCTGTTAGCTCAGCGGTGCGCTAACATCTTACCGTCATTTTATGTGCCAAAGCTAAAATGGTGTAGTAATCATAGCATCTGGTGGTGGATAAAGATCTGGGCTGGTAAACCAAACTATAGAAGTGACGATTTATCAGCTGGAGAGTGGTGTCAAACACTGACATGACCTTTGTGAACTCGGTGACCTTGTAGGCACTCAATCTCATTTATTAACAGTAATATAAGTGGTAAATGTGCTGCATGCCACTTTGGAAACAGCTAAATAACCAAATCTTAACTTAAACACTAACAAATCCATAACCAATAAATGGCCAGTATTGAAATTCTATACTATTTTGTGTAAATAAATAAAAAATAATACACTAAAATCGCTTATGGCATCGCATCATTATAATGTGCAGTTTGAAAAATGGATATTTATTTTAAAATTTGCTACATTACATTTAACAGGGTTATTACATTATAAAAGATTAACTTTAATTGTGTGTTAGATGACAGTAAAGGTAATATAAAAATAGAAGAACTGAGATGCACAATTAAATGAAATGAAAAAAAAATTATTAAATTCAATATCGATCAATTCTGATAAATAGAATCAATCTCTAAATGTCGGTATTGATATACAGTGCATCATTTTAAACATTATTTAAATCGTTTAAAAAAATAAAACATTTAAAATCTATTGTATTTTAACATCAGAATGTTTTATTTGCTAAATAAAACCCAGACAACCAAGCAAATTCTTGAAATACTTGATGGCTTCGTTGCTATTTAAAGCTAAAAAGATAAGCCCAGTGTTGCTCAAGTGCTGGATCCTATCTAAACACTAGACAGATGATAAATAGATGACTTTGAACTTCTTGTGTTGAGAAAAAGATCCTGACACCTGCATCTTAAAAAAAAGATAAACCACATGCACACCTGTGCGCGCACACACTGCATCGCAGACAGAAGGCCTGAACTTAAAGTTATCAGATGGCCGCTGGGGCTAAACACAACAGATATGAGGAGAACGATCATTTCAGCTGTCACAAAGAGAGAGCGGTGGTGACTTTTGCAGGCCCAGAATCAAACTGCCAACCATTTAATATGGTCTCTTTCTATTAGTGTTCGATTACACTTCTAAAAAGGAGAAAGCTTGGTTGACATGCCCTTTAAATGTCAGTTTTAGGCCTGCTCAAGTGTTCAGCCTGCTGGAAATCATTTTGTCTTGGAATGGTGAGGGAAATGAGTAAGCACAGGGCCGAAACTCTATCTGACTGCAGCAGTTTGGAGCCGCACACAGTGCCAAACTGCTAAATTCATATTTATTTGAGTTTAGACTGTTGAAGCAGTCAAGGTTTTTGAATATATCCAGGGATATTCCAAGACATTTTGGTCTCTTAACAAAAATGTGGCCAGCATCATACATCAGGACATCATTTAAGACAATTCATCAAAGTAAAAGGTTTTGTTGTTTAAAAATGGAGCAGATCTGTGTTTCAAAAGTATGGTTTACATATGACAACACCAAACCTGTGACAATGGTGGTCTGTAACCTTTTCAATGCATGGATGAGTTTAGCAGTATAATGTATGGATATTTTATTGTGCAGATGAATATTTTACGCTCATGTACAAGCAACCCTGCCAACTAATTTATCTAACTCTGACCCTGCACACACCTTAATGGATAGTTCACCCAAACCTGAAAATTCAGTCATCATTGACTCACCTTCATGTTGTTCCAAACCTGTATGACTGTCTTGCTTCCACAGAACACAAATTAGGATACATTGTGTGCTAATAAAAAAATAAAATAAATATAAGTACTGATATACTGTGCATCATTATTTCAAACACTAAATCTATTGTATTTTTCTGTACAAAAATGAAAATCATTTACTCACCGTCATGTTCTTCCAAACCTGTATGACTTTCTTTCTTCTGTGGAACACAAAAGAAGATATTTTGATGCCTCAGCATTTCTTTGTCCATACGCTGAACGTCAGTTGGGTCCAATGTTGTTTTGGACTCCCATATTCTTCAAAATATCTTATTTGTTGTGGAAATTTAAGTTATGGTTACCGAGAACCCAACAGTAACACATGCTCAGACTGTCTCCATGGAAGACTATATAATAATTTGTGTATGTATGTGTATTTGTGTGCGTGTGTTTATAGGCACACACCACAAGACGTGCAGGCTTGCTTGCCTGCCCCGTGAACCCAGAAAATTACACACACCATCGGTGCACAAGAGAATGTTTTGGATTCACTCAAAGAAAAAATATCCCAAAGGCTTTATGTAGGTGTGGTTCAAAAGACAGTTAAATGATTATCACTCACCTTAGGGCATGTTAGGAACTTATGAAACTTCATGACCTTTCACTGTGCCTTCACCTCTGCTGAGAGAATAAAAGAGATTTGCTAAGTTGGATTTTTTAGACAGGTGTTATCTATTTTTTTTTCCATCTACTCTTTGACCTGTGTGTGATCTCTGTGGTGCTTCTCATCCCTGTTTTTACAGTTTTAGGTATACATGGCCCTCATCCAAGTTCATCATAAATGTGGTAAACTTCCCCATTCTTTCAAAAGTCAGCAACTGCCACAAGCAAATTGTTTCATTAAACATGTAAACTCAGTTTACAAAGAGTGATCGTGAGTGACAAGTTGATGTCAGGTATTGGGTGCGTCAGAATCAGGTGTCACATTCCACATACCGTGGCGAGGTCACCTTGCAAATTTCACAGTTCAAATGAATTAGCAGGGATGTTCTCTTTGTCAAGCACTGTATTTAAGTCTGTATACAATGAATAAACAGAATGGGGAAATCAACTTTGGTTAAAGTCCAGCAATAACTGCTTATCATATACATTAAAGAATGTTTTTATTTTCTGATGATATAATCAAAGGCCATGATAAATCAAGAAGTTGCTAACAACATCTTTCACTATTTGTGAGGGCGTTTTAAAAAATGTCTCTCACGAGTACAGCCAAACATGTACATTCACATGTATTTTTCTATCATGCTAAGGATTTTTTATACAGACATCTTCTGTTTTATACTAATGAACTAGAAACCTTTTTGATAGCCTACATTGAGTGATTCTCACAATGTAGGTGATTTCAGGTTTTTCTATCCTTGATTATCGTTGAGTTATTTAAATGTTACATACAAATATATAATATGAACTGAGAACCTTCAAATATCATCACAGGTCATTTTTGATGACTCATTTCCTAAAATTGGACCCTCATAGTATAGGCAAATGTACACACACACAATGGTTTCACTATATCTGTGAGTATATTTTCATACATGCAACTGTTTTTATGAGTTTTCATTTACAGGTTGATGATGTACAAGAACCCACATGAATTTAAACCTCACACAAACCTGTTGACATGATTACATTTAAAGCACAACAAGACTTAGGCTATTACATACTTAGAACCACTTCAACAATACACAGAATTCAATTTGTCCTTACGACTCCTAACCTCTCACGCACTATCCGTACAGTTACGGGGACAGGTGAGCATCTCTAAAACCTTAACTCGCGTGAATGCGTTTGTGATTGATAGGTCTAGCCACTAAGCCCCGCCCTCGTGGGCCGTCCTTGCCGAGCGATTATATTAACGCCCGCCGGTGCAGTCCGTTCTCCCACGAGGACTTTTTATCGGATAGGAAGTGATCATTCTTGTTTCTTTAATAGAATTTGACATTAACTAAGACTGAGCACTCCCAAAATTGTTGATCAAAACAAAAAGTATTTTTTCAAAAAGCTACTCAGTTTAAAGTGACAGAGGCGCCTTACAATGAAGTTGGAGGTTTTCTCTGCGAGTCGCCTTGCGGAAAAGCCGCTGGACCTGTGCAATGATATGGATGTGAACGTGGCTTCCCCGCTGTCCACGGAGGAGGAATTGGGCTCGGATGGAGACTGTTCAGCCAACAGCCCAGGACCAAGTGCCCCCGTTTCGGACGGGAAGGCGAAACCATATACGCGTAGACCCAAACCACCATACTCCTACATCGCGCTCATTGCTATGGCCATACGCGATTCCAACACCGGCCGCCTCACACTTGCTGAAATAAACGAGTACTTAATGAAAAAATTTCCGTTTTTTCGGGGCAGCTACACGGGGTGGCGAAACTCCGTACGGCATAACTTGTCATTGAACGACTGCTTTTTAAAAGTGCTGCGAGATCCCTCGCGTCCGTGGGGAAAAGACAACTATTGGATGTTGAATCCACACAGTGAATACACGTTCGCAGACGGCGTTTTCCGCCGGAGGAGGAAGCGCATCAATAAGAAGATCCTGAGCACTTCGCAATCTCAAGAGCGCGCGCCTGCGGATGACAGCCGGCTCCCAGCGCGCGACGAAAAGTCAAAGTTTTCCAGTTCCTTCGCCATAGACAGCATCCTCAGCAAACCGTTTATGCGGAGGGAGCAAAGCACAGAGGACACGTGTTTTGGTACCAGGCTAATGTTGTCAGCGGCTCCGCACTTTCTGCCTGTCGTCATGGGCTATCCGCCGTCCACCGTGGCTCATGCGCCGCAGAACGGATTCCAGGTCAGTTCTGAGGTGTCGAATGCCTTTCCAATCTACAGGTGTAATACGGCGGACATTACTAGCATCAGTCGAATGCCGGACATACCGAATTCCCTTCCGGGTTTGGCACACTCCCACGCTACTGTACAAGAGACTGAATATCATCCCTTCAGAATAGACTCTCTGCTGTCATGAAATGACAAGTGATCAAGCCAATTTGCAGACATTCACACGCTTAGACGCAATTTCTTTGGTGTTTGACACACCAGTTATGTGCACTTTCCTCTGTTAAATGGTGTGTTTTAGGCCTATGTGTGTTTTCGTGATTTAAACCCATGCACAATACTTAGGCTACTGCAGTGCTGCATGTTTGCTGTTTAGATGTCTTCTTAGATGAATCAATGCCGCGCCAGTGTACAGTGTTTACCGATTCCATTTTCATTTCTTGCAAACGATGGCATAACCATGCCAATAATTATGGACATAATGTGATGTCTACTTCTTTGAAAAATTGTGTTGGGTTATGCTTGTACCGTGTTTTATATCTGTGTTAATATGATGGTTTGTTTAGAGCTGTGCTCAGTCAGTTGAACAACATATGCAGTTGTACTTTCGTTAATAAAAGAAAATATGAGAGAATAAAAATTTTCGTTTATTATTCTTCGGAAACCGTACTTTAAGTGTCACTTGGATCACTGGTCATTAGACATGTCCCTAGCTCTTGTCACTAGATCCTGTTTTCTTCACTAACTTACAATGATTCTGACTTAGACTCTTGCTGAAATCTGTGCTGCCAAATGCAAAGGCAGTAACGTTAACTACGCAAACACTGAAAATGACTGATTTACAATTTCTAAGCATTAAACAGTAACAAAAATACATAGTTACCAAACGACAAATATAACAGCGAACAGAAATCGCGGTCGCCGGAGATGGTAACCATGGCAACCGTTGCCGCTCAAGTATTTTCCGTTAGGATAAATATCAAACCACAGGCTACATAGCTAGACAAAACATAGTCTAATTATTATCATTATGCATCCCTTTATTACTGATTCGCATACATATAAATCATTTACTGATTTAAATAATCACAAAAATTTTTTAATTTAACACCACCGTCTTGGAGATTGAAGCACTGTTAATTCGGCTACCTGTACAAATTCCTTAAAAATAGTTGACCCCTTGTATAATTCGCACACTGCTTAAATTTCTCATTCACGTTTTTCATAACGTCTATTCACTGATCAACAGACCACGTTTCAGGAAACTCGTGATTCCTAAACAGTTTCTCTTCAAATGATTGCAGAAAATTCAACACATAGCCTATGCCTTCAAGCATGAGTCACTGAAGCTGAAGCCACGCATGCACTCGCCAAATAAAAGTTGAATGTTGTCAAAGTTGGAATTAATGGAAACGACGCTTTTTGGCAATCACGTCAACTGAAGCATTCAAATGAATAAAACAACAACAAAAAACTATGTCCAGTTTATCCAGAAATATTTCTATATTTCAGTTCATAGCTATTTACGTTACGTTATGTTTATCATTCATTAATATCGCTAATATAGTTAATATCATAAATTAATAGGCTATCGTTAATATCTAAGATGTTTATTTATGTATTTATTTATTCATTCACTCATGTTGTTATTGTTGTTGTATTATAAATTGAATACAATCCTACCTTTATAATTAAAGCAAATGGAAATGCGCCCGGAAATGCAAAATAAGCTTGACGTCATGGGTTAGTTGGTTACAATTAGTTACAAACCTTAAACATAAGTCAACAACAGACCAAATTTGCCTCTCAAAATAAAATAAAAACTAGGCCTACTCTTTTACATCCATATCTATCTATCTATCTATCTATCTATCTAGCTGGCCGTTGACAGAAATGAATTAATCAGCAAACATATCTACAGTGTTTGCAGATGAATTGACTTCCACTTGAAATCACACAATTACAAAAGCCATACATGTTCGGTTAAACTCCAGCAATCTCACACCTGGCTGGAGTCCACGACAAAAGGACAACCACTTGGACATGTAGCAAGATATGAATCATTAAACAGAATATAACGAAATCTAAACAGTTTTTACATTTCTTATTAATATACATTTTATTTTGTGAATTGTGGGTATTTTTTTTTTATCATGACAATGTTATTTATTTATTTTGCTAGTCTCAAATACGAACATATTTTGCGCTGTCCGCGGTACTGAAGCAGGGCCATCGTTTTCTTTTCGATTTTAGTCTTTAGTCACACCATCTCCTTGGGTTGACAGCCCTGTCATTTTCAGGTCAGGGAACGAGCCTGATTAAGAGCAGACCAATTGTCCGAGGATTGTCTTGCTTCTAGATAGGCTAGATGAGGCTTTACTCCCCAGTGAATGAATGAATCAATCAATCAACGAATTAATTAAATAATTACTAATTAATTATTAATTTACGAATGAAGAGAATGTTTTGTTGAATAAAGCGCCAAAGCAAATCCACAATCGGCAAAAATAAAAACTGATCAAAGTTGAGAGAATTCGATGCACTCGTGGATGGTCGCACGTTATTGCACTATAATATAGGCTATAGCCAAGGAAAGCTCACAATTTTATGTAGGCTACTTTTGTGGTTATGGCACGTAAAAACAGCAAATAATGCATTGTATGGCTTTCAACCTCTAAATGCTTACTTTTTTAAATGCTTGCCATTTAAGTGCGATGCTGCAACCTGCAGGTGAACTCGCGGAATGACACACCTGTCTATATAAAAACCGTTAGCTGAGAATTCAAGTCTATTAGGATCATTTCAGCTGCAAAGAAGCGCTCATTCGTATAGGCTATGAAAATACAGGTTTATCTGGAAACCACCTTAAATAAACATACAGGCCAATGGAGGGGTTATCTACAGAGAAAAATTCAAGGCAAAAATAGCAATTTTTAAACCATGACCTAGAACGTAACTATGATACAATAATTATAAACAATAATTTAAAAAAAAGCATCAACGGATAAAATATGTATAATTTTCACTGTTATAAGCATTCTCGCTGTCTATTTTGTCTTTCAAAATCTTTTTAATTGTTAGCGCCCTCTTTCTCTAACAATTTAAAGTACACTAAAATATTTCTGTTTATTGTGTCTTGGGCTGCTGTGTGTCAGGTGTAAGTCTACTTTCTTTCAATGAGATACTTACATTTTTCTGCCACTTCACATCAGGCAAAAAATGATCTCAGATCAAGGGTTGACTGGAGCCTTTGACAATGAATAATGTCATAAATTTAGTTTACAGTGGCTCAATTAGGTCTGTAATGAAAATAGATGGGTAGCCTATGTGCGTAAGGCAGCGCGACGCTTTCTTACGCACATACACTCATAGCGATGGCCTGTGTTCAAAGTCTCGTGCAGAGCTCGGTTTCCAGAGCAGCCGCGGGTATACCCGGGACTCGGCGGGGGTCAGGCGCTCAGCGGGCGGGGGAAACCTGGCGAAATACTGCTTATATAGCGCGGGAACATGTTTTTATCCACATCCTCACGGAAAGCTAAAACTAGGGGATTGTTGATTCGCTTAGTTCAAAAGAACACTTAAAAGAGTCGGGGCGGGTGATTAAAAAAGGGAGGGGAAAAAGAGCGCGAGAGATAGGCCTAACATATCCCGTGCCATTTATGTTTTTAAAAAAAGACCGCCAGGAGCCATAATGCTGTATTTGTTCTCTATAGCCTAAATATAATGCTGCTTATAATACCATAAATAATAATAAACCGTAAACAAATAATATTAATCATTAAATAATAATATGAATTAAAAATACGAGGACTAATAAAAATGCAGAGGCGGATCTCATTTCGATTAAAAATATTCTGCTGATCGACTTCAATGTACAAAGTCAGTCAGTAAAATGATAGATAGATAGATAGATAGATAGATAGATAGATAGAAGCAATGTAATTTTCTTTTGTCTGTTTTATGTTCCTTTTAACTTTATAACATTTTTTAAAAAGCAGTAACAGGCGATTTTTGCGCATAAATAATTAGAATTAGCCTATGTTTTTAAAAAGTAGGTAGACATACCTTAATAACATGTAACAAATGTAAGGAAATATGCATGTTTACGTCTGTATAAACACATTCATATTTATACTGGTCTATGAAGACTGCTGTGACCCTTCTTTGCTGGCGTCCAAGTGGCTAATTGGCTTTTTCTTTTGCTAATGAAGGCTGGACTCAAGGGATGTGCTGTAGCCCCGGGCCCGTAAGCAGATACTGGAGCGCTGTGTGTGGTATCCAAACCTCTCGACAGAGACAGCCTGCTTCCACTCGAGCCAAAGTCATTCCTCTCTTTCTCTCTCCCTTGTCCATGTCTGTCTTTCGCTGATCACTGTCTCCCTCATTTTATGTTATGGTTTATTTATTTTAGTCCTGCTAGGTTTGTTAAGGCCTCTCACGCTCATTGAGTGTTTGTTCATATTGACAGCCCTCCAAGTCCATTAGGCTAGACGAACCCATCCGATTAGAATTCGAGTTGCAAATGCGAATTTCACAAAGTAAACACGATTAGCCTTCAG
This sequence comes from Sinocyclocheilus rhinocerous, assembly GCF_001515625.1. Lineage (NCBI taxonomy): Eukaryota > Metazoa > Chordata > Actinopteri > Cypriniformes > Cyprinidae > Sinocyclocheilus > Sinocyclocheilus rhinocerous. The sequence goes on from NW_015650322.1 coordinate 186,867, forward strand.
CTCACTCGATAAGCTAAGATAATCTTTATTCAAAATCATAATTCTGTTATATATAGCCTACCTAACTTTATTCTCATAAAGCGTGCAACACTGACTGACTCATTCAGCCGAAATGGCCAAATCATATTTTATAAATAAGCCAAAAGAATAAGCAAGTTTAAGTCAAAAAAGATGATGATAATGATGAGAGACGCGATGTTTGTGGTCGCATATAGCGATAGATTGGGGGTCAGTTGATTTTGGTGGACAGTGTGCATGAGGTTCTGGAAAGAGAGACAGAGTTGAGTTTGTGGAGGTCTAGGGGTTTGAGGGGGTGGGTGAGGCGGAGAAGGAGGAGCAATTAGAGGAGAGAAAGCCGGAGAGAGTTATTGAGTGATTGGCTGTCGAGTTTTGTTTAGTTGAGGCGCGGCACGAACTCAGTCTTTCCATTTCTTCCTCAAAAAGGGACTACAGCCGCCAGGATCAGGACGGAGTTCGTGGCAGAAAAAGAACCCCTTCAAAACGTTGATAACGACTACGAATAGGCATATTCCTTGGATAGTTTCTCTCACAAAAAGCAGGATATTGATCACAACGTTAAAGCCTGAAAAAGAAGACCGTTAAGTTTACATAGGATGCTTGGTTAAGTTAGCATACGTTTTCAGCTAAAGCGTAGCGTTTATTCTCGGTTGCTTCCTTGAACCTCGTTTATTGGCTTTCGAATATTTCAGTCTTTGGGGTTTTGCTTAACCTTTTTCTTCTGTCAACGTCAACGTCTGTCAACCAGTTGTGTTCGTACGTCAGCGCGGGACAGATGACGACTGAGAGCTCCCACGGACCACTGCGGTCGACGCCCCCGATGAGGACCAGTCCAGCGTCCACCGCGCTGCATCCAGGACTGATGAACTCGACAGGTAGCTTGGAGGACCATGGCGCAGTGTCCAAGACTAAAAAGACTAACTCAGGACTGCGACGTCCGGAGAAACCGCCCTACTCTTACATTGCACTCATTGTGATGGCAATTCAGAGCGCAACGACAAAGCGACTCACACTTAGTGAGATTTACCAGTTCTTACAAACACGCTTCCCTTTTTTCCGAGGCTCCTACCAGGGCTGGAAAAACTCTGTTCGGCACAACTTGTCTCTGAACGAGTGCTTCATTAAACTACCAAAAGGACTTGGGCGGCCGGGTAAAGGACATTACTGGACCATAGACCCCACCAGTGAGTTTATGTTTGAGGAGGGGTCATTTCGGCGAAGACCACGAGGATTTAGGAGAAAATGTCAAGCCATGAAACCGATGTACAGAATGATGAACGGCCTAGGGTTCGGTTCCGCCATTTTACCTCAGAGCTTCGATTACCAACCTCCCAGCGGCGCACTTGCGTGCCATAGTAGTGGCTATAACCTGGACCTGTCTGGTAATGGTTATGAGTCAATAAGCAGCGGGCACCATGGTCACATATCCCCCAGCTCCAGACATGGTTATATGGCTAGCTGTCCAGTGCCCGGGAACGGAGACTATGGTGCGGAGAGCAACACCAGCCCAGTTCCGTCTTCCCCTGCAATAGCGGGCGCGCTTGAGGGTCACTCGCCGTATTCAGAGGGAACAGCACTATGGGCTTCTTCAAATTCTCCATACCTAAAACAGCCGACTACAGTCTCAAGCAATTCGCCGTCCACAGGGCAGCATCCCGGCATATTCACCTACTCTCTGGAACAGGGTTATATACAGCAAAGTGCGAGCGACAACACCGATATGTCAGGTAAAACAAATAACGTACATATAATCCCTGAAACATTTAGATGCCGTTATATTTACTTTGAAATATATGTGTTATTACGTTGGAAAATCTGAAATAGGCTACATTATTTTATAGCTAAAATTACGCGCAGTATCAAAACTATTATGAAATTCTAAAGCATGTTAAAAAATAAAGAGATCTCAGAATGACAAAAGTTCAACGTTTTAGGTTTAAGATGACTATAAACTGTACAAAACGTTTTGAATTGATAGGTGTTAAATTCATCTTATGCTTTGTGAGCATGTCTCAAAAACGTTGACATCTTTTGTAATTGAAAGATTTTTTTTAAGGTAAAGGCCTACGTTCAACCACGTTTTTCTTCTTCTTCTAACAGTTTGGGTACGAAACAGCAAAATACTTGTATAATATGGAATAATAATAATAACAATAAGAATAATAAGAATTATTATTTTCATAATGATAGGAGTTAAGAATCATTATATTTTTATCTAAACGTAAAATATATTTTCTAAGAACAAAAATGTGTGAATCTCATAAGTAATTAAGGCAATTAAAAATAGTAGAATCGAAAAATGTATACATTTTTATTGAATATTGTTGAAAACATAATTTGCATGCTTAAAAATAAAATGGTGTTGTTACAAAGCATTTAAAAGTATTCAGCAACATTTTACTCTCAAGCGTGGGTCTAAAAGCTTAAAAATGTATACCCATGATGAGCTGATAAAAAAAAAAACTACTTATTTTTTTGTACTGGTCATTATGTATATTTATCTCACTGTGCATATATCTGTCCTCAGTGGGTATATCGCGCTATCCGACACATTCTTCCCCAGTCGGAGAACGGAAGGATTTCATGTTGAATTTTAATGGAATTACCTCTTTCCATCCGTCTGCTGGTGGATATTATCACCACCATCATCATCACCATCACCTCCATCAGAGTATGCATCAAGACGTCAAACCTTGTGTGATGTAGTCCGCTTGTTGCACAAAGATAAGCACTTGGATAACTGTGAGGTAAAGACAACTAATGAAGGATTAATAATTGTGCACTCACAAAATTTTTCGAAATGTATTTTTGAAAACCAGCGTAAAGCATCTGGCGACATGACTTGACCTCACCGATCCAAGCGCATATGAAACAGTTAAACTCATGAAGTCATGGACTGGCCATTTTATGCTTTGTGGTTACATTTCAATAGAGTTTGAATTAAGCACATATAAGTATATTTCACTTAATCTGTACAGTGCAATGTGATATGGAAGTTAGCAATAAAACATTTCAAGGAAAGTAGTGTGTTTTTGCCTGACCGATATAGGCCAAAACCTATCTATCTATCTATCTATCTATCTATCTATCTATCTATCTATCTATCCATCCATCCATCCATCCATCCATCTTTTGAGTCAAAAGTCCAAATGTGTGTTTTTCCCCATCGGTTTTTTTCATGTTGATTACAAACACATAATTTAAAACCCTCCAACATCAGAATAATTGTTGTGAATTCTGCCTTCCAAACTTAAATTCCTGTATCATATTTTTGTGATAGCGTTGTGTAAACAAGTGAACAATATAAGTCGGTTATATAGACAATATATAGCCTATATGTCCTATTTTTAACGGAGGTTTGAATATATTTTTCACACGTCAGGTTGCGGCAAGTTGTCACAGTTTTAATCACAATATTATTATTATTATTATTATTATTATTTATTATCATTTATTAATATAACTTTCAGACCTACATTTTTGCAGTTTCATGAATTGTTTTGTGTTTCATAATGTCATAACATCCATATAGGCTAACTGGCCATTCTTTTTAATGGCAGATTTCATAGTGACAATATGCTTTCAGTCTAAAAGTCAAAGTAGGCATATATTTTGGAAATTTTCAATAGCAATTTTGTTGTCGAAACTTACCTTTACAGAAATTGATATTTAAAATAATAATACATATTTTGCCCTGTGAAATATTTACTGGCGTAAAAGGTGTTACGACTAGCCTCGGTCTTCCTCGTGTAAATCGTAAAGAAAAATTAAAATGCGCAGGAAAAAGATTAAATGAAGTATTGCTTCGTAGAGTATGAGGAAGTAAAAAAAAATTATTCTATACTCTACAACTGGAAATAAAGAGAGTTTACATTTAGCCTACCTAACATTTTTTTAATTAATCGGCAGTTAGGCCAGTATGATAAATTACAGGTTTTATGTTATTTGAATAGCCTACTTTAGGATTTTTTAAAACATTGTAATAACTCTTAAAATTGTAAAAACTTTTCAATCAGTTTCTACCCGTCTCAACGCATAGCCTATCCTACTTCTAACTTCATTTAGCCTACTTAATTTAGCAGCAGTGCCCTAAGGAACTTGGCAAACCGAACAAATTCAGTTTTTTTTCTTGATCTTCAAAAGTAAAAGGACACATGTGTCACGGTAAGAATTTTAAAAAACAAATGCAGCTTATTTCAGAAACTATTCGTGTGGCGCAGGCAGTCGAAGCTCTTAGACGGCCCTCTACCGCCATCTATTGGTGAATTAATGTACCTTCACGCGACGCCTGTGAAATAGACTCGATTACTGCCAATATTCCTCCTGATTTTATAAACAAAGCGGCACACCTGAACGAATATTTGGAAAAGATAACAATGAGGCATTTATAGCTACTAATAAAGACGGTTTATACTCACAGCTACATTCATCTGCATCAATCGCACCCGTCTTCAAAACACAGCTATCTTCCAAAAAATACAAAGTCTTATTATTAAAGCATGCTGGCGGTATTTATTTAGACCAGTAAAATAACATGGAAACGACAATATAAACACAGTTCTTAAACTATAGGCTAATAAAACAAAGAATCGCAAGAGGTTCTCAACGCATATGAAAAAGATACTGACAGAGACAGCACATTCAGCTGCCACTTAGAACAACCATATCAAGCTAAATCAAATGGGAAAAAATCCCGAACCAAATGGGTGTTAAGTTCATTTTGTATCGCAGAGTTTCATGCTCTCTTTCAGGGCCGTGCACAGAGGGTGGGCCAGTGGCTAGAGCCGCTGCTCCTCTGCCCTCATTGGCTGATTGCCATCCTGAACCCCCAAATAAAGAGTAAATATTTAGCAAACATTTAGTACGAAAAAATCCCCATAAAATACAAAATATTAAAGACAAAATATGATTGAACTAATATACTAATATACATAATTCCTCTTTTTCATCTTTTAAATGTTCCTTTCTAAAATATCCTACCGCGTATATAGCCTACACTCAGAAAGTCTTCCAGTTTTGTGGATATTCACAGAAAGACCAGTCATTAGTCAGGTGACTACACAGCATTTGACCACTGAATTTACAGAAATCATTTTCAAGTGTTTCAACGTTGCATCAACTACTGATAAACACATTAATATTTATCTGAATTATCACTCAGTAGGTTAACCAACCATCTATTTCAATGTATTTGGAAGGCTTTTGTCTTTCAAACACATTAAAATGCACAAATTCACATTATTTCTTATTTACATGTAATACAGGCATTCCCAAACTTTTTTTTGTCATATGAACATCTTTCATCTAATATATTTACTTGAAGAGCCCTGAGATTTTAAAATAAGTTTTTAATAATTAAGTATCACATTTGCATGTTCACAGTTCTCTGACGTTGGTTAATGGTCACATGATATGCAGGTAAACAAATAAAAGAATTCATTTTTTGAGGAAGTGTTTTATTTCTTATGTTATTTTAAAATTATTTATTTATTTTTTATTTTTGTTGTTCATGTCAACGAATGGAATATATTTTCTTTGGCCCTCACTGGGCCAAACTCGGGGACGGGAGCCCTCACTGGGCTGAAAGTGGTAACTGCAGCCCTATCTTGATGCTGGTCTGGGGCTAGAGCCATCTGTCAACTCTGGTCAGGAGATAGAGCTGACACTGGAGCGAGCTCTGGGGCCGGAGCCGACACTGGAGCGAGCTCTGGGGCCGGAGCCGACACTGGAGCGAGCTCTGGGGCCGAAGCCGACACTGGAGCGAGCTCTGGAGGGCGCTCTTGGGCGAAGAAAAGGGCCCTGAGCCATCCATTTTTCCTCATCCTCCTCTTCTGATTAGGGGTGAATAGGGCGGCCGGCGGGCTTGTCTGCTGAGCGGCCGGCGGCGGGGTTCCGGATAGGGATCGGAGACTCTCCAGACACGAGATGACTGCCTCCTTCCAATCGAGGTTGATGGTGTCTGGGAGTTCAGTTGGCTGATGGTAGGTGATCCCGAGATGGAACAGCGTCCAAGGGTCTCTCCATTGAGGGAGCTGGCGAGGGCGAGCGGCACAAATGCCCTCACTTATGCCGAGTTCACACTGCACGATTTTTCACTCGCCGACAGGTTTTGCGAAATCGCCGACAAATACCCGACATCGGAGGCAAATCGGTGCTCGTTCACGCGAGTGACAATCACGCAGTGTGAATGATCAAAGACGCGTGAACGGGTCGTGGCGATGAACATAGCTCGTTCCTCCATGTTTGCAAAAAACAAACAAAATACTTTTAAAACGAAAACAAAAAAAACGGGAGAAGGGGCGCCGCTTACTGTTTTGGTCAGGTATTCTGTCACGTTCGCTACTGTGAGGGAACGCGGAGCAAGGAACGAGGAGACATCAACAAGGAGACTTTATTAACATCAAGGGAACCAGGAAAACTCACATTGCAGAGGAGGTTGACATAAACAATACCAGACGCCGAACTAAGAACAGGGAACACTTTATATACACATGACATGACGAGGGGGTGACGAGACCTGGGATCAATAGAACTAAAAGGGGAACACCTGGGACAAATGATAAGGACAGGCACGGGAAGGACCACATATGGGCATAGAAACACATGGGGAGCAAAACACACGCAAAACACGGAACAGAGTCTGTTCAACAATTTTCAAGTAATCTACCGAGCTCTTCATATATACATAGCCAGTACCGCCGCACCCTATACGCAGAGTACGCAGTTTGCGTAGGGCACCAACCAGGGGAGCACCATCCCAGTTGCTCAAAAAAAAAACAAAAAAAACTTTCGTTCTATATTAATATTAACATATACATATACATAAATAAAATTATAAACATAAACATATAAATTATATATATAATTATCAAAAATGCATTTTATGATGAACGCAGTGGGCAGTAGGCCTATAAGCACACGTGACGCGCCATTCCCGCATCTGCGCTCGCTCTAAACTCATGTTTGCGGCTGAATACAAATGATCATCATAATTAATCAGGGAAAAGACATCAGCGCAGTCCAGCGCAGAAGAAAAAGAAAAAAGCCCGAGATGAAGCCCGTCCATTACCAGTGTTGGGAGTAACGCATTACAAAAGTAATAATATTACAGTAGTATATTACTTTTTGCTGTAACGCAGTAATATAACGCATTACTAATCAAATTTGGGTAATATTATTACTCGTTACAATCTCAGTAACGCAAGTTACAACAACATATTTTAACTCAAAATTAAGTGGTGAATTTACCAACACCGCAAAACAGCACCAGAGAAAAAAATCCCGCGGGTAAAATAGTTTGTCTATTTCCTGATGCTGGAATTAAATGGTTGAGATGACTGCAGAGACGGATTCTACATTTGTATTTGTGAGATGGACACACTAACGTTATTTTCAGTTCATGGGAGAAAAGGATAAGAATGCATAGTCAGGTGCAATATGTGCGACACCAAACTCTCAACATGGAGAAATAGCACGAGTAAAACCTGGAAACAAGACCGCAAGTGTGGGTATTTGGACAAGGGGAAAATCACAGGTAGGTGACTTTGATCAGGGTTGGAGCTAAACTCTGCAGCACATTGACCATCCTGGGCAAGATTTGAGGAACCCTGGCCTACATATACATATACATACACATATACCAGGGGTGGCGAACGTCAGTCCTGAAGAGCCGCAGCCCTGCAGAGTTTTGCTTCAACCCTAATCAAACACACCTGAACAAGCTAATCAAGGTCTGAAGGGTTATTAGGAAGCTACAGGCAGGTGAGTTTTAATTAGGGTTGGAGCTGAACTCTGCAGGGCTGCGGCTCTCCAGGACTGGAGTTCGCCACCCCTGACATATACGGCTGAGCAATAACTGCCCCACCCCCAGTGATTTTGGCCACTGCCCCTCAAAATGTCTGTGCACGGCCCTGCTCTTTTCCTACATGCCATGAAAACTGTGCACCAGATGTGTTTTTGTACAGAGCAAAGAGTTCATTGCTGATTGAATTAAACAAAGACACATTTAAAGTATGTCCTACGTTATCGTATGTTACGATACAAGCAAAACTTAAATCCAAGGAATCAGCTTTCAGTGCTTTTTCTTGGTGTAGGCCTACCAGCATTTCTGCAGATTTGCATTTCTAAAATTATAAACAATTAACTAAAACTTAAATATTTTATTAGATATTCTGAGATGCCCACGTAAGATAATATGAACTAACAATGTATGCAGAACATTTTATCTAATGCACAAGATAAAATGTTGATGAAAAGAAACCATAATGTGGGATGTTTTTCACTGGACCACTAAAACGGTTGATTCAAGAGCAGAATGACTTCCATTAAAGAGATGATTTGAAGCATTATGAGTCAAGGCATGTGTTTTAGCTCTAAGGATTGCATAATTTGTTCATAGACCTCATACAAGATATTGTGATGATGAGCAGAAAAAAAGCTAAAATGATGGCAAACCAGCAATGTATTTACCATAACTAGTTACCAAACCAGTCAGAAATGTATTTATTACCATTACCAGTTTCCAAAACAGTTAGAAATTTATTTATTACCATAATCGTTACCAAAGCCAAATATGAGTTTAGACTAAAAAAATCGACAATTTAATTAAGTTATCTATACATTTTCAATTTTAACATTTCATAATAGTTCTAACGTAATCGTGAGAGCCAAGAAAAGCCTTTCCCCTTTATTCAGTGTGTGCTTTTTGTAGCCTACTTATCTTGCCTTCACTAATAAAAGTGGTGCAAGGGGACCCCCCAGTGGCCAAAGCAGAAAGCGTTGTTTTTTTTTTGCTTGTAAATAAAACAAAATAAATTCTGTTATTTATATTTATATTTCATATCTGATAAGTATCTTAAAAGGCTGGCAAACACAGTTGTCATGACTTAGCAATGAACTCTTAAAGGAACACTCCACTATTTTTGAAAATAGGCTCATTTTCCAACTCCCCTAGAGTTAAATAGTTGATTTTTTACCGTTTTCGAATCCATTCAGCCGATCTCCGGGTCTGGCGGTAGCACTTTTAGCTGCAGCTTAGCATAGATCATTGAATCTGATTAGACCGTTAGCATCTCGCTCAAAAAAGACCAAAGAGTTTCTATATTTTTCCTATTTAAAACTTGACTCTTCTGTAGTTACATCGTGTACTAAGACCAACGGAAAATGAAAAGTTGCGATTTTCTAGGCCGATATGGCTAGGAACTATACTCTCATTCCGGGTGCAGCAGGCGCAATGATATTACGCAGCACCTGAAAATAGGCTAACTTCCGTCAACATAACCAACAGCACATGGAGCGTGCTGGGGACTATTTTCAGGCGCTGCATAATATCATTGCGAAAACGAAAACGGTAAAACTCAACTGTTTAACTCTTATGCCGAGTTCACACTGCACGATTTTCAAACTCGTCAGATTGCCGTTGTTTTCACACTGCGTGACTATCTGGGGTAGCATTCAGTTGCTGCTGTGTTCACATTGCACGATGGATCGGCGACAGGGGGTTTCACACTGCATGACTTCACAATAGGAAGAATCGCCGTCAACTCTGTCTGGTCCGCAAACTACGTTTCACAACAAAACACACGGGAGAAGTGATAAGGAAATAACGCGAGAACCCGCGTGCGTCAGACCGGAGGGAGAAAAAGAAAAACAGATTATGCAGGAGGGAGATGCAGGGAACAGGGATTGGGTGTTCTGCAAAGAGAGTTGGAGGTAAATAATTTTGCAGTAACATATGCTGATGTTGTGGCTGGGCAAGCAAATGTTTGTGCTTGTTTCTGTATGATATAATTGTTCATATATCAATTAAAATACTGATATTCTGGTCTATAACTCCTCCCCGAACTTCCCTCTGCCCTGTATCTTGGTCTCTCATTGGCTGTAGGTCATCGCCAATGTAGTTTTCAGTCAGAAATCATTGCACACTGCTTGATTGTGAATCGCCGACAGCTCCAGATATTTAGCATGCCAAATATTTCATGGGCGTCAGCGATTCCCTCAGATCGCGTCTTTGATAATTCACACTGCGTGATTGTCACTTGCGTGAACAAGCACCGATTTGCCTCCGATTTCGGGCATGTGTCGGCGATTTCGCAAATCCTGTCGGCGAGTGAAAAATCGGGCTAAAATCGTGCAGTGTGAACTTGGCATTAGGGGAGTTGGAAAATGAGCCTATTTTCAAAAATAGTGGAGTGTTCCTTTAATGAGTGGGTCACAATATCAAGGCTTGGGATAGTTTTGAGATGGTTTGAATGAAACTTGCATAACTTAGCCTACATGATTTTATTATTACTGATGTGTGATCTCTTGACTCTGCTGATTAGAATTCTAAACTCTGGCAAACAAAGTTGTCATGGCTCAACAATGAACTCCACTCTAGTATGTATCACACACCCAAGCAAGTGAAGAAACAAAAATAAATAATATTTACCTCACACAGCCTATTAAGTATTACACTGCCACAACATATTAAAGGTGGGATGTTCGCCGTTCAAGAACTTCCGCCAAACTTAGACAACCTGCAAAGCAAAAGCAAAGCAAGCGCGACATCTGTTTTTAAGCATTTTCTCTTGGTTCACACTCATTATTTTCTAGGTCCTGTCGCAGCTTCCGCCTTGACAGCCAAAATGATTGACAGACAGCAAACGAATCAAATGCTTTCTGATTGGCTACACACACAATCTGACTGTCACATATATAGGCCTAGGCTTCGTATCTGATATTCAGGGTGTAGGATTATTTTCTATATATCATTCCATAAAAGTCGGTTACAGCATCTTTCCTGGAAGTTCAATCTGACTTCAAACTAGTTCAACCCATAGACTGTACTTTGGGCAAAGTTAAGCAGACTTTACAAAGAATGCGGACGACAGCTGTGACATCAGCTCATGAGGGGCTTCATACACCTCATGCTCATGAATAATGCTACTTCTATGCAGCTGGCGATGGAACATTCCTTTGAGTGCATTAGCTGATTGCATCCCATTCGCTGTAGTTAACCGCATTGTTTGAAGAAGTTAGTGTGTGGTCTTGCCTGTTCGCGTGCAGTCTGACATCTGTGCACCAGTGCAGCGTCCCATGCTACTATTCTTCAAACGCAAAAGGAACACCAGAGATTCATTTCTCATTGAGAGCTTCATTTGGCATCATTATGCAAACTGCTGAACTTATGAATGGACCATGAAATTATTATTCACAATATATACACATCATTTGTACCATTTATATATTTAAGTTAAATCATAGCCGTATGCATTTAAAAAAAATACATTTACATTACATGTTCAACTGCAAGTTACGTATATATGGGTAGTTGATATGAAATGCAACATGAAATGTTGGTATAAAAAAGGTTACATGAACCAGTAAAGGTAACCTATAAAGAAAAAAAACTTAAAAGAAATAGTGAAAACTGTTTCAGGTGCTATTCATATATTAATTTTAACTTCAAATCTTGACTTTGTTAAAAAAAAGGCAAGTTGCGCGTCAACTAGGCTACTATGTAGCCTATACAGCTACTAAATGGCTGTTATTAGGAGACGAATTACCCCAAAATGGGTGCTTGAATAAAATGGTCACAAGGGGGCGATGAAACACAGACGCACACATTTAAGCAGGTGAATTTGGCCAAACTACATCAGACGCGCTCCTCATTTTGCTTAATGCTCCTCATTGCACCGTGCTTAACTGGCCTAATTCCTCGGGGTTTAAATTGGCATGAATAAAGGAAGAATACGTCCAAGTGAAAAATACAAGCCAGGAGATTGTAACCAATTTTTTTTATTTTAACCGAGTAGCCTAACCATAATAACAAGGATTTTAATTCAAAACAAATAATTAATAGTTTTCCAACGTGAATTTACATTTACGTTTATTCCTTTAGCAGTATGTATCATAAAACACTTGGTCAATGCAGTTATTTGATTTAGCCATTTTTTAAAGATAAAGGCTAAGTGAATGATGCCTTGTGACATTTATCCTTTTTTATCTAATTTGCTAAAGTGATATAGCGATATATGTTAATATTATTTTAATAACTGTCAATTAACTACAATGTACGCAGTCTATCATAAAAAGTCAAACAAACACCCAACAGAAAAAACTAAATAAATAAAATGCATATCTTTATATATTACAATTGTTGTTTCATGAAACATGTCATATTAATTATTTATCATGGTGTTTCATTTCTATATAAAGATGTCATTGTTGTCATTGGTAATAATGAATTGATAATGATGTTTTAGTTTTTCATTTAATGACTTTTTTATAATATATTTGATTTAACCTAATAATTTCCTCTTTTTTGCCAAAGAGAATAACTAATTTACTTAGTTTTTCCCCCTTTTGTTTCTGTTTCTTTTATGTTTTCTCTATTTTATTTTTATGTTCAAATGCACAAAACAAATTTAATATTAATTAGGCTACTTTACAACCCAAAAGTGTTAAACAGTCACGGTCAACAAATATATTAATTTGCCCGTTACCTTGTCATTAAAGTTGGGCTATTTTGTATCTAGTAGCTTCATTTTCATTGTCATGGTGAAGAAAAATGTCATAAGCGACTCTCTACGGAAACCTAAAGCTATTATTAACTGCACGACATGTTTTAACACATTAAAGCAGCACTGAAGTGTAAACGCACTGACACGCACCAACAAAGAATAAGTGTAAAGCACAATTTGGGTGGCTTTTCGTCCATCTAGCAATAAAAAGGACACATTGCTTCATTTACACCTTTTGGCCAGAACAGATTTTGCTTTGCTCCTAAGCAGTACATTTGTTTCTGAAAAACAAACGGCGCTTTACTTCACCCCTCCAGCGGATCTATTAGTGCCAAATGATTGAAATGAATCCTGACACTTGAAGGAGCCATTCTTGTTCGACAGACAGGCTGCAACTCTGTAAAAACACGAGACATCTTAACACATATTATAAATCTGTTTTACCTCCTGTTTTTAATATTGGCCATGTACTTTTATACAAAATATGTCATTTTACACCCTAAAGCAGATGTCCGCGATTCTATTTATTTCACGTCTTATAAGTAGCCAACCCTGAGGATGTGTGAATTTTCTCGTTTTCTGTCAACATTTCTACTCTTTCCATATGTTTGCGTCTTTCTTATCCTTAACGCAAGGGTAGACTATGCCTATACCCACAGGGAAAAGGTCTTCGGGTACAGTCTTTCTACAAACAGCTCTCGAGCGCTTATTGGTCGTGAGAGGAGTTCAGGGAGGAGCGCTGAGCTCAGCCAAAAGGCAGAATTGGTAATTCGGTGAAAAAGTCCCTGTGAAGTGACGGATGCGGGAAGTTCACATGTTTGCCCTATTCACTGACTTCTCCGCGTAAGACATTTGCTTCTCATTCGCCTGCACAGCGAAGCCCTGAAAATCCGCTTGGGAAGAAACTTTGGATGAAAGTTTTGAGACAAGATACTGAAGGAAAAGGTGGAAGTGACGAACTTTGGAATGAATTTTCTTCGCGAAGTGAATTAAGACGTCTGCCTATTTTTAACCTTATTTTTCTCTGTTCGACCGCAGCAGGAGAGCGTTGGAGAGAGGGGTACGATGCAGGCGCGCTACCCCGTGTCTAGCCAAAGCCCTCTAGGCGTAGTGCCTTATATAACCGGAGATCAAGGCTTTTATCGAGCCGCGGCCGGAGGTGGATATACCGGTATGCCTGCGCCTATGAGCATGTACTCTCACGCAGCGCACGAGCAGTACCCTGGCGGCATGGCCCGCGCATATGGGCCGTACGCCCCTGCACAGCAGCCCAAGGACATGGTGAAACCTCCGTATAGCTACATCGCGCTCATCACCATGGCCATCCAGAACTCAGCCGACAAGAAGATCACACTGAATGGGATCTACCAGTTTATCATGGAGCGCTTTCCATTTTACCGGGACAATAAGCAAGGCTGGCAGAACAGCATACGGCATAATTTGTCGCTCAATGAGTGCTTTGTCAAGGTGCCAAGAGATGATAAGAAGCCAGGTAAGGGCAGCTACTGGACTCTAGACCCGGACTCGTATAACATGTTTGAAAACGGCAGCTTCTTGCGACGGAGGCGCCGCTTCAAGAAGAAGAACGTGCTGAGGGAGAGAGAGGAGCAGGACCGGAAGGGCAAAGACAACCAGGGACAAGCGTGCGAGCAAGACGCCCAGCAGCCAGTGAAGCTCCGGGATATAAAGACCGAGAACGGGGCCTGCACGCCCCCTCATGACAGCACTCCACACCTCAGCACCGTGCCTAAAACGGAGAGTCCAGACAGGAGCGGTGGGAGTGCGTGTAGCGGGAGTCCTCAGTCGCAAACGCCACAACAGGCCTTTAGTATGGATACAATCATGACAGGACTTCGAGGGTCCCCGCAGCACGCGGCAGAGCTGCCGGCCTCTCGCGCCGCTCTGCCAGGCTCGGTGTCTCTGACCTACTCGCCATCCCCGCAGCCCGCCCATTACAGTCCACCCTGCGGCCAGCCCGCCACTTATCACTGCAACATGCAAGCGACGAGCCTGTACACAGTGGACCGCGGCCACGGAGATGACACTTTACCGGAATACACAAACACAACAAGCGCCTCTTCTATCTCACACCCCCACCAGGGCTCGAGCCAGCAGAGCCAGCATTTGCAGCAGAACCGACTCGCACCCTGGTACCTCAGTCAGTCCGGAGAGCTGGGACACCTGAGCGCGAGCTATCCCGGCCAGCAGCAGAACTTTCACGCGGTGCGCGAGATGTTCGAGACGCAGCGGATAGCTCTGAACAGCTCCCCGGTGACCGGAAGCAATAGCTGTCAAATGGCTTTCCCGTCCAGTCAGCCACTCTACCGGGCATCCGGAGCTTTTGTATACGACTGCAAGTTCTGACCAAACGTTTCATGAATTTCAAAGTTGTTTAATATATATTTGTATTATTTGCCATGTGTTTGTAATTTAAGTAAGCTTTTAGGTCAGTGAACTCGGGCTGATATGCGAGTTTATGTTGGTAAGTAGGATAATTCCGCTGCACATAAACATTCTCTCCCTACTCGTTCATCAAGATAGATTAAAAGAAAATGTGTTAATTTATTTCATATAAGAGCAGGTGGACCAACTTTGCTAGGAAATGTCTTAAGTATTTATAATCAATTCAGTATAGAAAGGTAACGAGTGTACGACTGAGTTACATTGTTTTTCATATACTTTTTTGAAAATATCTAAAGTTACTATTTGTTTAATAAATTGTCGTCTTGTTGGAGTTAAACTCTCGAGTGAGTTATCGATTTGTAATGCCTGTTGAATCCATTATTTACTTAAATGACTGTCAGAGCTTATTGATTAGCGGCCACAAAAAGCAAGGAATATTTTTTAAAAGTTTTTTTAAACATGGCTAGTTAGCAAATATTTGCCAATTTTCTTATTTTCCTCCTATATTTGGCTTTTAATAAGGCATTCCTTGGACAGGGGGCGGGGATAGGGGTCAAAGGTTTAAAAACATCTGGAAATTATTTTTTTTTCCACGTTCCATTTTTTACGCGTGCAAGGAACCCTTAAATTGTTCTTAACCTAAAAATGCATTTATAAAAACTGAAGCACAACAAAACAAGGTTTAATAATAACTATTATAAAGACTTGTCAAAATTTCAATAATCAATTAAGTGTTATAAGCTACAATGTCAAGAGTAAATAAATAAAAAAATCGAGCACGTTATTTGACAGAACTTTGTCCCCGTTTACCTAAATCACCTACAAGAGTAATTTTCGTAATTTTTATAACTTGATATAAACGTCTTATGTGTTCCTATATAATTCGTTTCTCAACTAATACTTTCGAGAAATATTTATTAGGTATAATTATGTTTCTAGTTTTAGTATGGTAAAAATTAAATTTTACTGAGATATATCTTGCAGTCTTGTTTTATTTATGCCAGGCTGTTTAGTTGAGCGTTTTAGCTCTGTTCTCTTTTTATACTGTTACAACCGACTGTTGGCACACTGGAGTGAACTGCACTTTTGCAGTCTTGCGGAATGTAGACAACCATGGTCTTTGTTAGAAGTTTTTTCATTTATAAACACATAATAGATTAAAAAGCAGATAAACAGCAGATGAAAGAATTGCTGTAGGCCAGACATATTGAGCCAGCCATGTAAAATACGGGCTTGATAAATCAAACGATTAATTCAGCCAGAACCTCCAAACAAAAGCATTCTACTTGGTATGTGAGCCAGTGTTTTGTTCATTTCTGCGTTGCTTTTCAGTAAATGTAAAACAAATAGGCTATATGTAATATGTCGATATGTTTTAACTCAGGCTAAAATCTACTGTTGTCAACTCGAGATACAGACACAAACCAAATAAGGAGATACCCTATTTAACATTTTAGTGTAACTGAAATAAAATAGATGTCTTATTTTGATTAGTTGTCCTGATAAATATTAAGCAATATTTAAATATGCAGCTGCGCACAGCGATGTGTAAAGCTTTTTGCAATCATCGGCAGCAGAAACTGTGGGGCCTTGCAATGCAGCGCCTGTATTTATTTGGCATATAACCGGCCCCAAGTGATGTGGTGTTTTGTGATTATATAAGCGGTGTGATTAAATGAATTTTGTGCATGATTCACATGATACGGTTAATGAATAGGCCTCAAGTGTAAATCAGGAGAAACAAATGAGGAGAAACAGAGGAAGAGATGAAAAAAACAGACAACAAGTTGTGAATAAGCATTACAGCGTTAAGTATCTGTAAGTATCGTTGCAAGGTCAGCTCGAGGCGATTCGACTTTGTAAGAAGGGCTCAAGTGGCAAAGGCATTACAGATGCGCGCAGGCAGTGTTAGGGGCTCGTGCCAGTGAAAAGGTGTCTTTGTTGTGATCAGCTGCGTGTTTCAGGGTTGAATTGCGCGTGAGGGGAATATGATATAGCAGAGAGAGCCTTCTGGTATTAACGTGGCACGTTTTAACCACATGCAGATTTCATAACACGCCTGAGAAGTGTGTTTGTTTATTTAAAATCGATGCGTATCCTGTGTGATATATTTGACCATTTCCTGATACATTTTGCGGTCTCTTTAAATTAGATTAATGTAGGACAATCTGTCCAATTAATTTTCAATAGAGTTTAAGTGCGTTTTTGTGAGGTGCTGCTAATTTATTGTAGACTAATACAACAGTTTGTATTGTTCGTTATAATAATAATAGTGTGTAAAAATATGCACTATAACAACAACAATAAAAAAATAAAAAATAATTAAAACTAAAACAGTATATATAAACTAAAAACAATGAAATATAAGCTACATCTTTTTAGAATCTATTTATATTCAACACTAATGTAAAAGTAAAAAAAAAAGTCTG
The DNA here is from genome assembly GCF_001515625.1 of Sinocyclocheilus rhinocerous. Classification (NCBI taxonomy): domain Eukaryota; kingdom Metazoa; phylum Chordata; class Actinopteri; order Cypriniformes; family Cyprinidae; genus Sinocyclocheilus; species Sinocyclocheilus rhinocerous. The sequence continues at coordinate 204,220 of NW_015650322.1, forward strand.
ATCGGGCAAACAGCAAACGTAGAACCATAATTAAGTTACAGTATATAAATTAACTTCATATGTTTTATTCCTCTTTTTTTCTCACAATCTGAGCTAAACAAAAATAAAGCAATAAACACGTCCATCAGCCATGTGAATAAGCGCTGTGCTCCTAATAAAATTTTTTTTTTTAATAATGTTATGATACACCATATTAGCTACTTTTAATGACACATTAAAAATGTTATCAATACTTTATACATATGTATATCTATAAAAGTTAAATAAATATTTAAGAATAATCCAAAGCCTTGTTAACACATATATGACAATAGGCTACTCCTAATTTGTTGCAGAGCACGAAGGCAACTGTCTTTAAATGTTAAATGTTTAAATCGTAGACATTAATATATATATATATAAAATTTCTCACGGACAAAACGGAATTGCAAATAAAATTTATGTAAACATAAAGCCGTGGACTGCGAGAAAGGTTGAGGATTATCACGGATTACCTGCTTGACGATGAAAAATAAACACAAGAAAAATAGACACGAGTTTTTTACCTTGACAGAGTGGATTTAAACAAAATGATTTTCTTCTGTGTTGCAAAAATGTCAAAGGGTAAAATTGTGAGACGGATGTGAGTAAAGTTCCTTATCAATGAAATCCAAATGCTCTGATAAAGCAAATAATTCCCGCTGTTCCAAAATATAATAAAGAAACAAATAAATAATACCGGACAAGGGGTGAGACTAATTATAATACTAAGCAAGTTCACTGAAATATTAAAAAATAGCAATATAAATGTAATATATGATACCTAACAGTATATAACAATTATACATGATTGAAGTTAAGAAGATAAATTAACGACAGAATACACTACATAAAATTCTCCATAGGCCTATTGCTATCAATTTTTAAAATAATAATTATTAACATTTAATTATTACATTTGAAAAAAAGTCTATAAAAATAATATTTTATTATTAAAACCCGCTAATACACTTAATTTCACGACTTTTGGAAGCAGTGAGCAAACCAGTTGTCACAGAGAGGATAATTTGAGTTCCGTGCATTTTTAATTAAGAATCTTTTGAAATTACTTCCCAACAGAAAATATAAATAAAGCATTATATTAAATTCTGCGACTTAACGTTAGGGTTTTTCACGTCCCTTAAATTTTTTATGATAGGCTACTTTAATTTGTTGGTCCAATTGAATTTCACCTTTCCTACTGCTTTTACAGGAACATTAGCAGGGTAGTCAAACAAAATACCAGAAATTTCCCCGCTCAAGCGTAAAAAATAAATTCGCCGGGATATATAACGTAGTTAGCGGCTGCTCGCGGCCTGTGCACCTGTATGTGGTAGAGCTCGCGACCCAGGCCAGTGGAAAAGTGCTTTTTACGCTCGCGGACCGGCGAGGCACCGTCTGGTTCCAATCAGGCCCGCTAACACTGGTGCGCTGTTTTAGGCGCTTAAATGGCAACTCTACTGGCTCGAGATGCCGTCTCAAAAACACAAATACACATACATCAACCGCCCTCACTTTCGCCTGTCTTATGAGGGTCTCAAAGACCCCACTTTCTTTGGACGTCGGTGTCAAATGACCTTCATTTGGCACTTCGAATAGACTAGAATATCCGTGGCCTCTTGAGTCGTTTAACATGCAGAGACTGATTTTACCGGGTCTCTCTCTCCTCGCTTGAGGACACTTACGCTGACAGAGGTCTCTTGAATCTGTTGTTACTTTGATGAGGACAACCGTGTCGCTATTACAAATAAACACGGCAGAGGATTTTCGCACACAGCGAAATGTCTTCACTGTCAGGGTTCAGTGGCCCAGCTGCGCCCGACGTCAGAGGTGATTAAACATGAGCTGCTTTACAAGGCCGAGTTACTGCTCCCTAAGCTGCGCGCGGTGGGCCGTGCTCGAGCATCTGGAATGAAGGACCGCGAGGCCTAGTGGACGCCCGTTTCCCTCTCAATACAAGAGAGCGGTTGTGCTCGGCGCGAGGGGCTCGATGACCGCCAGGCAACCCGCGAAAGCTGGCAAGAGCCGCTTTCTGACGCATTTCACTGTATTTCAACTTCTGAGGCCAGAGAGAATGAAACTGAAAAGTTGACAGTTATTTTCAAAAATGATGTTTACTGACTGTAACCATGTAAGCTTTTACTTACGGAGTCAGCAATATTAGCCAATATTCTATACTTTTGCTATCTCTAGTGTTGTTAATATAGTAGGGGAGCGTGGTGCACAAAGTAACGCGGGGTAAATTGTAACACACGTGGTTTAAATATTTCCACACATGCTAGCATAACCGCAGCATATGGTCATGTTACAACGTGCCCCTCAGCAGTTACAATGTACCCCACCTACGGGGCATGTTGTCACATTTCACTTCCGATTTTTGAGGGAACAGAACCTTTTAGCATGTAAACCAGCGGTTCTCAGCTCATATTCATGGAAACCTATGTAATTACAATATTATTTGTGGTTAATCATTTTCATCAATTCTTTCATAATAGGCTATAGGCTATTCTTTCATAATATTAAACAAAAAATTGAAAACAAGCAGTTCTATAATAATTACCAGTACCAGACAAAATATATTGTCTTGGACAATTGGGGACCTTGGAGTCAAAAAGGTTGAGAACCACAAACAAACACATTCAAATGACTAAGAATTCACACACAACTAATTTTTAAAACTTCATATTTTGTATTTGCATTTTAAATAATCAGGAAACGATTTTTAATGTTCCAACCAATTAATGTGATTCCTTAAACTGAAATGACATGAATAAAACCGCAAACAACTTTAAACATCTCTACAAACCCTTTAATCCCTTATTTACACATTTTTTTCATGATTATGAATAAAAACCTCTTTATAAAAATGGATAAAAATCATTTAGACAACACAAACTAAAAATCCATACACATAACCTTAAATATGACACTTAAGGAATAGAGAAAGGCAACACCGGGGACCCTCAAAACACAGCGAAACTGAGATCCGAAAGCTGAAGCAGCAGAGAAAACGACAGACAGAGGAACAGAAATGCAGCTGAATGCTTCTTCCAGTGATCACACACACAAACACATGACAACCGCCTCTTTGGCATGCATGGAGATGAAGGCGTGTGGGATCAAGCATTCGGGTTGTTCCGCATGAGCTCGATGTCTGCGTCCACCATTTCTTTAACAAGCTCCTGTTGGAATACACACATACACACACATACATTATTTCTCAATCTCGAGTGCACTGGAAGTGAACCTCTTTGATTTTTTTTTATACAGGAACGCTCACCTCGAACGTCACACGTGGTTTCCAGCCCAGGATCTTAAAGGCTTTGGAACTGTCTCCCTGTAGGAAGTCCTAGAGAAAGACAGAAAGAGAGTGAGACGGGGAAAAAACAATGACGAAAAAGGAAAAAAAGGCAAAGGGGTGGTTTAGTTCTTCTTTATTAACTGGACCTCCCAACCTGTACCCCCCCCACCCCCACCCCA
>NW_015650322.1:208678-279920 GCF_001515625.1 Sinocyclocheilus rhinocerous
CCACACCCACACCCCCACACACTCACTCTTCTTCACTCTCACACACCCACATACAATCGCCAGCACCACACACACTCCGTGTCTCTGGGGGAAGGTGAGGGCCGAGGCAGGCCATCCATCCAGCACCCCCTCTTTTCCAGCCCTCTCTCAGTGCCAGAGAGCATGATGGATTGTGTGACTCTTGTGGCCTAGCCCCTTCTGTTCTCCTGCTGGGACGGCAACACTCACACCCACACACACATACATTTAAAGGTGCTTCTCAGGGTGGCAGTAAAGGGTTTGAGGGTGTCCTTGCTGCTGATCTGATTACACAAGGAGCCAGAACACACACATACACACTCACAACAGCACTTCTGTGCTTTGACAAATGAGAGCTCTTTTTCCAAAAGCCCATATTTTTATGCTGAACCCTGAGAAGATACAGTCACTAACTCATGGTTCCATTTTAGCTCCAATTAAATCATTTAAATGACATAACCATATTTTAAAGACTAATTAGCGAAATAGCATTCATTCATCAACATATGAAACGGCATGTAACCATCATAATCAAGATACGTATTAATGCGGCATATTAATCATAATTAGTCTTCACTTTTCTGAAAGCTAAATTAACATCAGCTGCTTTTCTCGCCCATCCAAGTTTTCACATGCAAACAACTACGGTACTGTGTCCCGACAATGTAAGTTTACAAAGTATTTCAAAGGAAGGAGAACTAAAACGGTATTAATTAGATGAAACTGAAGCATTGCATGTGCATGTGAATCATGCGTTGTGTGCAATAGCTGTTGCTATTAAATAGAAAGTCAGCAAGTCAAGACATATCGAAGGCACAGTGGAAGTTCACAAGCAGATTTTAGTTTCAAACACTGGGCGTCTTTGCTTGTTTAAAGAAGATATCTACATGCGTCAGGGTTTAAAACAGAAGCCGCACCTGCATATATGCTAAATAAAATGGAAATGAACAATAAATAAAAGTGATAGTCATCATCTGGGTACATTTTTATTGTGTGTGACCGAGCACTTAACGTAAAGGAATTCAGGACTATTAGAGAGACAGACCTTCACAAACATCAAGCAACTTTTGTTAACTTACAGCGTGGCTACACATGACATTTGAGACTTTAAAACTACTCTGCATGCATGCATGTTTCACTGAGTTTGAATATTTCTGAGACATGCATCAGGAAAAAACAGCATGCTCTAACAAACTTTTATAAACACGCACACACAGCAACGGTCTTGTGCACTATTGTAGGACAGCGGAGTCAGAGGTCAAACCCACAAAAGCAATATGACCAGATTGACAAAAGTGGGTGTCAAACTTCCTTTGATTACCAAATCCCTGGATATGTGTGTTTGTATTGTTCATAAACATGTCCAAATCAGCCATTACTGCTTTCACAATGTGTTATTTTACTTAAATCTAGATTCCATTTTATCAAGATATCTACAGATAAATAAAAACATTATCCTGTTTTCTGTGTATATACATGGTATTAATTAGTTTTTTTTTATTTTATAAATTATATATACTTTTATAAACACAGACACATATATACACAGTAAAAAAAAGTTTGGGTTCAGTACGATTAATTATTTTATTCAGTAAGTATACATTAAATTGATCAAAAGTGACAGTAAAGACTTTTCTATTTCAAATAAATGCAGTTCTTCTGAACTTTCAAAGAATCTTGAAAAAAAAATTGGCAGTAAAACTTTTCAGTTTCAACATGATTTCTGAAGGATCATGTGACACTGAAGACTGGAGTAATGGCTGCTGAAAATTCAGCTTTGATAACAGAGGATTAAATTGCATTTAAAATATATTCAAAAAGAAAACATTTTAAATTGTAATAATATTTCACAATATTACTGTTTTAACTGTACTGTTTACTTGATCAAATAAACATAGTTTGGCGAGCATAAGAGACTAATTTTGAAAACATTTGAAAACATTTTACTGACCCCAACCTTTTAGAACGGTATTGTATATATAAAACGTATAGATTTCGGAACAAAACATTAATTTCACCATTTTCATATGTAAAAGAGACAAGAGTACAATGCAGAAAAATCTGAATCAACACAAAGGAGAATGTCTCTATCTCAGATTCTTGTTTCAAGTGTTTAATAAATATTTAGATGATCATGTAAACCCTCTCCAGCAAAGAGACACTAACCCCAAGTGTCTGACACTTTCAATGCACGTGTACGTGAGAGACACAAGAGCGAAAATGCTGAATCCCTCGAAAGTACATGGTGAAACAGAAGGAGAAATCCACGGCTGTTCGACAGACTTCAGTATGTGCCGTGCAGTTTTGTGTGTGTGAGAGTTGTGTTGTTTGATGCAGGATGTTTAGGAGGGATCAAAGACTAATGATTTCCCTTTTCAAACAACAGCCAATCACAGAGCAGAAAAACTAAAGAGCGACATCAAAAGCCTGAGTGCAAAAGTACATCCAAATCTATACAACCTAGTGTCAATGTGTTAAAAGCCAGACTTGAACGACAAGCATCTGTATGAGTAACACATAATCAACGGTGTGTTTATTACTGAGGATCTGTGTGTGCTTACATGTGGTATTGGCAGTGTGTTTACAAGCCTCTGAGAGCTGTATCTTCTCTCTTCTTTATGATACGATCATAATTTTAACGATAAAAATAGCAAAAATGCTCTCATTCAAACCTGTTAATTGGCTACAGTAAGTTTCCTTATAATGTACATTAAAAAAATAATAAATCTCACGGGACAGTAAAATACAGTTAAATTTACAGTTTTTCAGTTTTCCTGTGTGACACACATTTGATGGTCTATCATTGAATTAACTTTCTTCTTATCAGATATGTTATTTAAAAAAAAAATTATATTAGGAATTTTATTACATCTTATGTTGTTAAATGTTGCATGTATTTTTGTGTATTACATTGTGCATCTTATATAAACATACATACATATAATATATATATATATATATGTATGTATATATATTTGACTGTGTTTTTTTTCTTTACCAACAGTGTATTTGGTGGTTGTCAGTGCATTATAAAGATACAAAACATTATTAACATTATATCAGTTACTGAAATATACTTTTTTTTTTTTTACTGTAAATTTAAGTTCAATTCGTAAAAACCTAAAATATTACCATGCTACCATATTTTTTAAGGTAAAGTTCAGGTAACCACAGTTGCCATTTTTTTTTATCGTAAATTTCACTTCATTGGACTTTTTCCTCTGCTGCGGAACACACACACACTCACAAAAGATATTTGGACTGTTTGTTTGTCCATACAATGAAGGTCAGTGGGCTCCAAAACAACATTGAATTTCATTGACTTTCATTGTATGGACAAAAAAAAAAAAAAAGATATTTTAAACTTCTTGTGTTCCACAGAGGAAAGAAAGTCACACAGTTTTGGAACAACATGAGGGTAAGTAAATGACAGAATTTTCATTTTTGAGTGAACTATCACTTTAACACTACTAGAATTAGTATCATGAGCTCCTTCACATTTCTAACTCATGTGTGGAATAAAAAAACAGCCTTGTCTGGAGTGATCGAGATTGAGAGAAGAGGAGGAGAGAAAGGACGGAGACAGGAATGACATGGAGAGAAAGGAAAATGATGATAAATTGAAAGCTCAGAGAGACGAGCTGTGTGAAAGTTAAAGAGCGAGAGAAGAGACAGCACGAGGGAGAGGGAGTGAGGAATGCGAGGTGTCAGGAGTTCAGCAGTCTGACAGTGTGAGTAAGAGTGCCGAGAGCCAGAGTTAATTACTCAATCAAGATAACGAGCCTGGGACATGCCATTTACAGAGGGCAGCCCACAATTAACCTCCCCTCTCCCACTACACAGCTGTGAAAGTGCGAACATGCACACACACCCATGAGGTAATTATGACACATGGCACAAACAAACACTGGTACACAAATTAACACACATTTACACACAGTCAAAGACACCTGCTGGGAAGAAAATGCACAGGATTGTTTTGATCACTCCAAATTAACAGGCTTGTTTACTTATTGCTAAATAGTGAATTGCTAATTTTACTTTAAGTAACTTATTTAGTTAGTTGCATCTGATTTCGACCTAGTTTAAAGAAATATTCCAGGTTCAATACAAGTTAATCAAAGTAGACAGCACTTATGGCAAAATGTTGGTCATCACGAAAATAAAATTTGACTTGTCCCTCCTTTTCTTAAAAAAAACAAATTACAGCGAGGCACTTAAAAAAAAAAAGTGAATGGTGCCAATCTATAAACGTTAAAATACCCAGTTTCAATAGTATAAGACAATAAACAATAAGTGTGTTGACAATTTTAGTGTGAAAACTCAAACAATTTTACAACTTCATTACCATGACAACGTACAATGGTAAACATTATTTAAACAGATTTACAGTTCATATAATACATGAGAATTAACAGAAGAATTAATTTTACTGCTTTTATAAAATTATAAGCATTACATTTCTACTTTTAAATCCTCCAAAATTGGCCTTGTTCACCTTCATTGTAAATGTCTCACCGTTATTTTGATTTTTTTTTTTTTTTTTTTAGAAAACGAGGAACATACAGAAATTATTTTTGAGGTAATCAACATTAGACCACAAATGCTATCAAATGAGCTTAACTTTTACTGAACCCTTTAATGTTGCAAAGTTTTAGTTTAAAAGACATCTAGTGATTTAATATCTTCACATTCTCTACTGCTTTTCCTCAAAAGGGATTGTCTTTCTTCCCTAAACATTTAATTTATAAAAAATTCACCTGTTTACTGGGGATCTTTACACTTGGCTTGGTATTTAAGTGTTATATTCTCAGCTCTCATTCTTTTTTAAAAGCTCCTTCTCTCTCTTTCCCCTCCGTGGGGCCCAGGGTGGTTCCGCTCAGTCCTTCAGGAAATACCAGAGAGTAGGCCAGGGGAGAACGTACACCCCTCTCTCCCTCTTTATTTTTTTAGTTCTGTTCTCTCTCTCTCTCTCCCTGATGCCTCGACAAAAAGTGCGAGACAAGAGTCGCACTGTTAGAAAAAAGTTCCAGGGCGCGAGGTAAAAAGTGCCATGTAACGTTATGAAAGTGAGTTAAGCTCTACTGTAAAGCATGATGGAAATAACTGTGGATGTATATACGGTCATCATGAGGAAAAGCTGAATGGTAAGAGCGCGGCTTTATTGCAGGTTTGAGTTCTACCTGGCACCCGGCCAGACTCTTTACAACATCATTCACACTCGACTTTAACAGCTCTGACCTATTACACTGCATATCACCGTAAAGCTGTCACAAAAAGCCAGCCTCTCAACCACAGCAACTATAATACCCAGAAAACCCTAAAGACTGCACTACCCATAAAGCATCACACCAGAGGCTTAAACTCACTAAACGTGGGGGGGACCTGCCTTCAACAAGCACATAAATCTAAAAACACACAAAAGCATACAGGTCGGTTGCCCATTAAGCTTAAGCCTTAAAATAAAATGGATCTTGCATTCAAATTAAAAGCAAAGCTGCAGGTAAGTGATGATGCAGCTGTGTTTTGCATGCTGGTACTATGACGCTCAACATGGGTCAGATAAGACAGACTCCTGCATTCACAGAGTGAGGGCCTCCATGTTTGTGTGTGTGCTGCTCACTACAGGATGCTTTTTATCTCGCTCCTGACCTCTGCCACAGAGCAGATAAGATCACCCCATCCTGATCCTCGGAGTGAAAGGTCAAAGCCATCTTTCATTCCAACAGAAACCAAAAAACATGCATGTGCTTACATATTAGGTAAAAACAGCACACAGATCTATACATCATAATAATGCACATGTGCCAGTTATACTGTCTGCCTACTTCTGTAATAATTATCATATAGTTTAAAGGGGTCATATGATGCGATTTCAAGTTTTCCTTTCCCTTTGGAGTGTTACAAACATTTCATTACACCAAATACACAAAATAATGTTCTTTTTAGCAACGTCATATGACCCCTTTAACTGAACGCTAAAGCAACATCACAGTCATAGGTTTGATTTGGAGGGAAGACACATACTCATATACCCTAAATGCACTGCAATTTGCTTTTGATAAATACATTAATGTGAATATCTGAAGTAGTTTTATCTTCTAATTTGATCAAAAGGAAACACTAGCTATCCATTCTCTAAATATCAAAAAGTCATAAATAGTGCTGAATGCTAAATTTTCAAAAAATAATGAAATGTATTATTACTATTAACATTATAGAAAATAAGAGAAAAATAAAAACAAATTAAATTAAATAAAAACAATATTCATTACATTATTTTCTACCATAGTATTATTTTTAATTACAACAGCAACAATCATTAAAATAACAAAAATAAACAAATTCAGAGAATTTTCCATCATAGTATTATTATTATTAAGAAGAAGAAATAAAATAATAAGAGAATAAGAAAAATAAGAGAAAAAGAATAAAGATAATCAAAAAGTATCTTCTATAATTTCTTCTACTTATTATTATTATATTTTAAAGTATGTATATTAATACCATTACTGGAATCTTTATGTCATGTCAATAAAGTACTTAAAAAATTATATTGACTGAGAGTGAAGATGCTGATGCACATTTTAAGGGACATTAAATATCAAGACAACATGCATTTAACACTCTAAAAATACACAATATGCCACAAAAGAACAACTGTCTCAAATTTAAGTCTGTATGATAGATGTGTGTAATACGTCTTTGGGTTGCTGGAGGAAACATGCTGACATATCTACCATATAGTCCTAATCTCTGATAATCCACATAATTCCATCATTATGTTGTGGCAATTCCTCAGGGTCACCAAGTCTGTGAGTTGATTTGATGAAATACACACATGGTAAACTGCAGCCAGTGCAGCTTGTGTGTTTTGTCTATCATCAGCATGCATGCTCACACTCACACTTACTTACTGTACATTACATTTATATTCCTGGCAGACACATCCTGAAAGCATTCATACACATTTTGCTACTTATTTTCAATAATCCTTGCTGCATATGCCGCCACATAATACAATAAGACATTCTCAAACCTTGTAAAAATGCAATTAAAAAACAATTTAATCAGCTGAAATTACACCATGTAACAAAATAACCACGGCACAGTTTACCAAAAACAAAAAACTTTGAGATGTACACATAAGTTCAGCTGGGCAAGACATTCATATAAGGCCAGTGTTACTAAACCAAGCGACTGCTGCAAACTCGCCGTTTGTGGAATTGGTTGCATAAATCTTCATTATGCCCTCTCTCGTGCTCCTTTCTCTCGCTCTTTCAAAATGAAAAACGAAAAGAAAAAAAAACCATGAGGGTTTCCTGGGGACTGTCTGGAAAATAAAAAGTGAAAAAGAAGAAAAAAGCCTTTGGCTAACTTAGGTCCTCCTTCCCCAAAGTGCCTCATAAAAATTGTTTAAATCAGCATCCGAAAGAATGAAATGGATGTGCAAAATCATATTCGCTGAAAGGCAGAGCGGGGACCGCAGGGTTCACGCAGCGGCCTTTAGCGACCGTCTGGGGGCCACCTTCATCAGTTCGAGCCTTCACTATTAAACCCTCTCAATCAGCTAAAAAACAGAGCGCTCGGTTTTGATGTGTTCATTATTGCACCCAGTTCGCTGCGTCCTTGTGCATGTGCAAATGGGAGAATAAAAGTAAGCGAGAGAGAGAAATAAAAGAATGGTCACTGGTTACTTTACAGTGCTCTCCTGCTGGAAATCGTAAAAAAGTTACCGAAATTCACTCTAATATTTCAAGCTTCATTTAAATCGGGGTATTTCAGGCCTTTAAAGGAAGTTAGCATATTATTTCAACGCGCACACACGGTTTCTTTGTCTGAGTAGATGGCGTGTGATGGACAGACAAGGTCAAGCGCATTACCTGCTTTTCTCATTGTGAAGCTAGAGCTACGCATACCTCCTGAAGGAATGTGAGCGAGTGTGTGTCGACTGAAAGAACACATCCAGTGAAAGCGAGATACAGGTTGTATTTGCAGCAAAGCTACAGACGAAATCCTCCCCTACACACACGCTCGTTATAAGATCTCTAAAGGTTATGCAAATAAAGACGGCCGATTTGAGTTTCATCGTTCGCTCGCAATTTACGCACATCTAACCACAAGTTACGTCTGGCATGATAGCCATCACTCAGTGGCTTCACATGTTGATTTTGGGAATGATAATAATGCATTAGAGCCATTCATCTAACAGCAGTTTTGGGTGTGACAGTTATTTTTAGCATTAACGTGGGATCTTTCAGCCAAAAGATTTTTATCTGTCAGTAATTATGGTTTCATAAATCATGCAGGTGTAGTACGAATGAAAATAAATTAGGATGGCTCAAAAACACAGCAGTTCGTGTGATGATTGCCGAGGGTCTCTTTGGATAAACAGGTAGCGTATTCAACCCACTGCTTTCCTATTAATAGGTGTGCATTTCATCCAGTTACTCCCTTCAGGCGAAGAAAGTGTGTGTGCTGGCAAAGAGGACCAAAAACATTTTTGAAATTGAAGTAAGATCCTTTTTTTCTATTCTGTTTCTGCCAGAATAAGTGATTTGATTAATTATAGGCTTCATCCAACAGATTTTAAACATGTTCACATGTAGCCTGTGGACAACGCATTTGTAAATCTATCGCAAATATACACACTCGCTCTCATTCATCCTTGTAAGTGACCTGTGTCCTGTACTGACACTCCTGCCTCCTGAGGAAATGCAGTGATTTACTTTCTATCACAGAGGTTAAAGGTCAAATTCCCATTTCGCTTCTGTGTTGATGGATGGCCTGTTCGGTTTTTGCCTTTTAGAGTCTCTTTAAGTATCCTGGGCTGATATTATGTAACGGCATTTTGAGGTCATCAAAAACCTGATACCAAAAATATTTAACAGTTTTATACCCGAGTAATAGATTTCACGTCTTTCTGCACTGGTTCTTCTTAATCCTCTGATGCCACTCATCTTCAGACTGCATACACTCACACATCTTTCTGTCCTACCTTTATGGTATTTTTTTTTCTGACTGAAAAAGTTCTCTGGAAACACCCCTCTGACCCATACACAGCAAACATGTGTCTTGGAGAAAACCTCTGATCTGTCAATAATCATTTCGTGTGTGTTTTCTTTACAGATTTAGTGCCCTTTCTTATTCCTGAATGACCACCCACCACACACACATACACAAACTGACATCTACTTGTCAGTTAAGGATGCACGTTTTGATCATCTTGTCTACTTGAGTACTTCATAGAAAAATACACATTTTTTAAATTGTTGCTGTCTAAGGCCCGGTTTCACAAACGGGGCTTAGCTTAAGCCAGGACTAAGCCTTAGTTAAATTAAGATATTTAAGCAACTTTTACAAAAGTGCCTTAGAAGAAAACATTAAGGTGTGCATCTTGACACAGAACAATGACACTGACATATTTTAAGATATGTCAGAGCAAGATATTTTCAGCTGAGACAGCTCAAACATGCATTTTGGTCTGGGACTAGCTTAAGCCTTGTCTGTGAAACGGGGGGTAAAGGTTTGGGGTCAGTAAGATGTTGTCTTAAGCTCACCAAGGTTGCAATTAGATCAAAAACAGTTAAAACAGTAATATTGTGAAAACTTATAACAATTTAAATTAACTTATCTATTTGAATACATTTTTTTAATCTATTCTAGTCTTCAGTGTCACATGGTCCTTCAGAAATCATTGCTGATTTGGTGCTCAAGTAACATTTATTATCATCAATCAATGTTATTATCAATGTTGTTTTGCTGCTTAATATATTTGTGGAAATTATGATGCACTTTATGCATCCTTGCTGAATAAAAGTATTATTTTTACTGACCCCAAATTTTTTAATGGCAGTGTATAAACAACATAGCCAACACATTTGGGGAATTGTATGGTAAGCGACACATTTTTGAGATGTTCTGCCAAGTTAAAAACAAGTTCTCCCAAAAATTCTCAAGACCCCTTCCACTGAGTTATGCAATGTCTAGCTGTTTTTGAAAGAACGAACGTGTCCTGTGTGAACACCCTCTAATCCTCTCCAGAGATTTGAATGCTGTTGATTTAATGGAGTACAAGTCACAATGAACAATACTGAAACAAATAGCTGTCTGATGATGCCACAAAATAAAGAATGAAAACATATTCTCACCACATATCTAGGAGATGTCAACACTTAGTATATTGCATGATATTTTATAATCTCTCACCTCCTAAGGGCACCTTGAATGTTCTGATCTTTTACTACACAGGAAGATACAAACACAGTCTTGTAGTGACTTACCACTTCAGTTGGCCGGTAGTACTTCGGATCCACCTTCACATGAATCTCTCCCGTCTCCTGACATCGGCCCACCTCCTCCTCATTCTTCCCCTCCCACCTAAATGTGAGAACAAGAGCTTTAAACACATTCCTTCGTCTTATTTGTTTTCCAATTCAGCTGTCAGCATATGCGTTACATATTTACAATATTTATGGTGTGTTTGCGTGTTGTTTTGCAAGATTGTACAGCCTGTCGGCGAAACAACACCAGATGTGCCAGATTAACCAGACGGGCTTAATGTGAGGTAGATGTGTGTGTGCGCGTGCTCTCACACAATGGTTTTGCCCACGTGTTTGAAGGCCTTCTCCACGAACTCCCGTACGCTGTGCACTTCCCCCGTCGCTATGATAAAATCGATAGGCTCCTTCTGCTGCAACATCAGCCACATCGCCTAAAACAAACAGAAACAACAAGATCAATATCATTATTATAAAGCACAATCCATTTCAATTGGCGCATATGATGCCATTAAGTGATTGATGACACCATATCAAGATGCAAAGGATATAAAGACCTCATATAGGACTAAGTGCATCAAAACAGCTTTATTTTCTCAGGTTCACATTTGAGATCATGTATCAAGACTCCCCCACATTCACACACGACACAGATTCAACACAGACACATCTGCGCCCAGTAGGATGTGCTTTTATGTGGTTACGATCTTACATACACCCCAACGCACAAACACACACGGCCGTCCCCATCCTGACGTCAGCACTAGGCCTCATGGGATGCCAATTGTGGGAATAAAGCACAGAGTTCCCAAGTCCATACAACCACTACACAACGACACAAACGCACAGACTATATCTAAATAGTGATCTAGATGAAAGAGAGAGTGCTTTTGGGGAAATAAATGGTGAGATACTTAAAACAAGAATGCTTGCCAGAGGTCAATGGGTGATACTCTTTTGTCTTTTTTCTCTGGCTTTAGCTCCCTCTCTTTCTCTCTCTCTCTCACACATTTTCTGACTCCAGGGCTTCAGCGTTTAGCCAGTTGGCTGGAGAATCGCCCCATTACATTGACAGAACTGTGCTCTTTTCTTCCCTTCAGCTTGATGGAGGGATAAAGACCCCATCAGCACGTTTTATATGCTGCAGTGGGAGCGCCGCACTTGGCCGCCCAACTCATTCATATTTCACTCCGGCTGCTCTCACTTGAAAAAAAAAAACCTCTCAAACGAGTTAACAGGCAGACAGAAAGAGAAACACTGAAGGAACTCACACAGCATTGGATTTTATCACAGCACAAAGTCTAAGCAATCAAACTGTATTTTAAACATCTGTAGGTTAAATAAAAATGACTGTTCTACATCACAAACCACTAAACACCCACTGTGAAGGATAAAGAACGTGTTCAGAGCAGCTCTGTTTGATTTAGTCTAGTCTGAAATGTAGAAATTCCCTCAACACACACATGCAGATATCCAAAATTAATTTTTTGGCATAAATGAGAACATTTACCTGCCATAAATATATTTTTTTACCAACCAATAAACTGATTTTTGCATTATTTTATTAAGAGCAATACATAAACACCCCTCACAGACCTGAATCGTTGCAGGCAAGTGTGTCGGACACACGTGTGTCCAAAAATGTCTAACGTAGAAATGTTGTGGTTTTAGTAAATCTTGAAGTCTGTGCAAAGTCTGTGCCTTTGCAATTTTTAAATTAAGAATATATATTTTGTCCCAGTGACAATTGATTTATTAAACATACTTGTGACAAACAGCTCAAGTCACTGTGTCATTCACAGCTTTCAGCGTCTGTCACAAAAACATGAAGACGACACATTGCGATGTTGTTCCTCATATTTTTGTTGAGGAATATTCCGCATATGTGTCGTCACAGAGTTCTGGAGAAGATGAATGTCTGACAGTACATTTCCCCCTGAGGTAAAAGTAGTTAGTCACGAGTCACTGACATCAAGCTGGGGTCAGACTTCTTACAGTTTGACAAACCATATAATGTTGCAATTCCTAATAAAATTACCGGCTAATTGGCAAGTAATTCTATTTATACAAAGATTTTACTGGCAGTTGATGCTCTGTGAATGCTAATTCTGGAGTATACACACATATACACATAAAATATGTAATAATGACCATGATGACACCATGAGGCTAGTAAGAAGAACGTCACAATTGAGAAAGGTCAAAGGTCAAGACAAAGCTTTTATTCTGTCTTCACCAATACAGCTTCTAAATGATGAAACCAACATGTAACAGAGGTGACTGTGTCTGTGTGTAAGAGAGAAAGACTGAAGAGAAAACAAGAGGGACAGACATAGCGTGAAACAGAGAGGTCAAGTGAAGGGAGGAAATGGTCTGCAACAATCTCTGATCTTATTTTAGTCTCGGCAAACAGCATTCTTGGATTTTTCACTCGTTTGTTTCTCTCTTTCTCACAATCATACACACTGATGGCAAAGTGAAGCACTGTAACAGATTAATTCTTGAACCCTTCTCCATTGTGTTTGGCTTGCTTTAACAGCCATTATTATTCAGCAACTTTCTGGATTAGTCAGCAAGGACTTGAGGTGGTTTAGAGCCACTGTAACAGGAAAATTATTCTGAAATGAAACCCGGCTCGTACTGTATCTGCCTTAACATCCCTTGCTTTCCATCCTTTTCTCTCCATTCCTCCCTCACGCCTCTCTCCAAGGATCATTAGCTCTGTGAGAGACAGCTGAGAGGCCTGCAGCTCAACTCCCTTCCCCTTCCTTCCTGTTCACACACACTCTCTCCTGGCGTTATGGGAGGGGTCTGGATGCTCTGAGGCTCTCTGGGTATTTAGGCAGCAAATGTACAAGCTTTGTGTATAATACAAAAAACAAGATGCTTTCATTATTTGTGTACACGGTTCGGTACCTCATTATATGTACTTTTGTCCCACAATATCATACTCCTAGACCTCTAAGGTCTTCAAAACGATCCTAGACGATCGTTCCTCTCTGTTGCGGCCCACGCTTCATAGCTTGCCGCCCCATATCAGATCCTCTCCTTCTATTGATGTTTTTAATTCCCATCTTAAAGGAACAGTTTACACAGTTGTTTACACAATATTTTCAGTATTTACTTGTACTGTCAATGAAACAAAAACAGATCCGCTTGATCTGATAAATTAGGTCAATAATATTAATAGCTTTATAAATAAATGTGATTTGATCTGACTAGAAAAAGTAATAAAAAATTCAAGTGATTCATGAATAAAACAAAAAACAAATTTTTTTTAAATTATAAGTCTGACTTAAAGGGACAGTTCACCCAAAAATTCTGTCATTTTTTTACTGCCTTCATGTCATTCCAAAACTGTGGAACATAAAACGAGATATTTTGAAGAATATTTAAACTGTTTTTGCCCATATAATGAAAGTCTATGAGGTTCAAAACAACACTGAACCCAACTGACTTTTATTGTATGTAGAAAAAAACAGACTTTTTTTTTTGTTCCCAAACGTCTTTTTTTGTGTGTGTGTATTTCACAGAAGAAAGAAGGTCATACAGGTTTCTTAAGTCCAGCGCCAGGACTTAGGTCACTTTTCTACAACACTGACCTAACAATAACTATCCACTGATTCAGGACCTGTGCATGGATTGGTAAACACACGCATACATCGGTTTAACTGATCACTTTAAAGCTCAGCGAATGGGTCACAGAGGTAGAGCAAAATGTGAGGTTCAAGAACAGTTTCCTTCTCTAGTGGATCAAGGCATTCCAAAAATGACATGTACGCCAGTTTGCTTTGAATCTGTGTCAGTGTTCCTTCTGCCATCCGTCCATGCAAGCAAACATAAATTTGGATGAGAGAGAGGTGAGTTTCAAAGAAGGTGAAAGAGAAAACAAAGGATTAACTGTGATGACATCCGCTTCTCTGCTTCAATGGCTCTTTTGTTTTTATGCATCTGGGTGTGTGTGACTATATTTCCCCGCAGGCGCTTTTGAATGAAATATCTTGAAATATTCAAATCATTTTAAGTTTTGGAATGGTAAATTATGACATATATTAAACAATCACTGGTCATATGACCGTACGCATCCAATCACAATTCTCAAACAAATTTACATTACCTGGGTGGCTAATTTTAAAAGGGGGAAATATGATGAACATTTACGTAATTACACTACCAGTCAAAAGCCTGAACACTCCTACTCATCCTTCATTACTACTGTTTTTCCACAGTTTAGAACAAAAAAACAAACAAAAAAAGTAAAAGTCATACTAATTGAAGTATGGGAATTATGTAGTAAAACCAATTATGATGTTAAAATTCTTCAAAGCTGTAAATGTCATGCATTTAAAAAATGAAATGAAATCTAAGCCTTTAGATCAAATAATTTTAAGATCACGAGAATCAAATTTAGTCCAAAATTGCAAGTGTGTTCAAACTTTGGACTGGTAGTGTATAAAAATGTATACATACTACTGTATATTTATAATATAGTCATAATTGTGTAAAAAAAAAAAAAAAAGGGTAAAACCAAAGACCAAAGTTAAGTAAAGAAGCTTTACAAAAAAAGTTACAAAATTAAAAATTAAAAGTAAAAAGTACAATATAAAGTTACAGTAAAAGGTAAACTAAAAAGTGAAATACAAAGTACAATGGTAAAGTAAAAACTGAAGAAAAACATTAAACAAAACATTAAATAAAAAAGTTGGGTATTCTTTTAAAACTTGAGTTTTATTAACCTTGTTATATTATTATTTACAAGAAAAAATTAAAATGTATCTTTCTCTAAAAAAAACAAAAACAAATTCCTCTCATTTATGACGTAACATTTTGGCTATTAACATTTGTTTTAAGTTTGTTACTCTGCAATAAACAAACCTGCAGTTCTCTTTATAACACTAAATCTAGTTCAACCAAACACGCATTTACGATTGCAAAAAAAAAAAAAGTACCCACACACTCAATAAATTTATGCCATGTAAAGAATTCCTTGCATAAGGACTGTACAAGTCTTTCAGGTAGATTCTGCCCTGTATTAATATAACTATTCATAACTGTCCACCGGGAAGGGCACGCACACATACACAGCCTGGAACAGACTCTATAGCTCCAGGAGTCATTGGTTTAGAAGGGTGCCTGTTTTTAAAAGCCTATTTTATTTTTGGAGCTGCTGAAAGTTTAAATACTCCCCTCTACCCACCACAACACACACACAGACACAGTCTTTTTTGTATGGAGCACAGAAGTACTCTGTTTAAGGCAGGTGGTTTGAATTAGGCAGAGACAGGCTGTCATATGGTGACACTTGCTCACATACACATACACTGAACGAGAAAGAGAGTGAGAGTGTGAAAGAGCAGACAAAGAGAGAGAGTTAGCACTGACCACTAAATGACTGAGTGAGAGAGACGATGAGAGTGTGTTTTTCACTGCGGATCACCTGGTTACTTCATTAATGTTATTTTAAATGGACTTTTCCACACAGCTCAAGTTACTTGTGCCGGCCAACACAAAACGCACAACAGTGACTACGTTTACATGGACATCAGTAATCTAATTATTTACCTTATTCTAAATAAGCCTATATTATGATTATGGTGTTTACATGAGTTGCTTTTAGAATATTCCTCTCATGTTCCCGTTTTACATGTGATAGTACATGGATCGATTAATGGCACACGTCATTATGTCCCCACGTGACGCCATCCGACGTCCCCTCCGGAATTCACAGAGTTCACCATTACACACGTCAAAAAACATGGAATAGTTCCAGTCAGACCATCTGAGCTGATGCACCACTGGATCTGTTTGATGGTCCATATCAGAATGTCTCCTAAAGCGACATTGCGCCAAATTATTATAATTATTATAAATATATTTTTTATCAATTTACAATTTTATAAATTATAAAAAAAAAAAAACCTGTTTAAGTATGTCCCAAGAGGCATGCTGGGAATCACTGTCCTATAGTAGATTTGAGTGGTACGCTTTTCACTATCATTGAGGCTGAAGAGCCAAACTGTAGATTGTTATATCGATCATGAAAATGACTGACCAGTAGAGACAGGAAGAAACTATAATTTAATCTGATGGAAGATAAAAACCGGTTACAGATGCAGTTTATTGACTGGAACTCATATGCATCCAGACAGTGAAACATGTGTGTGTGTGTGTGTGTGAGAGAAAGAAAGAGCAGTCAAGATGGTTATCAGGGCCGTTCAGCCCCTCGTTGAGAGCAGATTGGTTACAAATTGGAAAATGAGGAACAGGTGTGTGAGCAGGGACACACACTCCCATACACATCCATTAGCAGTGCACACAACTTCTGTGACCACAGAAATTCTTCAAGCGGGAAAAAGAGTTCAACATTGCCTTCTATAAATGTTCACAATAAACACAGATGCGACGTCACGCACACACACGTCCTCTCTCTGTTTTTCTGCTGTCTGTTTCACAGGTGGCTTCATTTTGTGTGGTCATATAAAAGTGAAAGGTCAAGCTGTAACACTGTCGGGAATTTTCTTACACATTAAGACACCTTTAATTGTATTTGTGTGTGTGCAAGACAGATAGAATGCACATTTATGTGGCCAAGCCTTCTGCCCAATGAACACTTGGTGTGAGAGAATGTGTGTGAGACAGAGTGATGACAGTAGTATTTGTGGAGGCATGCCGTGTTGGCGAATCTTACTGCTGATGCTTTCCCCAGGTGAGTTTTTACTGCCTGGAGTACAATGAACAAAGAGAGGTGTGTGTATGTGGATCAGTTCTTTTCTTGCCTGTCTTAGCACTGTCACAAAGATAGACAGAAGGATCTGCCTTCACTCGGTCTGAGGTGCAGAAAAATCAGTCCTGTAGCACAGAGGTCTCTGCAAAAGCGCATTTAAAAAAGCAGCAAAGCAAAAGATTTGATTTGAAATCTGATATGAACCAAGAAAATATATCAAAACAGTGATAGGACAAAAATGAAGCCAGAATTACGGATATGTCAGGATGGTCAACTAGTTATCCACTAACCAACAAGTCAATTAATGAGAAAGATTTCTTGAAATCGCTTTAAATGGGAAATTGGAGAAACCTCTTCTCAAAGAAAATTTTAGCATGCTGAAACTGTTCAAAATTAAAAAAAAAAAAAAAAAAAGGAAATCAGCCATTGAAAACAAATTGACTGGCTTTTATCAAATTTCAAGACAATTATTGTCAGATTAAATTTGAGAGTTTTTTTGCACATCTAATCAGAAAGCTATGTATTTTTTCTATATAGCCTATATTATATATATAATTGTATGACTTCCTAAATATTTGTAACCACAGTTATGATACAATATGTGACCCGTGCTGGCAAAATGAGTCAGAATGCACATGGGCTGATTTTGAGCTACAGGCAAAAAAGTGAGGGGAAAAAAAGTCAATTTTGGTCGAATTTGAGGTTTTCACAAAAATTAGTTCATTAATCCCTCGTCTAGCGATCCCAATGCTCCAAATAGTAATTAAACACCTAAAATGATCTTTATTTGTATGTTTTCTGAGAGGTGAACCTTTTTTACTGCTCGCTTCTTGACGACTGGTACTTCCCCTCAGCACAAGTTTGGTATAGTTGTAAAGCACAGCATTCCAGCTTTGTGAATATTCATAGCAAATTCTTGATGGCATGAGTCTGAACCAGTGAAATGTGATGTTCAAACCCATGCTGATGTAAACAAAACGATCGTGCTGACTGACACATCAGAAGCGAACACACAAAAAACAGTGCACTCTCGGGCAGTGCACGATCCCGTATACATATAAAATTACAGTATTTCAAAATATCTGACTTGGCGAGTATTCACGCAAACATAATCTGTTAAGTGAACATTTGGTTAACTGTTGGGCAAAAACATCTGATGTGTAACATTATATTAGATCTGTGCATTACAGTAGGCCTTAATATGCAGGCTGTCGGTCTCATTAATGTTAATCTAACAATAAAAAGAAAAGAGGGAATCACTCGCTGTTCTTGATTGAACTGCTTTTGTAGTTTTAATAATCAGTTTATTTGTAATGAATATACTAAATTGATTTTTACATTTAATTGGCCTATTTGTTTTTCTTACTTGAATGCTTATGTTTAGATGTAAGATTAAAAAAGTAATGCACTATTTAATTTGTTTCTTTCTTACATTATATTTGTTCTACTGTTTATTTGCATCTTTTTGTTCAAATTTTTAACAACAAAGATAAAAAAAAAAAAGCTATACTGTGATTATTAATATAGTAATTATTATTAAGAAAAGAAGTGGAGGAAAAGATGCAACGTTGCTAGGTGATTTTGCTTTGGAACATTCAGAAAACTTTATCTCGATTTTTTTAAACTAATTTAAAAAGTATAACCCGTAATATTTTAGTAGTATAATGCATTATAACGGTGGGTGCAATTATTTACAAGCACAGATATTACAAATGCATCATGAATATCTTCATAATGCATACTTTATAGAAAGAGTTACCAACTGTTGATATTCTAAAATCATTCAGTTGATATGGGAGAGATATTAAAACAAACCTATCATAGACATGGCTTTCACTGAAGAAAAAAAGTAAACAACAACACCGTAAGAAAGATTGTAATGCATCATCTATATGCACATTTTCCTTAATTTTTTGTAGTTTTTGCCTTACCTGTTAAACTTCCTATCTAGTGCTATCAGTGACGCTAGATCCAATCCAAACCATCTGATGACATTATGGTGATTATTATTATGATGTAAGAGTTTGTGTAATGAATCAGTGAATTTGCAAGCTGGCACGTGTCTATATCAGGTTAAATGAATGCACGGCAGTGAGTGTGTGGCCATTAAACTCTGTAATCTTTCTGAAAGGCACAATTAAACTGTTTATCTAAACATACACATACAGACAGTGTAATCATCTCACATTACCAACAATCAGGCTTAAACAAACATCGGCAGACATCCACAAGTCCGAACCTCTAATCTCCAGATTAGCAGTGATATTCACAACACAAAGGAAGCCCTCTAAAGGAAATAAGAGGAGGAGAGAATGAAAGGTGTTGGTTTCAGGTGTTTATGCAGGTAGAGAGGAAGCCAGTTCCTGCCGAATGTTTGAAAGAGGCCAAAACACATCACCAACCAATAAACTGTCAAATTCTTTGTCTGAAGAATAAGGAAGAGAGGACAAAAGCCTCGTCAGTGTTTTGCGCTTGGCCCGAGGTGCTGGCAGCGGTGGAGGTATGTACAGAATGTGCTGTTTTGATAACTGTTAACGATCACCACTGCCTGAACCTCGGATACCTGTTTGTTTAATTCGGCTTTAATATCTGCAGCGGTTCTATACTAGATCTGATTTCATTTGAGGAAGGTGGGTGGAGTTAAGACACCCGATCTGGGATGGTTTAACCTCTTTGTCAGTCTATTTCAAATATACAGCTTAAAACCTAATTAAAACCTTATTAGCCTGGGAAAAAAAACAGCGCAACTACAATAAGGAGTGCGCACACAAGTATGGCTGCTCCTCTGGACTCCTGCAGACTCCAATGAAACCGGAGAACTAAAAAGAAACAAAACAAACCGTAATAAAGCGCTCTCCTCTGGTGGTGTTTTTGTAAAATATGCTGACAATTCCCAGGGTCGCTCAGACCACCCCTGAGATCATCATGTGTGTATTAAAAAGTGTTTAAGAGTGAAAGTGAGTCATCAGGGAAATGCGTGGTGTGTTTATGTGAACATAGCGGCTTAGTGCATGTGTGTTTGTGCACCACAAGGAGCATATTTCATTCGAATTCATAATTTTGTAAGATTCAGCATTTTAAAAAGTCTTTAAAAAAATTATGACAAGCATTAATGAAACATTTGTGTGTGTGTGTGTGTGTGTGGGTTTGATGGAATCTAACCATTTAAACAAAATGGACATCATCAAAGAGAATCGGCTGTTAAGCATTACCACAGATAATCAACAGTGTCAAGCACACCGTTTTACAAAACACCTCAAGGTTATTCCTCAAAATGTGTGTGTGTGTGTGTGTGTGTATGTGAGTGATGAGAATAAACTACAAATATGAAAAAGGGATGCACTGATATCGAAATTTTCAGATACAATAGATGATTTGTTTTTAAAACAAAAACAAAAAGCATGGCCATTATTCATTTTGCCATTCAGACCCTATAAAATCATGTGCTTCAAAATAAAATCAGACATCAAAACCTTATAATTTTAAGAAGAAAAGATGGGAAATATGGATCTTTTACTGTTTGGGGAAAAGTATACTGCTCGAATGGAAAAAAAATAAGATAATAATAATAATAATAATAATAATACAATTGTGATGATGTTAATAGAAGTTACTACCTGTATTGATATTGGATACAGAAATATTGTGCCTCCTTAATAAATACCCATTTGTGTGACTGTGAATGTATTGTGAACTATGAGGTTGTGTGTCAGGAATGCTGGGTAAAATTTGACTCTCCACTTTTATATCGCTGTTGATCATGGAAAGCTGGGATTCAGTTATTCTATATTCCCTGGGTGTGCATATGTGGATGTGTATCTCAGAAGCTCATGTATGCCTAATAAAATTCAATATTCTTTTTTTTTTAGATCGCAATGTAAAAGAACAGATTTTATCTTTCATTGAAAACATTTCTAAAGTCAACAGGTAATACCACCAGACACATGTTTATTTAAAAAGGCTGCCAAAAAAGAACAAACCACATGAAACCTTCAGCTTTGGTCTGAAACTCTGATTTAAGAATGATTTGAAAATATTTGTTAATGCCAAATAACCATTAAAATTCCTAAAGAGAGGAAGTTTGGTCCCAGCGCTGAAAGTCTGTTGCCAAAATGTTCTGACATTGCGGAGCCATTTAAACTCACATTCCTGCCTAGGCAAACCTCCATCCCAAAAATCTGAACACAGAAAGGAAATACCATATCTACCAACATATAAACACACACACACACACAAGCCCACCACTCTCTACTCACCTAATGAGACATAAACAAACACATTCAATGAAACATCCAACCTCATGAACGTACAGCGATATACATGTGCGCACAAAAACACACAGACTTCAGTTAGAAATATATGAAGTTATAATGAAATAAATTTTTTTCATATTGGATTTGAAAGCCCTGAAATCAGAATCATATGTTGCAATTTCAGCGAGACAGACTGTGATATGTTCAACCTGTAGGGAGGTGTGTGTGAGTCAGTAGTCAGACTGTGTGTGTGTGTGTGTGTATGGAGGGTAGGAGGAGAAATACCAGAGTGTACGCATAGTAGAGGCTATAGATCACGAGCGTGATGGTGCGTGTGATTCTTCAACACCTGTACTGCATAAATTCTGAGCTACGGCAGCAGTACAACACAATTCTAATAACATAGAGCAAGAGTCAGCTACTGTAAAGATAACAAGACCCAGCTGTGTGTGTGTGTGTGTGTGTGTGTGTGTGTGTGTGTGTATAGAGTGTTCAGGCTTCCTGCACACCCCACATGGTTTGTGTGATCAGGTTTTGATTGTGTTTGGCTACGTAGCCTGAAATGAGGCAAATTACTTTTTGATTAAACACTGCAAAGAAAAAAAAGGCCATAGAACATAATGAACAGAGCCGTTACGGAGAAACTTATGATGATAATGATAACAAACATGAAGTTTAGATGCAATAAATCTACAAAACATGGATTCTCTGCATTAAAAAAGCCCAGATTGTATATTTGCAAACATTGTTGACAGTTAAATAATTAATTAATTGTGATTGATAAAACTGCATTTTCAAAGTAAATATTCTACATGGCAAGTAAAAATAATGTCAATGCAAATGTATCCAGGTCTAAAATATATATCATATATGTTGAAAATGTAGAAATCATTTAAAGGTTTTAACTAAAGATTAGCCATGAAATAACAAACAATTTTTCCCCCAAAATGGTAGCTGTGGGGTAAAATTTTATTTTCATATTTATCCCATGACATGACACTGCTTACCCCTAACAAGGGTCAGGTTGTGTGACTCGACTTTAGATAAATATTTCTATGGCCCTATGTTATAAGCTTTCTTCAAATTTCAGTTGAGAGCAGACATCCTGAACTATAATTAGGTATGCAAGTTTTACCTCTTCCTTCTTCTTGCCTAGAGAACAACTTAAGTGAAATGTGGCACAGCTTACCCTACTTCCCCCTACAGCCCATACACACACACACACACACACACACACACACACACACACACACACACATATAGATATCTAGATAACACATTCACACAAACACTCACACTCTTGTTCTAAATTACCTCTCCTCCTCCTAAAAGCCAGCACTTCCTGTAGAGACAGGAAGCACTCACTCAGTCAAGCAGCCAGTCTCTACTGATTTCCTGAGATTTAAACAGAGGAACCATTCAGGCCATTTACACAAAATCATAGCATTCTCTCACTCCCTCTCTCTATCACACACACTTTTACACAATAATGAAGTGTATTGGTGTGACAACACTCCTGTCAAATAGTGATTCAATAACTACTTTATCTTCATCCAGAAGAGGAACATATTAGTCAACATCCCAACAAACCCACAGAAAAACAACATTCTATTTCCCTCATTGTCATAGCTGATAATGTCCAGATTACATATGTGTGTGAGAGCATTCATTTCGCATGAACCTATTTTTTGGCCGTTCAAATCTGATATGATGTTAAATCAATATGGTAAAGCTTATGAGAGAAAAATTCAGAGTGTGGTTGACTGTAAAGCTACAAACTATAAAATGTTTAATTGCATAATAAATGAGGGATTCTTTAATCTGCTCTGTGGATGAATTTACAAGTAATCAAGGATCCTGCCACCCACCAAAGTGCACAGCCATGCCCCCACACCCACCGTTCAGGTTTAATGGGCAGAGCAGTGTTTGACCTTTCACCCCTAAAACCTAAAGCAGCAACTTTGACCATTAAACAGTCCCTCCAAGCCTATTATCCAATCAAACGCATCAGCACGCACATCTGGATACTGCATGAGTGTGTAACGTAAGTGTAGAGATGATTAATACGGGGGGTGCATGGCAGACTGCAGTGTCATTAAGATGTTTAAACGTGACATGAAAAAGTGCTCTAGTTTCACTGGCTCAACCAGACCCTTCAAACTACCGTTTATCATGGCCAGTGTCTGTGTGGATCAACTGTTTTTCATTCAATGTCTGTGTGTGTTCGCACATGTGGACTGGTGAATAAAAAAAAGAGAATGTATGAAATTATATAAAGACAAGAAAAAAAAAATCGATATAGATAGATAGATAGATAGATAGACAGATAGATAGATAGATAGATAGATAGAATTACATGAACAAATGGATTGACAGACAGACAAACAGTTAAACATAGATGAATGGAAAGAAAGAGAGATAGATGGACAAACAGATAGAACTACATGGACACAACGGATAGATAGACAAATAGCTAGACAGACAAATAAATAGAGAGAAAGACATATAGACACAGACAGATCGACAAAAGGAGAGTCTATCAGTTGTGTTCATGTAGTTCTATCTGTTTGTCCATCTATCTCTCTCTTTCTTTCCATTCATCTATGTTTAACTGTTTGTCTGTCTGTCAATCCATTTGTTCATGTAATTCTATCTATCTATCTATCGATTTTTTTTTCTTGTCTTTGTATAATTTCATACATTCTTTCTCTTTTTTTTATTCACCAGACCAAAGGACAGAGAGATAGACAGACAGACAGACAGAGATAGACAGACAGATAAACATATAGATAGATAGGCAGACAGACCAAAAGACAGAGAGAGACAGATAGAGATAGATAGACAGAGAGAGAAAAAGATAGACAAATATATAGACAAATAGACAGACAGACAGACAGATAGATAGATAGATAGATAGATAGATAGGCAGACAGACCAAAGGACAGAGAGAGACAGATAGACAGAGCAAAACAGAGAAATATATACAGACAGACAGATGTGCAGAAGTGTGTGCGTATGCATGATTGAACGTGGAGGTTTAGGAGTCTGCGTGGAGCTCAAAATGGGTCCTGTTTCTCCGGGTAGAGCCGTATTTGTTATTTCTATTATTTAAGACAAATGTAAAAGGGAAGAGACAAACAGTGGTGCACCTGTGAAATGTGGCCCCAGGGAAACACATGGCTCTTCAACTATTTCCTGGCCCTAAGGGAGGGGCAAAGCATAACCAGATGAGGAGGTGACTGGATCGGCCAGGTCAGATCGGGTTGGATAAGGACATACGTGTGTGAAAGTGTGTTTGTGTGTACGCACATATAGTAAGGCTATCGTGTTCACTTCCCAAGCAACTCCACTAGGACTACTGAACCCAGACGTGCAACAAACTCCTAACAACCTATTCGTGCACACAAAGGTGAC
Source organism: Sinocyclocheilus rhinocerous (assembly GCF_001515625.1). Taxonomy (NCBI): domain Eukaryota; kingdom Metazoa; phylum Chordata; class Actinopteri; order Cypriniformes; family Cyprinidae; genus Sinocyclocheilus; species Sinocyclocheilus rhinocerous. Next base: position 233,368 of record NW_015650322.1, read on the forward strand.
GAAAGATGACGGGGTCCTGAAAGCATCATTTAAAACATGTCAGTTAAGTGTGTGAGATGCTCCATTAGATACAGCGGGTGAGAAGGTAAGAAAACTCATTAAGTCACTTATCACCTCGTTACATACACACACGGGCACTCAAAGGATGGCCAGTTACATTAGCCTGTGATCACCGAAAGGATGCTTTTGAATTCTCGAGGCGGGCACACTGACAGACATATAGCAGAGCATGATATTACCCACATGTATAAATACATTTGCGCACAAACACGTTTACACACACACACACAAACGCAAATACACACACAGCATGCTGAGGCTCCACAAATCTCCCTCCTCCTACATGACACTAGTTTGATGGCAGCCTGCGTCCGTCACACCATCAGATTTTTGGATAAATAGCAAACGTGGTCACGTATTGCTATGGAAACTCTATTCTTCGCTAAAACCAGCGCCTGTCATCACAAAGATTACCACAGCTGACTGATGACCCAACAGCAGACTGTAAATGTGGACAGCACACACACACTCTCAAAGGAGAAAGCTGAGCTCTCCTGTTTTGGTGAGTGTGGGCTGATCGGCAAGAGTTACTACAGATTTATTACATTCTACATTTGTTCACCAGATTATAGAAATTACACACATGCACACAGCTCTGGGTAACACACACACAAATGTTTGTTTTTGTATTTTTTATATAATAATATAATATAATATAAAAATATTCAAATGGACAAGATTTGTTTGAAAGAGAAACCATTTGCAGCATTATAAATGTATTTACGGTCACTTTTGAACAATTGAATGCATTCTTGCAAACCTAAAATATTAATTTCTTAAAAAAAAAAAAAACTTTTACTGACACAAAACATTTGAGCGGTATACGATATTACTCACTGTTTATAAAGAAAGTAGTATTAATAAATACTACTTCACATACTAATTTCAAAAAAGTAGTATGTAGTATACAGTACTTATAGGCAGTAAGCAGTGCACTTATCTTCCATTCTCAACAGACAGACAGGTCAAGAGCTCAGTACACACACACTATGTTCCTTCACTGTTTCCGAAATGATGTGTTACAGCTGTACACTTTTCTCTGCATACAGATGCCATTTGGCAAACGGTCTCTTTCTCTTGACCACAGACTCTCACACACACAGAATCTCTCTTCTGTGTCACTTGTTCCCCCAGTCTTTTTAAAGCAAAACTCAGCAAGAGTGACTTTGTGTGTATGTGTGTCCATGTGACATATGCTGCCCTAACAACTGTTGTTTTAACTGGCAAACCCCAACATTACAAAAGCAAAGTGCCTGTGTGCACTTATAGTTTTCCATCCAATAATGTACAGCATAAATGGTCTTTCCTACTTATTAATAATTCATGACAGAAAAAAAAATAGTGTGTGTGCACGTGTGACTCTGGATAAATAAATCATGAAACAGGTGTGACAGATACTGAAACATCTGTCAGCTTTACAGGACAAAACCGAAGACAGAAGCAAAAAAAAAGAGAGTCAGAAAGAGAGAGAGAGACAGAAAGCAAATATGAATTATTTATGAGTGGAATAACATGACAGATGTGGGATATTTTCATTTCCAGTAAGTAAATGCAACTCACAAACACACACACACACATACATTTACACACTAGAACTTTGCATCACTTCAAACGGTGCGGTCTGGACTTCCTCTCACGCTCTAATGGACAAACAAGGTCTGTCTTGAGTCTTGAGTCTCACACACAAACGCACACTCACACCTGCACTGCTGTGGGACTAAAATTGATTTATTTATACATGTTTCATGTCACTTTTTTGTCGTTTTATAGTCTAATTCCCATGACAGTGATACAGGAACACAGTATGAACATGATTGTCATTGACAGTAACCAAAAACCCCCAAAATTTCTGACTTTATAAATAGGAAGAAATTTAAATTTATTGTAAATTTATATGTACAGACTTAAAAGGATAGTTCACCCAAAAATGAAAATTGTCATCATTACTCACCATCATGTCATGCCAAACCTCTATGACTTTGTGTTTCTTTTCCTACAATGAAAGTCAATGGTCTCCAAAACAACATTAGACCCCACTCACTTTTATTGTATTGACAAAAAAAACAAACCACCATAATATTTAAAAAAATATCTTCTTTTGTGTTCCACAGAAGAAAGAGGGTCATATAGGTTTGAAACGATGACAGAATTTTCATTTTTGGGTGAAATATCCCTTTAACTGTAGTCACAGCAGTGTGTATTATTATTAAAATCTGTCTTTATAGCGAAAACTGTGTACCTTTGTTTAACGGCAAACACAAAGCAAACACACAGAATCTTAAACACAGCTTTTTTTTGGTGAGGATTAACGTTGCGATAACGTTGTGTCACGGTTAGACCCGGCTGTGTGGAAAACTGGTGCGCTAACATGGAGGAAAGTGGGAAAATGTGGGCTGTTGCAAACCATGGTACACAGTCATGAATGGCACAACACACACGCACACACCCCTCGTTACTTTCTGCGGTGAGTCAACAGAGGGTTACATTTACTTATTTGGTCTCGATGTTGCAAAAGACAAAAACTCGGGCGCTTATTATAGAAGCTGTCAGGGGAAATATGTGACTCCACTGAATAATGGAGTGTGAATAAATATGCATGTGTGTGTGTGTGTGTGTACGTGTGTGAGTGTCTCCACTGTAATGACAGATTTTGGCTGCTGACTACGCAAGAGAAGAATGAAATGGACAGAAAATGGAGCGACATAGGAGGTCTGTAACTCAGTGAGAAAAGACAAGGTGAGAGGTGACGGAGGGGTCAGCCAGGTCTGGGATCAAGAGCATGTGGGTGTGACTCCACACTAAGAGAAAACAGATGTTAGCTGAGGGAGCCTGATATTACAGCGGCATTATGGACGTGGTGAGTCTTCATATCTATTCCAGAGAATGAACAGACCGCAGACCATTAGACTGGATCCGTCCCTGGAGCCATTAATTCAAAAAGAAACGGTGCATTTGTGCAAAAGAAGAAAGAGAGACACAAGTTTTGTTCCAAAACCTAGTGAGCTGTCTTTCTGCCCACCGCCTACGTAGGCAACATTCTAACTGTAATGGAACCTCAGAAATGACCAATTTGGAACGCTCTACATAGGGAGAAGGGTAGTACACAAATAGCACTCCGCATAGGAGACTAGACTTATAATTAAGAGTATGACGTTAGCATGTTGCTAAGCCAATTGTGAAATAGATAAACAATGATAAACAACAAACACAAAGATTGGATTTTAAATTTCACTTAGATTTTACATATTTTTATTGTATATACACTAGCATTCAAAAGTCTGGGGTCATGAAAATTTTTATTTTTTGAAAGATTTAATACTTTTATTCAGCAAAGACGCATTAAACTGATCAAAAGTGAGAACAAAGACATTTATAATTGTTACAAGATATTTTTTATTTCAAATAAATGCTGTTCTGTTAAACTTTCTATTTAAATAATCCTGAAAAATAATGCATTACGGTTTCCACAAACATATTAAAGAGCACAAACCACAGAAGAAACGTTTCCTGAGCACCAAGTCAGCATATTAGGATGATTTCTGAATGATCATGTGACTCGGAAGACTGGAGTAATGATGCTGAAAATTCAGCTTTGCCATCACAGGAATAAATTACATCTTAAAATAAATTAAAATGTATTTGTGATCAAATAAATGCAGCCTTGGTGAACATAAAAGACAAAAACATTTAAAAAATGTTTAAATAAAAATACCTTACCCCAATGTCTGATTTATTTTTTAACTGAACTTGTCGCAATGCATTCTGAGATTGCCTTCTTCGTTTAAAGGGGTCATAGAATCAGAATCAGAATCAGAATGAGCTTTATTGCCAGGTATGTTTACACATACGAGGAATTTGTTTTCGTGACAGAAGCTTCCACAGTGTAACAGAATGACAGTGACAGAACAAAAAACACAGATAATAAAAAAAATAAAAAAATAGAACAAGTAAATAAGGAATAAAAATATATAAATTGACAATTGTATGTGCAGGTGTAACTGACATTCTAAAGTCAAGAATCAGTGACAGTTTTGAATAACTATACACTAAACATTTTTCGTGGCCTCATACTCATGATATAATATCCATCCCTGTTGATTCCTGCCCTTAAATGTGATGCCACCTTAGAATTTGACCAAAATGAAGTATCTTTGGAGGAATCATGATTAAGAAACTGACCTTCGTAATAACCTTCGAGTCAGGAACGTGCCTAACATGCCTTAAAACGCTGCTTCCATAGTCAGCTCACTAGGTTTTGGAACAAAGCCACAAAAAATATAAAAACACCCTGATAGACTGAATGCATATGAGCAACAGAAGAGCTTCTTAACTCGCTGAGGCTGTATTGGCATGTTTATTTTCTGTACTGCACTGCCAAAACACAGGCATGATAACAGAACAATGTGATAAAATTCATCTCTTTCATCCACTTTCTAAGATTCTCCTCCACTCAATAATTCTTTTCCTCCCTTTCTTATCTCCCCTCGCCCTCATTATCTTCAGCTCAGTGAGAGGCTGAAAGTTGAGGATTCTGGTTACAGAGGGCATGTGAAGAGAGGGGAGAAAAAAGGGAGAGAACGAAATGAGAGCATCTGCTTTCATCCTCAACACAGCGGGGAAGTGCTCAGCCATGTCAATCACACAGACAGCCAGCTGCCACACACACACAGATGCACAAACACACACATGCATGTCTCACGATGGAATAAACCCATATTCATCATCATCTCACATTCCTGGGGTTCAGTAACATTTCAACTTGGAATATATAATTTTTTTCAACTACATATAATTAATTTGCTAAATACCCCACATCATTAGGCACATATCAAACCTCCAGAAAATCATATTTTCCCACCTCAGGCATTAAAGACCTAAAGGTTATTTTCATTAAAGATTATTATTATTTTTTTCAGATTTAGACACCTTTTATTCTCAACCTCATAACGGACAAAATGGAATTTGTTTAAAAAGGATTTTACACAGAACTTATTATAAAACAAATCTACCTCCTGCTCATGTGTCCCTCATAAAAATGTAATGATAACAAATGTAACATTTATCATAATTTTCAAATTTGTATGTGTCTGAAGTTAAAAATTGTGTCTATGGTCTCTTTATTTTTGTAAAAAAACAAACAAACAAAAAAAAGTTTAATTTAGATGTTTAACCAAAACATCAATTTTACTGTTTTAGTCCTTAACGTGTCAGATGGTAATCAGTAAGAAATGCTTTCATTCTTAATTTTCTTCCCTATTTAAAAAATATTAATGTGACGATACATTGCCTTCCATTTTATTGTTCAGTTTTGTTTCTCTCTCATATTGTCCCCTTCTTTCTGGGTCAGCATATCTGCATGCCCAGCATTGTCTTTCTGCTGCTAATGTGGGTGTGATTTCTGATGTTGAATGCTTGCCAAAGTTTAAGTGGACATATTACATCAAACATTCAAAAATATGAGTTGTCATGATTTTGTTAAGTATACAATGAATATTTTATATTCATAATATATTTATATAATTTTTAATACAAATTATTAATAAATTTAGTAAATAACTCAACCCTGTCACAAGTTTACGGGGTTTGAGACGGGGTTGTGGTTTTTCACACAAAATGGCCAGTGCTCCTCGTGTAGTGTAGGAGAGCAGTCCATATATAGCAGCAATAAAACAAGTACATTGTATATACTTGAGGATTAAAATAAAATATTGAAAAATAATAATGTAATATGCCTCAAAAATATTACAGTTATCACAAACGGGGTTGAGTTGGGACATGACTTCAAAGTCTGTTTTTTATAAAATATCTTGCTTTTTTTTTTAGACAAATATTTTGTACAAGGAACACAAATACATACTTACATTATTGCCAAAACTATAGCCACTGTGCACATTTTGTTAATAATTTTCTAAGTACAAACTCAGGGAAGTGCCTCAGGGACATGACAAAATGCTTGGTATAAGATAGAAATTAGACATTATTTTATGATAAAAATTATTTAAAAGCAATAATTATCTTTATTCATTATAATGGGCATACCAAAGTATTGTTAAAAGTTTTTAATACTTCATTTTGGTGAACCACCACTTTAAAAAGTCTGAGGAACTGAAATAGTACCGAATCCCAGGAATGACCCATATATACGTCTGCAACTGTCTTATGCTCAAAAAGGCTGCATTTATTTGAATAAAAGAAAGGTATTACTGTGAAATATTATTACAATTTTAAAAAACTTTTCTATTTTAATATATTTTAAGATTTCATCCTGAAGTTGATACATATTTTTCATACAAATTGTATTTTTCTTAATGTATAGACAATTCAAAATAACAGCATTTATGTGAAACAGAAATGTAACAATAATATTATAAATGTCTTTACTGTCACTTTTGTCGATTTAACGTGTCCGTACATTTCCTGTATGTGTGTGTGTGTGTGTGCGTGTGTGTGCGTGTATGTGTGTGTTTTTCTGTACTGCACTGCCAAAACACAGGCATGATAACAGAACAATGTGATAAAATTCATCTCTTTCATCCACTTTCTAAGATTCTCCTCCACTCAATAATTCTTTTCCTCCTTTTCTTATCTCCCCTCTCCCTCTCCGTCATATCTTCAGCTCGGTGAGAGTCTGAAAGTTGAGGATTCTGGTTACAGAGGGCATGTGAAGAGGGGAGAAAAAAGGGAGAGAATGAAATGAGACCATCTGCTTTCATCCTCAACACAGCGGGGAAGATCTCAGCCATGTCAATCACACAGACAGCCAGCTGCCACACACACACAGATGCACAAACACACACATGCATGTCTCACGATGGAATAAACCCATATTCATCATCATCTCACACACGTCGAGGAGTCTAATAGTCGCTCACAAACACGTATGACCTTGTCTCCCCACAGAGAGCTTTACACAAGTTCAGGAATGCCCTGTGTTAAATGCTCAGCTAAATCAACCTTAAAATCAGCTCTTTCCCTAGATCACCTTACATATTGTGGGTGTGTGTACGTGTGTGTATCTGTGTGTTAGCAGGTTTTAAAGCTTGTAGTCCAAGTTCTCCCTCATGAAATGAGGGAATGAATGTGCGCGCGCACACACACACACACACACACACATTAAGGTGGTCTCAGCTTGCAGCTGTGTTTATTTATTCTGCTGGATGCTGGCCACTGAAGTTTAAGGCCTCCACCTCCTATCCCCCCCCCAATAAAAACAACAACACTCACACACAAAACCAGCCACTTCATACCAAATACCCCTCAGAGCACCAATTCCAACAAACCCCTACAACACCCGCTGCCTATCACAAAACATACCCAATTAGCATAGACTCTGACATTACAGCGTTTGCATTAGGATTTTGGTTTTACTACTATTAATAATTAAACTACACTAATAGTTACTATGTTTATTCTGATATTAATACAAATAATAATGACAATAATAATATATCTGAAAAACTATTATTAATTATACTTAAATATAAATACAAATATTTTCAATATTTATTATTATAGTAAAACTGGGGGGGTCCAGATAAACCATACATTGTTTGGTCCCCATGAGGAAAACAGCTTATAAATCACTAAAATGATACATATATTTTTTTGAAAATGTAAAAATTCAAAATGTTTTCCTCAGGTTTAGGGGTAGGGGATAGAATTTACAGTTTGTACAGTATAAAAATCATTATTTTTCCCCATAAAACATAAAAACCCAAAGTGTGTGTGTGTTATAAAATGCGAATATCCTATTGGTCGAAAAGTTCCAGCTGGTTTCCTAGTCTCCTCTGAAAACGATCTTTTTGGAAAATCCTATGCAGTCTTCACACAAAGCACTACGGCCATGAAATAAGACTCTCTCGGAATGATGGGTCGTTGCAGGTACAGTTGGTTATCGAGCTAATGAGTGATTTGACTGGCCGTCGGGTTCTCATAAAGACCAGCATGATTCATCTCCAAGCTCTCTTTAGTACACGATTGGTTGGCGGTGAGGATGGATGCGTGAGGTGAGAACGAGGACAAAATCATTTTGTTGCTGGAGAAACAAAGCGATCTGAGGTGAAATCATCTAAAAAATAACAAAAACATCAGCAACCTCTAAGACCCCTTTGAGAGTTTCGCGCTATCAGCTCAGCCTGTGTGTTTTCACAGGAATCTTTGAACTTCACTTCATTTGCGCCCTGATTTTATGTATGTTTTTAGTGGAGGCCTGAAAGTCTGAATTCCATAAAACTATAAAGCTTCAAGTTTCTATCAGCTTATTAAGTCATACAAACTGCGGGCCAATTAAAACTGTGCGTGGGTTCAAGAGTTTACACAAATATACAATGTTGATCTCCCACTGCCTCGACTACATATCTGTACACTAATACTAAAAAGCACACACTTGGGCACACAGACATGCATAGAAAAGGCTTTGATCTCACATAAACTACCGTTCAAAAGTTTTGGGCCGTTATGATTTATTAATGTTTTTGAAAGAAGTCTTTTTTGCTCACCAAGACTGCATTTATTTAATCAAAAACACAGTAATATTGTGAAAATTACAATTTAAAATAACTGTTCTCTATCTGAATATATTTTAAAATGTAATTTATTCCCGTGATGGCAAAGCTGAATTTTTAGCAGCCATTACTTCAGTTTTAAGTGTCACAGGATCATTCAGAAATCAATCTAATATGCTGATTTGGTGTTTACATTTTTTTTTTATTATTATCATCGATGTTGAAAACAGTTGTGCTGCTTAAAATTTTTGTGGAACCAGTGATACATTTTTTTCAGGACTCAATAGAAAGTTAAAAATAACAGGAAACAGAAATCTTTTGTAACATTATAAATGTCTTTACTGTCACTTTTGGATCAATTTAATGCATTATTGCTAAATAAAACTATTAATTCATTTAAAATGAAATCTTACTGATGCCAAACTTTTGAACAGTAGTGTACACACATATCTGAGATAAAACTATATACAAGTTAAAACAGTAATAGTTACTGGCATGTTCAAAAGTATGTCTACAGTGTGTGTTGCAACAAACTCATTCTGTCAAACATATCTCTCACTAAAGATTTCACACAGACTCAAATAGCGTGTGGAAGAATCATGGAGTTGAGGCCTTCAATAGGTGCAGGACAGAGATCAACAGTGCGAACAAAAGATGATTGACATACTGTCTGTCTGGAAAAATGTAATCCTATGAGTCTGACAAAGGATTTTTAAATTTTTGTAGTTTGCCTGGAGGTAAAATACATGGAGTAGAATACATGGACTGTTTCTGTAGTGAACCGCACTGATCTACTCCATCTCCACACACATGCACGACTATCACAAATATACACACGCTCACAGCTTTGGTCCGATTTCCCGAAATCTGCCCCAGTCCTGAGCCACATAAACCTGGCTGCATGATTCAGCCGCCTGGAATACCAGCGTTCCCACAGGAAACCTGGAGCAGCTTACACATGCATGCACACACTCATACACACACACACACACACACACTCACACAAACCTAAAGCTCCCACTCTGGCAAAAACCTAAAGGAACACAGGTCTCTCTAATCCAGGATAAACACGACAGCACGGTTGTGCACTCAGAGGGTAATTACAAGCAAATTGAAAAGAAAGTGCAAGGTCAAAATACATATTACATATGGCAGACCAAACTGAATGTATAGTTATAAATAGTTATGTATAGTTATAAATTGTCATTATTATAAATAATTATACTATATATAATTACAGTATAGTTATAATTATAGTTGTAATAGTCGTAAATGAGAAAATAGAGCTTTATACTTAGGCAAACTGATGAACAAACTTATTTCCATATTTCATTTAAACAGTAGGCATGCTTTTATCATTAATAAAATGTTATATATATATAAGATATATATAAAATTCCTCGCCAGTCCCAAACACATATAGCTTGAATTTTGAATGTTTTTGAAAGATGTCTCTTTTGCTTACCAAAAATACAGTAAAACCGTAATATTGTGAAAAATTATTACAATTTAAAATAAACATTTTCAAATTTAATATACGTTTAAATGTAATTTATTTCTGTGATGGCACAGCTGAATTTTCAGCAGCCATTACTCAAGTCTTCAGTGTCACATGATCCTTCAGAAATCATTATATTGTGATTGAGAAACATTTATTTTCACCAATAAAGCCACTACCAATGGAGCTGCTTTGGGATCCTTGATGGACTTGATTTAATAGGTAAAACTAATTTTAGTTGACAACGGCATAAATAGACAGCAATAGCGATTTGCAAATTGCTACTTCACTGGAGAGAAATCATCATTTTTCAATAGGTTGCTGATGATTTCATGCACTGTCACTCTCATTTTAGATTTCAGTTTATCAGGAGCTTCATAATTTTTTTTTTATCAAGGATCTTCATCATAGCCAGCTGGCAGACACGTTGACATATTTATGGAGCAATAACGTGTGACCAATGAATCCCTTTCTTAAAAAAGTAGCAACAGAAGACACCTGAACTGATGTACTTTTTGTATCTATCATTACCTCAAATAGTAATGCTTGGAAAAAAACTAATAACTAAGAACGCAGACTTACCATTAAACAGGAATGCACATTAATTTATTTAAATGTATATAATAAAGATTTTATATATCTATATAAAAATGTGAAAATGTATGAATATACCGTATATATATGCCCTCATCTCAAACTAATCAGTATGCTGATCATCAATATTAATTTAAAACAATTGATTACATTAAATTAAAGTGATTCTAAATGAGCTTTGGTGTTAATGTTGGGAGTCCTGAAAGTGGCCTGACATTTCAAAACAAAATATAGGGCTGAAAATTCAATGTAGCACTCACTCTCACACAGACAATGTGGCAATGGGTTGGTACACAATGTACCATGGAAGAAAACCGTGTAAAATATGTACATCCTCAACACAACTGAAGAACGAATGTGTGAGTGTGTTCAAGTACCTCCACATAATCTTTGGCATGGCCCCAGTCTCGCTTGGAGTCCAGATTCCCCAGGCTGAAGCACTGCAACTGCCCAAGATGGATCTTCGCCACAGAGCGACTGATCTTCCTAGTTACAAAATTTGAACCTGAAAAAACATGTACACACAGATTTGAAAAATTATTATGAAGCATTCACTCTCATTTTGTCTTTTTGCATTCTTTATTCTTTCCTTGTACCGGTCCATTTCATTCATTTTTGATCACCCCCCATCCCCCCCAATACACATGTCAGTGCAAATTTGCGTGTTTCGGCCAAAGCGAATTGAGAACTATGGCCGTCAATCTGTCCTTCTCATTCACACAGGCAGAAACACATACTAACAGTCACACACAGGGATGAAATCAGACTCTTGTCTAGTCAGTGGACCACCCCAGAGAATCTGTAAGCCTGTCCAAAGTCCTACTGAGCTGCCAGACACACACACACACACACACACGCTTCATCTGTGGGAAACCTTGGACGCTCTCATGTCCTGCTGGGTTCTGATATAGCTTGAATCAGACAGAGCTGGGAGTTCTAGACGAAAACCTCCACCACCTATAATATCAGGCCCGGGTCAGAGCAGAAACACACTTCGTTTAAGTGTATAAGTGAATGACGACTATTACGCTCTTGACTTGGGCTGAAGCCTGCATGTGTGTGTGATTCTGGCTGTAAAAGCTTTCTGGAGAGAATCAGCATCGCCGGGAAGATCATGCCCTATAATTGCAAAACAAAAGTCAACAAAATTGGGGCGGTCTTAAACCTTTTTTCTACTAGCCCAGTCAGGGTAGATTTCAACTCGCTCTGCTACTATTGTTTTCCACTGCGCCCAACATTTTTAATGATTTTATAATTTCATGCTTACATTTATAATTGTAAATGTATAATAAATACACAATAAATACACAAAATACACAAAGGTTTAATATTTAGTTCCCATAGCTTAAACAGCAAATGGTCATGGGTTTGATTCCCAAGGAATGCATGAACTGATGACATGTCTATAACTCACTACATGTCACTTTGAATAAAACTATCTGCCAAATGTATAATTGTAAATTCATTTGAAAATTATTTAAAAACCTTTACAAGCATTCCTGTAGCTCAAACAGTAGATCATGGCCAAAACACACACATTTGCCAAGGTTCAATTCCCAGGAAATGCATGAACTGATAAAATGCACTTTAAAATACACTTTAAAAGCAGTGCAAGTCACTTCTTTAATAAAAAGCACCTGTCAAATGCATAAATGTAAATTTATTTAATTATTTCAAAACATTCAAACAGTAGACAATGGCACAAGCAACGCCAAGGTCATGGGTTTTATTCTCAGGGAAAGCATTAACTGATTAAAAAAAAACTACACACTGAATACAATATAAGTCACTTTGGATAAAATGTAAGTCATGTTGGATCTGCCAAATGCATAAAAGTGTACATTTTAAAAATATTATTAGTTATTAAACTTTTTTTCACACATATACATTCCATTATAATCAAATCAAGTTGTCTTTACCAAAAAATAGCAATACAGTTTTTACTAATAAGCAGAATTCACAATCAAATGTCATAGAAAACCATATGTTTATGTTTTCAAGGCGTAAAAATTCTTGTACGTGACTGAAAAAAAAAAGATATACTGTAGCACTGATCCAAAACAGCGGCCCTAGGCCAGTGGGTCATCTTTACTGCTGAGCCCTGATTTGCAATGTAACCTGAAATTAAATGAAAAAAAAAAATCATAAGTGGACACTCTTTCCACTTAGATGGATGTCCATCATGGGCCCCCGTGCACAGGCTTGCTGCTATCACAAAAGGGCTCTTTCTAATCCGTGCTAAACGCAGCTCACGACCAGGTGCGTGAGCTTGGCATGAAAAGAACGGTTTAAAATACCACACTGTAAACAGCCAGGTCAATCCATCGTCACAGACAAACCACGGGGGGGACCCGAGGATCTGATTTCGTTTCACTCGTTTGAAAAAAAAAAAAGAGGGGGGAAAAAGTAAATTGAAGCCGATTGACCAAACCATGGTCCACAATAATGGGCCGGCTATGCGTCTGTGTTTAAAAGTCCAAGACAGGCCATTTCCGCGCACCGGCTCCTGTTTCCAGTCGGAGTATAATTAGGCCGTCTCTTAGCACACGGTGGGAAGCCGTGACGAGGAGCAGAGTCGCAGGGAGTCGACCGCAGCTCGCGCTCATCAAGACTAAAACAACCCAGTTTAGGGCTGGTTTAGACCGTGATTATGCGAACGGGATCACGGCAAAGCCTCTAAACACGCTGCAGACCTGCAGGTGTGCATGTTAACGGCAGAAGGTGCCCGGGCGTTGTCAATGCACATTTTAAGAGTAATGACCTAGGGTAACGTTGAGTATCTAGGCGAAATTTCTAACCAGGTGGAAATAAAGTGCAGTCAAGATGTCTGGTCTATCAGTCACTGACACTCAGATATTTCCAGCACGTGAAAAAACGACTGTCAGTACAAGGCCCTGTTCCTGTTTCTTGACACATGTCTGAACACACATTCATGCAGATGTACACGCAACCATCGGATTGCCACGTTCATTTAAACAAATGACAAAAACACACAGCAGCGCCCTGCTCTCTTTCAGGACTGGCAAAGCTACAGTGTCAAACCAGAAAAACAGTAACAGCGCTCAATAATATGGTTGGCCTGCTGACCTGGAGGCCATTTTGAGTTTCGGATCAGTTGACTGAACTGTCACTTGTCCTATTGGGTCAGTGCTATATCATACTTTTTTTTTTAAGCACGTATATGCATTATTATGCCTTGGAAGCTTAAACTTAGTTTTCTGTCTTTTAGTTGAAAATTTTGTCTTGGTGTTTTCAGTACAGCTACATACAGAAAACGCCTAAATATAACCACATAACTTCACGTTATTATTCAAAATTTTCTTTTTAAAGATTTGATTAAAAAAAATTATATTTGTGATAATGATAATGATAATGTTTTTTTATTTATACGAAATTAATAACATTTAGAAATGTCAAAAATTATGAATGTAAAATAATTATATTCTTAATACAGTATATAAAAGTTATTTTCTATAATATATTGTGTAAAAAATTTTTTTATGATAAAAAAAACATTGAACCTCACACACCTGAAAAATCATAGGTAGTTACATAAGACAAAAGACATTATAAAATAAATTATATTATAAAATAAACTAAACGAACTATTATAAAAAGGCTAAAGTAGTGTGCGGAAGGGTTTTGTCTTTCTTCAAATATTTTTATAAAATAAAATGTACAATATAATAAAAATAATTATGTAAGGGTCTGTGAAAATATTGGCAGGTCAAGTAGAAATCTGAACAAATGGCCCAACCAAGCAATCAGAAAAAAAAAAACTTATTGTTGAGCCCCAAGTAACCAACCATGTCAGCTTTTTGGAGCGCATGTGGGAGTGTGTGTCGGAGAGACAGAGAGTGAGAAACAGAAAGTAAGAGAGATACAAGGTGAGGAGAGATGTTTAATTTGAGACATTAAAGGAGCATCTCATTCACTTCCCTTCTTTGTTGCCATGACAACATGACAACACAAACACAGGTGTGTGAGACGGGTAGATGAGGAGTGAAAGAGCAAACTGAAGTGAAATACCGAAGTGAATTCCAAACCAGATTAACTCATCATCGCCGACCCGCCCAATGAGGGGAGGCTACCACTGAGATCGGACAGGAAATTAAGTTGGCTTTTTTCACACTATCCCATCCATCTCTCTCCCTATCTAGCTATCTCTAACCCTCCTCCAGCCCTGTACTCCCTCTTTCCTCGACTTCCTTCAACATATACGCACACGCTTAGACAGTCTAGTTGGCTATGTTTGTGTCACCGGCTTAAAAATCCACACCACTAATGCTAGCGGATGACATCACTGCTCTGGGGTTGTGGGTGGGGGCACAGAACAACACTCTTGTTGTTGAGAAGATGTCATGGCTGCACCCTTTACCAAATGTTGTGTCATGATAATCCCCTGTAAACCAATCACAATGGGTTTGGCCACACATATAACATTCTCCCTGGACACTAGCATCACTTCCTTTAGTGTAGTCTGCAGAGCTGTTATTGAATGTTTCAGAACTTATAATCATAACCTGAGCCATCTTGACATCTAGATAAATCGGATTCTGTGACACCACAAAACTGTCACTCCCATTACAATCACTGAAAATATCTACACTTTAAGCACTTGACGGGAGAGATCTAGTTGCTGTGTCAGGCCACGCACTTGCAGTGTAAACAGTTCTGTCGCGCCACGACTGTCATCAAGGCACTAACAGACTGTTCGCGGCATATTAACACTTCAGAGGTTCCATCTAGTAGCAAATATTTGTTATTTGAGCAAACTTTGAAAGCTTTATGCCTAAAAAGGAAAATTTAATCTAAAATGAGGATGTCTTACTGTACTGTAATGTGGCTTACTGTAATCTATCCTTTGGTTGTTGTACTCTACAAATTAATTAAAGTGAATTTATTTCTTTAAAATACATATTTACATGTGTAGTGAGCATTATGGTACGTAAAAAAAAATATATATATTTTTTGCATATCGCTGAAAAGTTTGGGGTCAGTAAGATTTTACTTTCTAAAGAAATTGATACTTACATAATGACAGCAAAGGCATTTCTATTGCTACAAAACACTGCTATTTCAAAAAAATGCTGCTCTGCATTAAATAGATCGGTTAATCAAATAATCCTAAGAAAAAAAACGCTGTATCATGGTTTCCACACTTCATTTAGCATTCTATATTTCATATTAGAATGATTTCTGAAAGATTATGTGACACTGAAGACTGGAGTAATGGCTGCTGAAAATTCAGCTGTGGCATCATAGGAATAAATTACATTTTAAAATATATTAGAAAGATATATTAGAAATAGAAAGCAGTTATTTTAAATTGAAATAACATTTCAGGATATTAATGTTTTTACTGTATTTTTGAACAAATAAATGCAGCCTTGGTGAGCATAAGAGACTTCTTTCAAAAACATAAAATCTCACTGATTCTAAACTTTTGAATGGTAGGTTAGGGTTAAATAAACAGTTCACCCAAAAATGAAAAAAAAAAATTCATAAAAATATATTTTTTGTGTCATACATTCGACATGAGGGTGAGTAAATGGAGACAGAACTTTGATTTTTGGGTTGAACCTGTAACATACTGGAAACATTCAAGAATTATTAATACATCTCTATGCAAGACTTACATTTTTAAACTCCCACTGTTCATTACTATCATTTTGATATGAAATTTAAAAAACAAGGTTGAGTTAAGTCTGACCAGAACTTATGCCTGTTTTGATGAAAATATGAGGTGATAAAAATATGAGGTCTACCACATAGAAGTGACTGTTGGTTACTGCACATTTTTCAAAACCAAATGAAAATGAAACCACATCAAGCATATACTTTTATCAGAAAGTGGCCCCCAAGTGAAGTAATCTCAGTATTCCTGCACTAGTTCTAAGAACCAAACAAACTAAAACAGTAAAAAGTTTTTTTCATCTTGTGTGTGGTGTGTCTGACCTCTTCTAGGACTCTCATGATTGAACAAGATCCCATTCACAGCAAAGAGGTTATAGGCTTCCCTGAAGTTTACCACTATCCAGTATGCATAGAGCTTAGCAGCACCTGCAAAAAAAATGATATATATATATATATATATATATATATAAATACATCTGTGTATCTATTTATTTATTTATCAAAAAATGTAAAAATAGAAAGACACAGCATGTTTTTAGATGTGTGTGTGCTGACCATAAGGGGATCGCGGGTAAAATGGTGTGGTCTCCTTCTGGGGAATTTCCTGTACTTTCCCGTAGAGCTCGCTGGTGGAGGCCTGGTAGAAGCGGACGGTGTCAGTTAAACCGCAGGTCTTCACTGCATCCAGCAGCCGTAGGGTCCCTACCCCGTCAACGTCTGCGGTGTACTCCGCAAGGTCAAAGGAGATCTAACAAACACAAGGCATTTATGCGTAAGACTTAAATGCAAAAGTATACAAGTAAATGGCTAAATGCAATTCAGTCCGTTGACATAACTCAATAACATAAGCCAAGAAGTTGCTAAAATAAACAGAATTTAAGGAAATATGAAAACAAGTAACTGCCTGGTAATAAAACTCAGCGCAAAACCCTCTAAGCTGAGAGAAGGAATCTTCTCTTTAGTTGATATCAAGTGTCTTTGTTTGCATAGAGCTGTATGCTCTGCTGTTACTGGAAAACACACAGAGCATCAAACAATTTGTCTTCTAGCTTATGTAAACTGGTTGAAACAACTAAATGTTGTATATGGATATAATGGCATTCAGTGCATATAATATCCAAGTCATCAAATGCAAAACACAATATTATCTAACAATGTTGCATTATCTGTTTTTTTTTTGTTTTTTTTAAGGAAAAATCACTAGTTTGATTTGAAAGATTTCAAACTATTATACAAACAAAACTGACTATCAACTAAAAATCTGAACCTTAAAAGATTTCGAGTGAGAAGGTCTCTGCTCTATTTTAACGAGTTCAGACATACTCGATTCCCAAACACGAGCGAGTCGGGGAATCCCTGACTGAAACTGAGATGTTAAAGATAGGGAGGAAAAGCAAGAAACAGAAAGATAGACAGGAACTGAGCAGGAGAAAGAGAGGGAGAGACTAACTCATCTAACCTGTTCCTCAAATTAGACAGACTTCTCAGAATCGCACCTACACGTTTTTTTTCCATCGAGACAAACCCTCGGCAACAGGCATGATCTACGAAATACCCTAGTGCACATCTGTAACCACACCTCAGAGAGAAAACAAAAGCGACTGACAGCTGATTATCGTGAGACTGAAACGATATTTAAGTGTCTTCACAACGCAAATTCACATCACTTTCAAAATAATCCTTATAATGCGGCAATGGATTGACTTTAGTTGTGTTGCTTGGCACTCATCCAATAGCTATCATTACCGTTGCTGGGATAATAGCTTTAAGTTTTTTGGACTGTGCAAACATGCTCTTAATTGTGAGCCAAAACATTCAATCATACCAGTTAGAACTAAGATAGACATGTTTCTGTCAGGTACAAGTAGATTTATGTCTTCAGATTGTGTGGAGAGCTTTCACGGCATCTTGCCGCGCCGCAAGCAATTTTCATTTCTTGGGCATTGTTTTCACCAAAGAAACAGCCAGGACACAGATTTCAAATATCATAAATGTGACAAAATAGTGCTATTAGAGGAACACTTACACCATAATTTGCTCGTTCCAGCTGTTACTAGTAGCAGTAGCCATTGCACTGATGCAAGTAAGCGTGCTGCGAACTCCTAATTGCTCCCTCTATGCATTTGCAGGCTAAGAAAAGATGTGGAAATTACGGGAATTTTGTTGTTTATGTAAGTGCAGCCACATTTTACACGTTATCTGAAGTGAGCGGGAGACTCATAGAAAATTGTGCTGCAAAAGCAGTTTCTTCGTGTTTCCACAGCAACTTGGAACTGTCAGGGGAGCAGGATTTACGTCTGACATCGGGAAAGTCCCCGTGGCCCGGGGCGACTCGTGCACAAGCGAACACCCTTTCTCTTTCGGCTCTACCTAATAACGCTACCCTCCTCTGTCGATACTACTCCTACAGTCCTCACGGCTTCGGCACGTCAGGATTGGAATTCATCAGCTAATTAAATCTATGCTTGAGATGACACCGACTTCCCTCGCTCTTCTGCCTGCTCAACCAGACACGCTCACCTCATCATTCACTCCTTCCCTCAAACATAAACACACATGTAAACATGGCAACAGCCTGGATCATTATGGGCTGCGGTTGGGGTTGCCCCAGGCGCAAGTTGTCTGTAGCAATCGCAGAGCTCATACAAGCATTAGTGTGTGAGAGTGGAGGGAGGGAGGGGAGAAACCATGACTGCGAATAATTAGGGAATCATTTAGCCCGCTACAGATGTCCTTAAACTGTCTCCATCCTTGTAAAAACAGAGCTCTATTTTTACCACATCTTATGTTTCCAGAAGACAACCTTTTTCGTCTCATATAGCCCCACAGCTCCATCAGTAGGGCTCATGAACCCTCTTTACTGACTTTTTTATTTTATAATTTGAATCAAACTTAATTTAAAAAATATATAAATAAACCAAGGTAAACGAATAATTAATTGAAAACTAAAGATTTGTTAATTTTATTTTTAAATTTAAATTTTTTTAAATAGAAATATTTAATTTATTTTAATGTATTATTAATAATAATTCAATGAAATTATAATTAATTACATAAAAATAAATAAGAAATGTATTTTTTTTTTAAATGAAAATGTATTTACTTATTTAATAAGAAAATAACTAAATAACAAAAACATAAACCAAAACAAAATGCATGCATTTTTTTTTTTATTCAATTATTACATCTGGTGTGGAAGAGCTTGACTGGCCTGAACCCCCTTTGAAAACCTCTTGGATGAATTGGAGGAGCGGGCCAGATCCCATCACCAATCATCAGTGCCTGACCTCACCGATGCTTGTGTCTTGTTAAACATTTAATTTCAAAAGCACGGGGGAAAATAAATCTCTTCCAGGAAGGTCTTACATTCGATTTTCGAACATGGCAGTTGGATTTGTACCTATTCAGAGAGATGCTGACGTTGGGTGATATGGTCTGGCTAACAGTCGGCATTCAAATTTCATCCCAAAGGTGTTCAGGTCTGGGCTTTGTGCAAACACTTCTAAAGGAAGTATAGTGCAATCCATATAATCCGGCCAGATTTTCATCATGCTATTTCATTTGCTTGAGAACAGCACTGTCACACACAAGGTTCTGTTCAGCTCCTGACAGTTGACGGTTAACCTTGTGCTGACAGCAACCAACAACTACCACATGTGAGAGGTCTCTGCCTGAACCAGCTCTCTGACACACACAGCACATGTGTCATCACAGTTGACAGGTGCTGTCATTTAGGAGCTCGAAAGAATGAGGTGAGCTATTGTGTGTGCTTATCTGTACGTCAAGAAGCCTACACACAAACACTGCTGAAACACTGACAATGCACAAACTGATATGCCAAGACTTGCATCTCTGAGCATCCATCCACCTCAGTTTTGTTAAAAGCACTGAGCACAATAAGCTTTAGATTAACACAAAAATATCAAATATGAGTGCTTGACCTGCTTGTTTATTTTGAGAGAAGATGATGAATGCTTCCAAGCTATAAATAGTTGTAATTATATACTCTGGTGTCTAGTAGGTCTCTCTGCAGACCAAATTCATTACCATATAATTTTTTTTTGCCAAATTTGTGTGTTGTCATTATATGCCATCCACTAACCTTTCTGAAACAATCCAGCTCACAATCTCAGACTGGCTGTCACTTGTCCAATTGGCGACCCTTCTAAGCCATTTGTTTTTAATGATGTTTTTGTGTATTGAACATTGCTGTTGCAAATTCTGAATTAAATATGTAATGTTATCTAGCTGGCTAACAGATACGTTTTAGAAGAGGATAATGATGAATAAACAAATTAAAATGATCACACAGCAATATGAAATACTTGACTCTGATTGGTCTGATTTATGCATAATTATCACAAAAATTAACCGTCGCCCAAGGCTAGTCTCTACTAAAAGTTTTCTACTAAAATTTATTTGTCAAGTAGCTGTGTAAAAAGAAAAGAAAAGAAATGAAATGAAATTGAAAATGTATCAGTCACACGTTTCTAAAAATAAAATGAATAATTTTTATGTGGTAGGGCCTGTGAAAATTGGCAGGGCAGCACATATTGAAACTGCTGGCCTGACTAGGAAAAAATATATACTTATAATATTGTTGAGCCCTACTTGTATATCTCAGACTTACAGAGTACAGATCTAAAGGTCATGCAGACGAGTGGCACAACAAGAAAGATTTGCACAACAGAAAAAGGAACAAGAGAGTTTTCTGCTATAAATGAGAAAGCAAAAATGTGGAGATTTTGAGATTTTTCCACCAGTTTGCATGAAAGATGGAAATACAAACCTTGAGGCTTAATAACATTTCTCTGTATATAACGTGATAACTGGTGGCTTATGTTTTTTCTCTTGCATCCTACTTTACATTCATCATGATCTTAATCATCATTAATCATTTGTAGAGTTTACTTTGGAATCACACACTATGATGCTAATCTGCAGCTGAATATTTCCTGATCCTAGTCCTCCAATCAGCAAACATCTCTGGTAATGCTATGATCCAAACTACCATCCTTTCTTTTTGTTCTTTCATCCCTTACTTCTGTTCAACATTTTTGCCAAGGTAATGTAATGGCAATAATAACAGTAATAATAAATAACAATAAAAATTGTAATAGTAATAATAATCAAACAAAAGTATATACTACATGCTTCTCGACTAATGTTAACTCCCTTAGGGCAGGGCATGACACAGGAATGTGTCCGTTTACACCGCACAAAGGATGAATTGTTCATTGCAATACCTGTTTTATTCTGTAAACGGCCATTTTCCACTTCTCAATCAAGCGTTGAGGTGCTTGTGCTAGCAAATTCACAAAGACTGGCATATTATTCAGACATACCATGTCAGTCAGATTCTTTCCAAAATTTTTTGGAACATTGATAAGTCAAGCCATCTTAACCCTTTTTCTAGGACTGAATATTTCCAGAAAGACAAGGTGTACCATACGACACATCTTCCTTGTGTTCCTTTGTCTAATGTGGAGCAGTCAAGGCTTATGTGAGGCTAGAGATGTTAAACCTGCCGTATTTTTTTGACAAGTTTAATGCTGTTTTAATCCCTGGATTAATGCCGTCACAGCTTGATGCGCTTTATGTTGCCACTTGCCAAAGATGACACATTTTTTGGGTCGTTTCTTTTCAAAATTGAGTGACTCGTTCCTAAATAAGAGCAACAACACAATTCTGTTGCCATTCACAAACTTTGTGAAGTGTCATACCACAGTCTACTGCATGCTAAAACTAGCCAACATAATATGCACACATACTAATTATCAGTGGGAGAATCATTACACGAAATACATAAAAATAAATAAATGAAATTAATATAAACAAATAAAAATCGATATAAAAATAAACAAAGAACAATATAAAAATGGATTAATTAATAAGTGAATACAAAAAATAAAGTAATTCATAAAAGAATATAAAGAAAGCAAAAGAAATAAAGAACGTAAAAGAATATAAAGAATGCAAAATGTATATAAAAATTATTAACTAAAAACTATAATGATTAGTCTGAGAAAAGAAAGTCTCTTTAACTATAATACATTAGATAATAATATTAATTATTATTATTATTATTATTATATAAATTTAAAAATTAAATACAACAACACATTGTAAATATCTAAATATTCATTAAAATGCATCTGCATTCCCACCCTTAAATGAGTGACAGAGATGGCAGGGCAGAGATTTTTCTCTCTCATAATTAATCACTTGCTTCATAGGTGTTGTCATTTAGATAAATCAAACTCATGTTTTTAACGTGATGTAACACCACTGAATAAAGGTCTGTTTGTTGGTAGTGACGTCAGTCGTTGCAGGTGACAAGAGTGGAATGATTTACACAAGCAAATAACTGTAAGTATCTGTATGAAAGTGAGAGCGTCTGCATCCTCTAGACACCCAATTAGCTAACAAGGAAACTTAGGCTCGGTGTTACATTGCAACCACGACCTTATTAAAAAATTCTGTCATTAGCTGAAAAGATTTTTGTGCTGCATTTCACCAAAGTCGGATCATCTTTCAGCGTGTCACTCAATCCTGCATTCTCTTGCCTGTTTGCTGTGTCACATCCGTCTATAAACATGCACACAATTTCAAAGTCTTCCCAAGACAACACTTACATTACACATCACACACATTCGCAAAAGAACACAAAACATGATACATACTGCAACGCTCCAGTCCAACAACTGCATATTAGCTACAGATCTGTACTAATCCAAACGCAAACACAAAGCGTATGCCAATCACGCCCGACTGTACATAACACTATGACAAACAGATTCTGCCGCAAACACAAAAACACATTCACAAACAGACTTTCAGAGTCGAAGAGAAACATATTAAATGCTTGCAGGTGACAGAAAGTTCAACACAGAACAAAACTAACCCAAATACCACAGATGCTATTTTGTGTTCTCAGTTTCTTAATTAAATCCGAACTACTTTAACATTAAACAAAAAAAGTCAAAAAATTCCATTTGAAAAGAAACTGAATTAAGCATCAAGCTCTTCTAATCAAATAGGATACATTCATTTATTTTCATAAAAATACACTTTGCAACCCTCTCTGTGTGTGTGTGTGTGTGTTACTTGGTTCTCAAGCTCAGCCTAAAAAAGTGCCACTTCAACTCAGTTTAGCATGTGATCTAGGTTTGATGTGGTCGAATGTGACTAATTGTAGTGTGCTATCCCACAAGGCAGCTCCATTTGTGGTTATTTGATAATAACGGCAAGGTTTAAACTTGTACAAACATCAGCATGTAAAGTACACTATGCTCTTTTTGTAGTAAAGCCGTGGTCACACACTGATGTTATATTAGGTCGACATTATGGTTTACAGCTATTATTTACTGTTCCTGTTTACTGTACTGTTCCTGCCAAACAACATGAGAGTCGGAACAGTGCGCATTCACATGTAAATAGATGGCTTTATCTCTCCATTGTGTTTGCACACACAGACCTCCTGAAGCTGGTATATCCCACCTGAATAATTCAGTGCTTGTATTATTGTTATCACCTTATATTTCATGTTGTTATGCATGTCTAACAGGTGCTGCCCTGCAAGTTTTCCATTTTAATATTTTTTAATTTTAAATTAATTATTAGATTTAGATATATTATTCAAGCACATAACAAAACAGAATTATTAGTACAACTTCTTTTGAAGAGATATACACGACCATTCAAAGGTTTGGGGACGGTAAAATTGTTTTAATGTTTTTGAAAGAAGCCTCTTATGCTCAGCAAGGCTGCATTTATTTGATCATAAATACAGTAAAAACAGTACTATTGTGAATTATTTATGTACTACAAATTAAAATAACTGTTTTCAATCTGAATATATTTTAAAATGCAATGTATTCCTGTGATGGCAAAGCTGAATCTTCAGCATCATTACTCCAGTCTTCAGTGTCACATGGTACTTCAGAAATCATTTTAATATGTTTATTTGGTGCTCATGAAACATTTCTTTATTATAATCAATGATGAAAACAAATGTGCTGCTTAACATCTTTGAATAGAAAGCCCAAAGAACTGCATTTTTTTTAAAAATATATATTTTTTGTAACATTATAAATGTCTTTGCTGTCACTTTTGATCAATTTAATGCATCCTTGCTGAATAAAAGTATGAATTTCTTATTATTATTATCTGAAAATAACACTTAAACCTTTACTTAGCATAATTATATACACACACTATGTATGTTTGTACCGAATACTGTGTGCATCTAAAAAACATTTGCTTTGATTAAATTAAACATTTTTCACTGCCATAATTTTTCTTTAAGTTTAAAGAAACTTAAAATTTAAATTCTGCATGAATTTTATTACAACATCGAATAAAAAAAGTTAAATGTGACAAAAGCAGGAATAGTTTGTCAAACTCTATCTATCTATCTATCTATATATATATATACAGTGGGTACGGAAAGTATTCAGACCCCCTTAAATTTTTCACTCTTTGTTATATTGCAGCCATTTGCTAAAATCATTTAAGTTAATTTTTTTTCCTCATTAATGTACACACAGCACCCCATATTGACAGAAAAACACAGAATTGTTGACATTTTTGCAGATTTATTAAAAAAAAAAATCTGAAATATCTCATGGTTCTAAGTATTCAGACCCTTTGCTCAGTTTTTCTTTTTTAATAAATCTGCAAAAATGTCAACAATTCTGTGTTTTTCTGTCAATATGGGGTGCTGTGTGTACATTAATGAGGAAAAAAAATTAACTTAAATGATTTTAGCAAATGGCTGCAATATAACAAAGAGTGAAAAATTTAAGGGGGTCTGAATACTTTCCGTACCCACTGTATATATATATATATATCCATGTTAACTGCAGAGAGTGAGTGAGTTCTAACAAGAAAATCAAATGTTCAAATGTTGTTATGCAACATTAGACCTGAATACCCCATGACTTTATTTCAACTCAATCATAGCTCATTACAGTCTTAATGCTTGTCGTCCTTCTGTCATTTATCCAACGGATTTATTTGAATAACAAGACTATAAATGCTCACAGACAAAGACAGAATGTGCATGGAGGGGAAAAAAGCACATCACTTTCTTCCTGAAACATTCCTGTAAGCATAAACGAATATCCTACAAAAACCGTCAAGTGGTACTCTCAAACAAAATAGCACTTTGCTGACCCCTGTGTGTAAAAACTGGAAACCGAGCATGTGTGTGTATGTGTTTTCTCTGCCACTTTTCTGCCATATCCAAACAAAGTGCGGTGAGTAAAAAATGTAAACTACAATCAGAGAGTAGCAGTGATCTACCACTTCATTACTGCGGGCACTGATTGAAACGGCTATCTTTAATGACCACTCCCGGCTAACGCACACACTTACAAGCCTAAACTGATGGTGTATTAAATCAAGCTTGTTTATTTTTCCACATAGAAATCCTGATTGCAATCTTTAAATACAAACTCCTCTCCCTTACTCCTATGTCTGTGCTTAAAGTACTTTTTATTCTTTATGTTGAGGAGCCACAGCGGTACAAACTCCATTTGTGACAGTGAGCATCCTGCTGTTATCTGTCATCACAGCAGATGATCCTCCTAATGGGACACCCAGAACACCTCCCATTCATTATAATGGATGCCTGTCTGTTGGCCAATGTTTCTCAGTGAGTTTCCACCTGAATTATTTAGTTCCATATTACGGCAGCTGCTGTATTTAACTGTACGTTTTCAGCCCGCAGGTGCAGTCTGGATCTTTCCATCCTGCTGACTTACAAGCCAACCATTGACGCTTATGAATCATTTTAGACAAACAGCGGCTCGAAAAAGTATTTGAACAGTTAAGCCATATTTAAAAATGTACGAATGCACTGGCATTATATAACAAAATATCAAACCAAGTCACATTTGTTTTAAAGAAATATAGCTCAAAAACACTGGCTCAAAAAATTTGTATTACTTAAAAAGCATCATGTGTTTGCAGATGCGACTTAAGTCTGCATAATACAATGACACTGATACATTTTTAATATGACTTGAGTGTTTAAATGTATTCCAATACTTCTGAAGCCACTGTGGTTATCAAACACAACAAGTGGTAATTATTGCGTAAGAACAATTTTTGTGTAAAATTATTGTGTAAGAATAACTTTAGGGGCTGTTCACACAAGACGCGTATTTGTGTTTAAAATGAGAGATGCAGGGGGGTGGAGTTAAAAAAGTACAGTCTAAAGAAGGATTTAACAAAAAGAGTGCTGTGTCATGTGCGATACACTGCAAAAGACGTGAGATGCGAGCAAAAACATGTCCGTCAAAAATGCATCCTGTGTGAACGACCCCTCAGTATGATTGAGCTTGACAACAGGAAATCAAAACTGACTCTATTCACTTTCTTAATAAAATGTCTCTGGTCTTATTATGGATGATTCATCGGTGCATGTTGTTCTAGAAGAGTTTCCATGATCTCTCATCAAATGTATTACTTTTTCTGCCTCCAAAATTACTTTCATTTTTCTTACGTAACAAATGCCGCACGAGTGGGCTAAAATAATATTAACCAACAATATAATCGACTGTCTGTTACAATCCAATCAAATGCCAACTTCTGATTCATTTGGAAAAACACCACATCACGGAAGACAAATGGTTTGCGAAAGAAGTTTCATGCTTTTCAAGGAATAGTTTCAAGGAACCCAAAAAAAATGAAACTTCAGTCATCATTTTCTCACTCCCATGTTGTATCAAATGTTGAGCAAATGATGACTTTTGGATGAACAAATGTTTTCAGTTGTTTTCTTTGTGTGGTTGAAACATGTTAAGCTGCAGCAAAAACATGACGCTGTTGTTTCTCTCTGAACACATTTAATTGGTTTTTCCTGTGACTGAACTCATGAGTAGCTGAAGAAAACAATGTCAATATTACTGTGTCACTCATATCCCTCCTCATTATCTCATCTCTATTCTGCTTTTGATCTTCTTATTCTATCATCATCCTCTCTCCCTTCCTCTCCCTCACTTTAACTGCCGTTTGTGCTTGTTTCCCATAAATTACCCTGTGGAGCACCCACACAGAAGTTCACACACACCATGATGGCCAACTCTCTGACTAACATCCCCCTGACCTCATCCCAGATGACTAGACATTAAGGGTGTGGGTAAAGAAACAGAGAGTGAAAGAAAGTCTTCTGTATTTGGTTAAGAATTTTTTTCTTTCCAAAGTATTACTTGGATGGGGTCATTTGTTCACTACTGAGAAAGAAACCAAAGTCATTATGAAACAGTTTGCATGTGTGTGTGTGTGTGTGTCTGTCCAGCGGGAGAGTTTGAGTCGACAGACAAAGAGCATCTGTGTGACTGAGAAACATAGAGAAAGGAAGCTAGATAATGTGAGATTGAGAAAGTTTTACCTTGACGTGACTCTGTGCTCCAAGGTTGTATATTTCAGTGGGTTTGACTTCATTGATAATCTTTACCAAGCACGTGCTGTCAGTCAAGTCTCCATAGTGCAACTTCATGTCTATGAGGCACAGAATAAAAGAATGAATTTCATTCCCTGACATAAAGCAATCTGATATATAGCTTACTGTCTACTGGAAAGTTTTAGAAAAAAATTTCCTCCACATCGGCTCAAGTTTAAAGACTGCCACTTGAGCGAAAGGGAAACACTTTACAATAAGGTTCATTAGTTAACTACTTTAGTTAACATGAACTAAGCATGAACAGTACCTCCAACAGCATTTATTAATCTTAGTTAATGTTAATTTCAACATTTACAAATGCGTTATTCAAATCAGAGTTGTGCTTGTTAACATTAGTTAATGCACTGTGAATTAACATGAACTAACAATGAAGAACTGTATTTGCATTAACTAACATTAACAAAGATTAATAAATACTGTAATAAATGTTTTGTTCATGTTAGTTAATACATTAACTAACATTAACTAATGGAACCTTATTGTAAAGTCTTGCCAGCGAAAGCTACCAGACCCAGTACAAAGAGGTAATATCCATGTTTAAAATGTTTATCAAATTGTTTACTGAGCCAAAAAAAAGAAAGAAAAAGAGAAAAAAAGATGCCCATCACCAGATCGACTGGAGTGAAATAAGAGTCTGTTTCTAGATTTTTGTGCAAAACTTTGAATTTAATTTTATTTCATTTTGCTTTCAAAACCAGATAAAGAATGAAAGACCTATTTGGATGGCAAATGTTTTACACAGGGACTAATAAGTGACTTTATTACAATTTCAATAAGACATGATAATTTTCTTCTCCTACCATTCAGGAAAAAAATTCCTGGTCAAATTAAATTTGGTTATTTTATGTGGATGAATTAGTTTACATGGATTAATTGGGCCCCAAATGTTACCACAGGCTGTTATCGGAAACTTTTATAATCAGAATTTTGGTACAAAGGAAGCTTGTTTCCGTAAACTAACCAACTATTTGTACTGTACATAATACAGCAGTCACCTCCGAACCTGTGAAACTTTTGGTTTTTGGTCTTTCAGTTGTAAGTATGTACTGCATTTTCCCATTGTAGGGCACTATAACATATAATTTTGGGGAGTGAATTCTGTCGCAGAACACTTTTGTCACTCCCATAAACAGGTGAACTCTTGTTTGTACAGAATGGGATTAAGCACTTGTCAGAAGAGTGACAACCATAGTTAGCGGCATTGTGTATGTGTCATTCCCTATATGAATAAAAATAGAAAACTTCTTTGTTTCCCCTGTGAAAAACTGCAGTCCAAATGCATGACTTTTATCACAGAGGAGCCATGCCAATGATTTTCTCAGATTTCACTCAAAAGATATAATTACCGTCCAAATAGTGCTTAAGAATGTTTAGACTGCAACCATAAAGGAAAATACCTTAAAAAAATTAATTAAAAATACTGAATGAACAACTTACAACCCTTAGTGGATCCAATGCCTAGTGATATTTTACACAGGTTAGAAGACATTTATGCATTTACAAACATAATAAAGCATGCATATTAGAGCCAGGTGTGTGGATGTGAAACTCACTTCCTTCTGTGTGCGTTTGAGGGTTATGATAAAGGTGCTCAATCCGGCCCGTGTTAAAAGAACTGGACCTGCGGAGGATACCATGAACCTGCCCAAAACAACAAAAACTTTAAGTATTAATCTCATTTGAGTGTACATGATTTTAAACAGAACATTCAAAGGTTCAAAGGTTTGGAGTCACTAAGATTTTTATTAAGAAATTAATACTTTTATTTAGCAAGAATACTTTAAATTGATCAAAAGTGACAGTAAGAATATTTATAAAGTTACAAAAGATTTCTATTTTAAATACATGCTGTTCTTTTAGACTATTCTTTTTGTTACTTTAAATTTTAATAGTAGTTTACAATATGACTGTTTTTACTGTATTTTTGATCGAATAAATGCAGCCTTGCTGAGCATAAGAGATGCCTTTTAAAATTTCTTTATCTTAAAAAAATAACCAAAATGTACAGTGAACCTTTAAATACGATGCAACCCATTTAAATTTGAATCAAATGAAAATATGACTTTCATATATGATTATTAATAGACAGAGATATTTGCATCAGATCAATGTGGGAATGATTTCTGACAGGTTTGTAGGATGTCTTTCGGGGTTACATTGGCTTACCCACCTCATAACCTTTAGCCAGCAGAAACTCAGCCAGGTAGGACCCATCCTGAAACCACATAGAGGGAGAATTATTTTGGGTTTTGAGAAATACATACACACACTCACACATTTACGGCAAGCATTACCCAAGAGAGTATGCAACACAATGACCATTTCTTTTATGAATTTCATGAGCCAGACCGCAGCGAATACACGCCTACATTATACAAAATTCGCGTTTTCGCACACGTACGCACACAAGCTTGTGTCGAAACTCACCCTCATGTCTTTCCAAAGCTGTATGACTTTCTTTCATGCAACACAACTGTTTTTGCCCCAGTGGACCCCATTGTATGGACAAAAAAAAGTCAAAATACTGTATGGACTTTTTTTTTTTTTAAATATCTTCTTTTGTGTTCCTCAGAAGAAAGTCAAACAGGTTTAGAACGGCATGAGGGTGGGTAAATGACGACAGAATTGTCATTTTTGGGTGAACTATCACTTTAACAGCAGAGAACTAAAAATCCCCTCACTAAAAAGAGCTCCATACATAGTCTGCAAAAAATGCAAAGAAAACAGTCGACAAGACGGCTAACAAATAAGCAAGGAGTGCCTACGGGCTACAACACACACTGTAAGCCAGTGTAATACAAGCTTACTGAATCATCCGAGTGCATCACACACACAGACAAAAGAGTATTAATCAAGCAAACAAGGCTATCGTGTCAGTCAGTGAAAGTCTGACAGCTCAGTTTAAGCCGCTGAATCCACCTGACTGTCAAAAAGTGACACGGCCGTACCCTAAAGACACGTTTTAACCTAAAACATAAACAACTTTCGAGTCTCTTTCATTCTTATTCTCGTCTCCTTCTTGTTCTCACTTTTTCCCCTCATACTTCCCGACCGCACATTCTAGAACTTTGGAACATTCCACCCCGGCCATGGCATTCCGCCCCCTACTTCCTGCTGGGGTGATATAGGCACAGTCCCAAAGACCTTTGGGAAAAAATGAGAAGCTCCAGCAGCCATGTGTGTGCCCGTATATAAGTATATATATGTCTGCAGAGGAAAAGATGTGCTTAAAGATACATTTCCGTTTCCTTTTCACACATTTACTGGGCATTTACATACAAACCGTTCAATGTCTGACCACCTGAGGCTCTCTGTGTGTGTATGCGTGTGACACAACCAGTGCCAACTGCAGCACGGCCTCATAACCCTGATAAAAAGCAGCTTATCGTCACGCTGAGACTGTTGGGAAACGTTGCCTGTTTCCCGCAGATTACGTTCACAGACAGGAAACCTTGATGGACATGACATTCCAACCAATCTGTGCATACACACACACACTGGCCTACCTTGTAAGCTACCAATCACTTTCTGTCTGAATTATAAAATCTTTCAAATAAATAACTTTTAAATTCTTAATCATCTCTTGTTTTGAGTCAAACCACATGTACGAAACATCTCAGAAATGCTGGCTAATTTGGAAAAACTTTCCATTGCAATCACCATTACCCTTATGCACCACATAAAGATAAATCTATAGACCTTTAGACCTCTGCAAGAGACACAGGCTGATTGCTAATGGCAAACTGAGGATGCATTTATGCTGAGAAAACCAGAATGGCAAAGGAAAGAATGAAAGCTAATCAAATAAGCCCACTTAACTCGCCCGACCAAAACAGTCCATGTGTCTGTCTCTCTGTCTGTACGTACTGCGTGTCGATGTGTCTGTTTGAAAAATAGGTCCCTTATATTTGCCCATGACCGCAGTAAAAGAGTCTTTCTCTCTTTACCGCATCAAAGCACAAATCCAAACACACGGCTATGTGTTCCTTTATGAACCACAAGTGGGCGCAACAAATTTAACATAATTAACTGCGCATATCAACAAAAAGACACACAATTAAAGCGTTTTTACTACTCATTTCGTCTATGACGACTGCGTCTGAAATACGCGGTAAAGGGTGCCCATTAAGGGTTTTCTGGTGACAGACCTACACCAAATTATAATCTAAAACTTTACTGGACACGTCTCAGTTGTTGGACTTCAGTACGCTGAGCTTTTTTTTTTATTATTTTTTATTATTAGCCTATTTATTATTGCCATATGCCTGAAATAAAATCATTTAACTTACCAAAAATTACGTGTGCGATATTTTTTATCAAGAACTTTCTTCGTTACACATTTAAATAAATTCCGATTTAACAGTTAAATAATCTTTTGTTTCTAGCCATATTAGCAGTTTTAGAAGTGTTAACAAAACTACAATACTCATTAGTTTATTAATAATAACAATTATAATAATAATAATAACAAACGTAGACCCAGAATCATAAATATATAATAAATATTTTTTTTACACCAATGGATATCCGTTGAAAATAAATAGTCGTTGCTGTTGTTTAAGTCATCGATCTTTCAGCTGATTGGTCTGTGTTCTGGCAAAAATATATTATGCTAAATGTATAAAACTCCAACAATAACTAGGACACTTTTATAATCTAATAATCTGCTTTATAATAGACTATTTAATGCTATATTTTGTTCAGAAAAACTAAACACTAACAATAATAATATCAATCAATGGCATTTGATAGGAATAGGATAGGACGCGTCTGCCAAGTACGTACATGTATATATCGCTTTAGTCTGGACGATTTTTGGCATTCGACCGCCCTCTGCTGTTCATCAAGCAAACTGCATGACTTTTCACATCGTTGTCAAATTACGCTTGCGCTCTGCACACCGTGAAGCGTTTATCATGAGACGAACCAGGAACTTCCCTCTTCAGTCTGCCAATGCTAAACACCACGTACTGCAAACATTCAGGTTATAAAAGTAATTTACTCACCACATGCACCCAAGCAAAATATAAACGTCACAAGCTGGTCTTTCCAGTTAATCAGAGGAGTTATCTTACTATTAACGTCGTGTATGCCTCACTTTTTTTAATGCTTTATCTGAACATTTAGTTTACATTATGGAACAACAAAATTAAAACATAACAACAGTTAAGAATAACATCAATAGAATAAATAATAATAAAAAAAAACAATCAGTACAATAGTTTAAAGCAGAAAAAGACCGTAACAAACAAAAAAAAGACAAAGGGGAAAAAAGAAAAGGAAATAAGAGGGCATTACACAAATTAATAAAAATTACACATTAAATACAGTAAAGAGTTTGTAGGCTGTGCAAACTGTACATGTTTTGAGAGCTTTTTTGTTAAGTGAGGATGAAATTGTAAGTAAATAATGTTTTATTTCTTGTAAGAATACTACAAAAATAGGTTTACAGTTAGAAAATTTACATTTATGAATATAAAATCTACATAGAAAGAGAATTAGGTTTATAATAAAGCAGGCATTTGAATCCGCTTCAAAGAAACCAACAATAATAGATTTAGGATTCACTGAAAAACCTTGTAAGATATAAAATAACTAACATCTTTCCAGAGCTGAAAAGTATAGTTGCATGACCAAAACAAATGAAGAAGTATTTCAGTATCATTCTGACAAAAGGAGCAATTAGTGTCAAAATCTGATCCAAATTTTTTCTTAAGAAAAAGTTTGACAGGGAAAATATTATGGAGTAATTTAAAAGTTATTTCTTTTATTTTGTTAGTGAGGAAAAGTCTTTGTTGCATGGACCATATATTTTTCCAATTTAAATAATCAAAAAGGTTTTTCCAATATGAGACTGCAGGAGGGGCAGAGACAATGTTCTCAAGGAATAAAGTTCTTATTTTCAAATTTCTTATACATATTTCACCAATAGGCGTGTTGATAGGTTCAGGAAAGGGAACTGTTCCTATAGATAGAGTATAATTTTTAAAAAGTGCATGCATATGCACAAAAAGTTCCATGCATATGCCAGATGGAATAGCATCCATAACAGTTGTAAACTCTTTAGGAGTTACAGGTATATTATATTCTAAAAGAAATAGAAATTCTACAAGTAATCTGTATACCTAAAGAGCAGACCATCCTTGTTAAAGAGCTGACTAACATGAAATATTCCGTTACTGAACCACTGATTATTGAACAAAGATTTATTCTTAAAGAAAATATTCCTATTGTTCCATATGTAACACCGGTGGGGAGAAAACACATTAAGACAATTTTTTTTTTACACCACCAAGCTGTGAGAAGACAAGTTGAGGGAAAATATTCCAAACAGAGGTGGGATTTTTGAGGAAACGATTAAGCCAATTTATTTTAATTGTATTATTCAATGAGTTAAAATCAATTAATGATCTTTAAAAAAGCATCATATGACCCCTTTAAATAAAATATTCCTATTGTTCCATATGAAACACCGGTGGAGAGAACATGTTGGTGAAAGTTAGATAGCTTGACAGAGAGTTTTGGGATATCATAGTTACACATTAAGACAAATGTTTGCGTAAGGTTTTCGTAATAAAATATCCAAAAACTACTTGCACAGTGTTATATATTTTATGCAGTTGTGTATATGTTATTCCAAAAGTTAGAGAATTCCAATTTTAAACTAGATGAGTAAAGTTTGTAGACAAACTTTAAGTTGGCTTGAAAAAGCCTAGCCAGAAAGTTTGAAGTAGTTTTAAAAGCTTGCAGTCTGAAAGTTTGAAGTAGTTTGAAAGTTAAAATTGTTTTAAAGATTAAAGTTTGAATGTTTTCAAGGCAATACAGTCTATCAGAAAAATAGATATAAAACATATTGCTAGGGTACCTGGGGTGGTTGCTAGGCTGTTTCTAGCATGATTAGCATGTTGCTAACATGTTTATTAGCATGATTAGCATGTTACTAGCACAATTAACATGTCACTAGCATGTTGCTAGCATGATTAGCATGTTACTAGCATGTTTCTAACATGGTTAACATGTTGTTAGCATGATTAGCAAGTTAATAGCATGTTTCTAGCATGATTAGCGTGTTACTAGCATGTTGTTAACATAATTAGCAAGTTACTAACATGTTGTTAGCATGATTAGCATTTTACTAGCATGTGTTAACATATTTTTAACATGATTAGCAAGTTACTAGCATGTTTCTAACATGATTAACATGTTACTAGCATGTTGTTAACATGATTAGCATGTTACTAGCATGGTGTTACCATTTTGTTAGCATGAGTAACAAGTTACTAGCATGTTTCTAGCATTTTACTAGCATTTTGTTAACATGATTAGCAAGTTACTAGCATGTTGTCAACATGATTAACATGATTACTAGCATGCTGCTAGCATGATTCTAGCATGATTACCATGTTACTAGCATGATTTTAGCATGTTACTAACATATGCTAGCATTTTTCTAGCATTATTAGCAAGTTACTAGCATGTTGTTAGCATGATTCTAGCATTATTAGCAAGTTACTAGCATGTTGTTAACATGATTAGCAAGTTAATAGCAAGTTACTAGCATGTTGTTAGCATGATTCTAGCATTATTAGCAAGTTACTAGCATGTTGTTAACATGATTAGCAAGTTAAAAGCATGTTACTAGCATGTTGTTAATGATTAGCATTTTACTAGCATGGTGTTAGCATAAGTAGCAAGTTACTAGCATGTTTCTAGCATGATTAGCATGTTACTAGCATGTATTTAGCATGATTAGCAAGTTACTGGCATGTTGTTAACATGATTAGCAAGTTACTAGCATGTTGCTAGCATGATTATAGCGTGATTATAGCATGATTAGCATGTTGCTAGCATAATGCTAATGCAAAAGGCAAGGCAAGTTCAAACTTCCTGGAAAGACTATTGCTGTGTCCGAAACCGCTCCCTATCCACTATATAGTGCACTATATCGGGAGTCAGCCATTTTGTAGTGCTGTCCGAAT
The DNA here is from genome assembly GCF_001515625.1 of Sinocyclocheilus rhinocerous. NCBI lineage: Eukaryota > Metazoa > Chordata > Actinopteri > Cypriniformes > Cyprinidae > Sinocyclocheilus > Sinocyclocheilus rhinocerous. The sequence goes on from NW_015650322.1 coordinate 269,110, forward strand.
TCTGAGTGAACGACTTCATTCCCTACATTCGTTCACTACTTTTTACCCACAATGCATTCTGATTTCGAGTGTACAACCAATGTACACTCGCTGAAGCAGTATTTCCCACAATCCAATGCGGAGAACCAACGAGCTTGAAAAGAGAGCGGGAGCGAGCGAGTTTGAATGAGAGATGCCGTTTACATCTTTATTATTTCTGGTTTACGTTTATTTCATGCATTATTTATATAAAAATATATAATGTAGGCATTAACTCAGTTTAATAAGGTGGCATTTTTGTTAATTTACAAAAAAATTACATAATTTGGTGGATATTTAAAAATGTCCGTTGGTAGCGTATTCATTCTGATGTAAAATTAACGGTCGCCTGAGGGCGCTCTACGACCATTGGCATCTTAGTGCAAAACGCTGCTCGGGAGAGTTTAAAAATACTACAAACAATAAATATTTACAATTATGAACACGTGTTAATGTGTGTTTATTTTTGTTGACAGTATTTTAATTGTATTAATGATTATGAACAAAGCAACACAAAATAAATTAATAATATACCATCAATTAAACCACAAAGCTGACACGGAGGTATGCACAATTACAATATAAAGTTATTTGAAGTCTTATTGCTATTAATATTATTTTCTAAAATAAGGTGCATGTAATATAAAAGTACATATGACGAAGATGTTTTTCACGCAGAGACACATCACCATCCGAATCCGTTCACTTCATTTCGTTCACTCCTTTCTGATATAGTCCACTCAACTGCCATACACTATATGGGGATTAGTGAATGAGTGAAAGAGTGAGCGATTTCAGACACAGCTAGAGATTATCTTACTATAGCGAGATGAGAGGGTCTGTATTACTTACTATTGGAGAAAGCGTAACGGCTAACTTGGATCACGTGTCCCTTAATAGCCAATCACAATACAACCTTGACGTCATTGAATTTCAGTCAGAGTTGTACGACACTCAGTCACCGTTTACGGATCCCATAGGAATGAATGAGAAGTGCCGTAAGCTGAACACCACCTGTCGCAAAAAGTCAGTGACTTCTCTTATAAAACTGCATTTTTTTTCGTGGTAAACTCTAAAAATAGTTCAATCCAAAAGTATTGTTTAGTGAAAAACATGTTGAAGATTAGCAGATCAATCTAGCTGTCAATTCATTAAAGGATAAGCCGTTTCCTCTAAAAAGCTGTTTATTCAGTGTAGTGAAGCCTCTCATCCATTGACGTCCATTAAAAAAAAACGACCTCTGGTCTCCTTTCTCACGTACCGCCAGACCGGAAGTGTTAGCTTTAGCCGTTACGATTTTTCGGCTAATGTTTGCAGGCTTGCCTTCTAGTGGCTTTGACAGAACGTTGGGTGAAGCGGTCATAGCTGTGCTGTATCGTGAATAAAACACAGCTGCTGACCAATCAGAATCGAGGAATAGAACTAACCATTTTATAATGTGTAATAAATGTCCCAAGGCATTTTACTGTGGGAGAGGCTCTGCACACACTATAATATAATATTTACACAGTCATATTTACAACAGCTAACATTTCCTTGATCTCTCTGTATCTTGACCAGAATATCATTTTTATTTCACTAGAGTGCGTTTGTAAGCATGGGAGTAGCTTTGGGGGGTGGGGTGGGGGTAAAGCATATTTAATGTATTATATTTCAACTCCAAAATAAATGATGCAACCAATTGAATACACTTTAAGTAGCTGATATGGGTAAGTAATAGCAATGTGGTGTTAAAATATAATGGCCAATTGTTTAGCAACAAATAATCAATGAACTGAACTCTACTTACCTCATTAAATATTTAAGTGCTTTGTACAGTCATAGAAACTTCTACATGCTGTATTTATTTTCAGTTGGAGGGGGAAGGGGGACCTAAATGTCAAATTGTGGCAGGAAATGTTTTAATTGGAGTGGAGAATAGACAGTTTTTAACCATTTAAATTTTACTATTTTGGTCCAAAAAATCTGCTCAGGTCAAAATGGATGGCACATTCAGCTATATATGATGCACAAAAGCAAAACAGATCTCATAAACTTAAAAAAAAAGGGAAAACCTGAATACCAATTATCATTGTCTGGATTCCTAGATACACCCATGTTTGTAACATGCTCATGCACTCATAAAAACTCGTAAAACAGACCAGAAATTCAAGTTATATACTTTTGCCTGCTTTCTATTTTGAACAGTTTGAACTTTCTTTTACCAGCAATCTGGAAAACAACATCACGCTACCTGCTTATATCTTCAATGAACTTTTGAGGATCAAATTTGTGTCACATGTCTCCTGTTACATAGTTCACTGTGATTCACAATTACAAGAGCCCATGTCGGGCTAGATAAACAACAGCCAACAATTAAAAGGGACGGGCTCACATGAGACTCTGCTTTTTGTTCACAAAAGCTGTAAATGTTGCTTACCATATGCAAATTGTCACATATATATTGTCATTCCAGACATATACATGTATCCACCTTATTCGTGACGAGCCTATTACGTTTTGAATTATGGGTGACACTTCCGGTTTGGGGAACTGCTATTCAAAAAGACTGAAATGAATCATGTTAAATCATAAGGTTGCCCTACAAATAAAGCTTAGCCGTCTGTTTGACTGAACTCAAATCCTCACGTCTGTTTCCAGGTTTGTTTGTTTTCACAGGTAAATACAATTTATTATCTGTCAAAATTACGGAAATCACTTTGAAATAGTATCATGCAATGAAGTTAATGAACATTTTGATTAAGGCAAGTATGTTACATTATACAGATTAGGTATGGGCCAATTACCGGTTTCAAGGTATACCGCAATTTGAAAATTTCACGGTTTCAAAACCACTAATATTTTCCGTTATACCGTTCCTGCGGTATGCGCTGTTTATCATGTCTCCTCAAAGACTGAAAGTGTAGGAATCCCTCAGGTTGAGTGCAGTGTAGAGAGTAACACGATCCTCCTCCTCTTGTTGGTGCGAGCGAGCGGTTAGTCACGTGTGTGTAGGATGGCCGAACTTAAGGAGCTGCCCCTGGAACTTACGCGATCGGCAACCGGCCGTTTTTTGTCTTATTGCAGCTTGTCTCTGTTCTGGACTTGCACAAACTGCGTTGCAATGCAATCATTTTCCAAAATGTCATTTATGTGAAAATATGTAGCAGGCAGATCACTCACTGTTCATGATGCACGAACTATTGGAAGAAAATCCTCAATATTGAGGATATTTGGGGGTTTATATGAATGTGTTTCTGAGGGGAACTGACTTGTCTTCAGAAAAGTTTACGTGGTATTTTCTTTTCATCTCGTCTCTGTATCATTCACATTAAAGCAGTGTTTCAGTGCAGCGCTGCTTTGTTTACAGCGGTAACCAAGGAAACGCTGTATCTGGTGTTCCAGAAGCCCTCTCATTTTAGACACTGTGAAAGATTCATTGTGCATACATTTATTGTGTTATAACAGAGCTTTATGAGATTGCGATTAACTGAGATGTCAGCTTTTTGTGATAATAAAGGAAGCGTGCTGCTCGCATTCTGCCATGCCAAACCATGCACGCAGCAGCCCATGCTTGCTTTCTGTAAAAAATAACAGTGGTTGTGAATGTTGATGCTTAGTCTAAATAACAAATATTTTATCGGTAGTAGTTTATGTTTATGCTGGGATGTTGTGGAGCTTAGGAGATGTTACAGAACCATTTCATGTAAATTTCTTCAATGTACTGAAAACAATCTATATAGATTACTTTTATGCGGGTTTTTGCGGGCGGGAGCGGGACAAAACATGAATGTCGCGGGCGGGAGCGGGACCAGATAAGATATATTTTTGCGGGAGCGGGTGGGTGCGGGACAGAATCTTGCGGGAACGGGCGGGAGCGGGACTGAAACATCCGTCCCGCGCAGGTCTCTAATTCAGAGCTTCTGATGTTTGTTTCGTTCAGGCATGTAGTATAATTTCACAAAGCTAGTCAGAACATTCTGTTTTTGCTTCAAATTGGGTTATTATTAAATCAAATTATGTATATGAAATTATATTACCCAAATTTGATTAGTAATGCGTTATATTACTGCGTTACAGCAAAACGTAATATACTACTGTAATATTATTACTTTTGTAATGCGTTACTCCCAACACTGGTTATCATACCGTCCAAATCTCATACCGGCCCATGCCTAATACAGATATACATTACTACAGTGATATTTCACCCGTCCGTTATTGCTGTGGAAAGAATCGGGCTTTTGGGGTCATTCATGGTCTGTTGAAAGTATTTTGTTTATGCTTTTACACTTTTAAATGTCATTTTAATGTTCGATGGTTGAAGGGTGAGTAGAATAATGTCATCTCATTGTATCCAGTAAAAAAAAAAAAAAAGATTATTGCGTTCATAGCGAGCATTTCACTGATTGTTTACAGCTTAACGGAAGTTACACCCATAGTTCGCGTAAAGCGTAATGGGGCGTAAGAATAAGGTGCATTCAATGAAACAAATGACACAGGCCTGCAGTGCTGTTGTCGCGTCGCGTCGCTCGCGTCCAGTGTAGACATGGTGTAAGCTTAGTTGTCAGTTATAAATTCGGAAATGACCACGTAAGAAAATGAAACTTCTATACCTTAAAAAGTATAGAAACTACTGAAGCAAAAACTACTGTTGCCATGGTTACCGAAAACCACAAAAGCAAGTGAACCAAGGGGGTCAAGGATCAAATTGTCTCATAAAAGCCAGTTATCATTTACTCACCCTCATGTTAGGGACTGACAGCCTCGGTCACTATTCAAGGCATCTTTTTTTCCTCTAATAAGACTGAATGGTGACTGAGGCTGTCATTCTGTCAGACATCTCCCTCTGTTTTCCTCAGAACAGAGAAAGCCATACGCGTTTGAAACAACATAAGGGTGAGTAATATGACATACTTTTGATTTCTAGCTAAACTATGCCTATATATCATCGCGTCGCATAGGTTGATACGATAATTCACGTTACCTGACCGGTAATGCCTGTAATGATGGCCACTTTCCTCTTCGTCTTGCTGTCTCCGTTCACATCACCACTGGCCGCCGCCGCCGCTGCTGCACACTGAGCCATCGTCTGGAGCTGGTTTCGGTTCGGAGTGTGTCTGTGGGGTCTGGTTCCACTGTGCGCGATCGTTTGTCATGAACGGATGCAAACACATCCGAAACTCCAGCTGCTTGAGCGACACATCAGGAACCTGCACTCAGCAGCCAATCACAGAGCAGAGCGCCTGTGACGTACGCACCACAGAATAAAGAGGAGAGAAATCCTGTTGGCTTGGGGATGTAAATGTGTCACAGCGCCCACTAAAGGAATCGAGGTTCAGGAGGATTTAAACAAACCACTTTTTTACTTTCTCCCTTTATTATTACATATCTAATATAATAATTATTATCCTTATATAATATGCCTACATTTTATAGTAAATCCTAGGCTAGGCCTAAATCACAGCTGAAAAACAGCTTCAACTAGTAAAGGCTGTTTTGCTGGTCTCCCAGTCTTGTCAAGCTGGTCTGTTGGCTGGTTTAGGGCTTTTTAGGGTCACATGTCGTTCTTACGACATGATGTTTTTTGCGCCACAGCCATAGATCAAGGCTTTGAACCACTGATGTCATTTTGAATATTTCATGTGTGAAAAAAATATGCAAACAATTAAAGTGAGAGGAGGAACTCAGGATTATGTGCATTTACAAGAGAATTACTTAAATGTGGTTGCTCCAAGAATAGATAAAATGAATGAACCAGTCAATCAAATGTTTGTTCAAAATATATTTTAATTTAGATAATATTTAAAGTTCTAAGGCACATACACCATATAAGGTACTTACAACAAAACATCTTTTAAATAATGTACAAGTACTAATATATGAAAGTACTGACATGCTTTTATTTTTCCTAGTAGTTTATGAGCTATTATATTTCAGCATTCCTCAATCCAGTCATCGCATATATAGAAACTGAAATCAAAACATAAAAATAAACAAATCTTTTATTAATGCTTACAGATCAAAAAGTGATAGTCCTGGTTTTTCAGCTTTCACTTAGAATCCTAGTGTCTAAAAGCACTAATTTGTTAGCCATAAGCTGACATACAGTACATTTCACCCCATTTATTATATTGTGAAAGCATTTCAAGTAAACATCAGTGAAAGGTGATCAAAGCAACAGTATCTTTATATTTAGAACCACCAGTGTTGGGCAAGCTACTTCCAAAATGTAATACATTATATATTACTAGTTACTGTCTTTTGAAAGTAATTAGTTACATTACAATATTAACCACACAAAAACACACAATACATTTGAAGGTAGTGTTCCGTTTTTTTTCCCCTTTTTTAGTTTGCCTTCATGGAAGGTGAGATGTCTACAACAAAGAGAAGGAGTGAGCAAGACCATATAATCGCCTAAAACAGCCAGTCTTGAAGCCAATGTCCCAGTCTCAAATTTCCAGTTTAAAAAAAATCGAAAACAAAAATACAATAAAGTGTAAGGTCAGCAGCATTAGCTAAGCATTTGGAGCTCATGATTCTGAATAACTCATTTTGCACAATACATTTGCCCTAAGGGAAACCCTCTAAATGACATTATCGAATAAAATGTGGTAAGTGAGAGCTGAATTTGGGTCATGGCTATTTGTATCAGATAACAGTAGCTACATGCACACAAACAAACTCCAAACTCTGACACTTAGACTTCTTGAAAATCAGCAGAAAAGACATAACATTCAAAATGATAGATTATTTGCAGGATTTTGACATTAAGGGTGCTAGATTTTCAAGTGTAAAAATACAGTAGTTTCTTTGTGAATTCTAATGCCTTCATAAATATTATGCAAATGAAATGTTACCATAAACCAATGATGTACAGAATATTACCATGATAAGACTCAATACATTTGTGCGTATAGAGTATGAATGATGATTTCTGTTGCACTCTTAGTCATTCACATACTTTCTCCAGTCCTGGCCTATTATAAAGTGCACATCCAAGACCAAATCCCTGTAGAATTAAGTGTATGTAGTAATTTTTCATAAGACGACAGCCACCAGTTAAAACCCACTTAAACCAGGACTGGAGCACAGGGCAAGTTCATCACAGAGCCATAAATGTTACCATTTTACAAAATGGTGAAATATTCTTGTGGAGAGCTGTACTTTTAATGTGTTGTATGCTGTTTTATACGGTGGCCGAGAAGTGCAGAGCAAATCACAATTCTGAAAACAAAATAACAAATTACAAACGCAAATGCAAGTCTAAAAAACAAAATAACAATTCAGAAAGCACAACAACAATTCAGAAAACATTATAACAAGTCAGAAAACACAATGCCAAATTCGAAAACAAAATAACAAGTCAGAAAACACAAAGACAAATCCGAAAACAAATTAACAAATCAGAAAACACAACGACAAATCAGACAAACCAGAAAAGGTAGGTATAGTTTGAGACAACTGGACGAGACATCTGTCAATCAACGTATACAGGAAGAACCAGCCGAAGAACAGCAGAGTCGTGGTAGAAAGTTCGGAGATGGTATTAAAGTAGCTCAGTTTAAATGTATTGTATGAATTGCCCTTACTATAGAATAAAAAATACGGGGTGTCTATTTACATTTAGTTAAAAGTAGATGTAAATCATCAGCTCCAGTGGCGCAGATGGACAAGTGCGTGTCATTGGCTTTTTGACGCGATCGACCCGGGTTCAATCCCACCTTTTGCCAAACTTTTTTTCCCTCCCTTTTCAAATCTCGTATTAGCAATGGATTCTATTTACACTAAGTGAAAATAGCAGTATTTTTAGCAATATGCTATTCACACTAAGTGCAAATACCTATTTACACTATGTTAAAATAGCAGGATTTCTACTATCAAGTATACTACTTGTTGCAAATAGTGGCAATTATCTGCACTTCAGTATTGTAGTACATTATAAAACAGTATGCAATAATAACGTATTGAGTGTAAATTATAATTTTAATTTTAATTATTAAATGGATGCCACCTTATTGGTACAATAAAGCCCTCCCTACACCTACCCAAACCCTACCCGATACTTTATTTTCAACTTTTTGATTATTTCCTTAATTTTTATTGAAAATAAATGCCTTTACAATGTGATACGAGATTTGAAAAGGGAGAAAAAAAAAGTTAAAGGCGGGATCGAACCCGGGTCGATAGCGTTTTGTTTTTTAGACTTGCATTTGCGTTTGTAATTTGTTATTTTATTTTCAGAATTGTGATTTGCTCTGCACTTCTCGGCCACCGTAGTTTTAGCTTAAAGTTGAGGTAAGAAGTTAATAAACATTTTACAGTCAGTATTTGACTGTAATATTGAACAGATGTTGTATAGTTGTTCAGATACAACTGTATTGGTCCAGTGTGTCACCAAGGCACCAGGAGAGCCAATGATCACTTCTGCAGAAAACATGAAATCAAGGATAGGAGAACTAAATGTTAATTACTTTTTAACATTTAAAGGGACAGTCCACCAAAAAATGTAAATTCTGTCATCATTTAATTAATAATAATAATTCATTTTATTTATGGGCACCTTTCAAGACACTCAAGTACACCTTACAATAATAAAATACAGCTGAAGAAAAAAAAAATTGATGTACTCTCCCTCATGATTAATTTCTTCTGCAGATCATAAAAGAAGATCTTTTAAAGAATGTTGGAATACAAAATACAATGGAAGTCAGTGGGAACTGAAACTGTTACCAACATTCTTTGAAATATCTTCTTTTGTGTTCCGAAGAAGAAAGGCATACAGGTTTGGAATGACATGAGTGTGAGTAAATGATGACAGAATTGTCATTTTTGGGTGAACTATCCCTTTAACATATTTCATGTTATGCATCTTACCTGTTTATCCCTCTGGAGGAGGGGCATGTGAAGAGTGACACTTGTTTTTCTGTGAGAGAAACAGGTTCATTAATTCTTAATTTGCATAAGTCACTACTGCACTCATTTAGTCACAAGCTCGAAGCTGTTATTAACCTTATGGTGCAGACGGTAGTGAAGGGCTCGGTCTGAAAGCCATGGGTGTTTTAGGGACTGGGATGCACTCATTCTCCAACTGCACAAAAAATACATAAATAAATAAACATGCATCAAAACACAAACATACTGGTAACATTTCAGAATCAAAAAAGGAGGATTTGTCAAATTTAGCCAACTTTTGGGGACACACAAACCTTTTGCTCTTCACAAGCAGGCGTGAGATGAAGTCTTTGGCCTCCTCAGAGATGTCGGCAAATTCAGCCTCTTCAAAACTCCACTGACATGCCAGGATGTTATTTAGTGTCTCATTATCATCCTCACCCAGGAACGGAGACAAGCCACTGAGCCTACACACGCAAACACAAGTTTTACAAAATGCTCTCCTTTTGGTATTATGATTGTTCATTGATATCTATGGACTCACAGCATGTAAGTGATGACACCTAAACTCCACATATCAGTTGGGAATGAGACAAATTCATAGTTGATGACTTCAGGAGCCAGGAACTCAGGTGTACCAAAGTTCACCCCCAACTTTTCCCTAGGTTTATATCTGAAAGGAAGATGAAGAACAAATCGGCGTGAGAGAAACAGTAGATTCACGAAGACAGGCAGAAAGAAAGCAAGTGTAAACACAGACACAGAAACAAATACTAACCTCCTTGCGAGCCCAAAGTCAATTATCTTCACCTTGTTTGTTTGTCGACTGACACAGAGAATGTTTTCAGGCTGTTGACACAGTAAACACAGGGATTTCAAACTTCTTGTTCTTTTCATGAAGCTGTTAAAATGCATATTATTAACAAGAATGTGTTTGGCACCTTAAGGTCAAGGTGTAATATGTACATCTTGTGCATATGCTGAAGCCCTTCACTGATCTGTCTGATGAACAGCACTGTGTCCAACTCGGTCAGCTTGTAGTTCTCATCTATGATCCGGTCAAACAGCTCTCCGCCATCAACACTAGGGGGTACACAGGGAACACAAAATACACATAGCATGAATGAGATTTACTTAGTGAGAGAGGATGTCTGTGTGTGAAACTTCAGTGTGTTTGTGGATGTAACTTACTACTCCATCACTAGAATGATTTCATGTCGAGATTCAAAGGCGGTGTAGAGCTGGATCAGATTGGCATGGTTCAACTGGTTCATCACTTCAATCTCACACTTCACTACCTCCTGACAACACAAACGTGTATGAAAATCAATAATTCATTCCAATACATTTATAATAGTCTTAAAGCAGTGGTTCGAAGACCAGCGCTGTTATTAACCATAGACTAACTAAACTAAATTTTAATAAACGTAAAGCTGAAATAAAATACAATATTTATTTATTTATAATTAAAATTTGAACAACTAGACAATTAGATAATTAATTACTAAAAGTGAAATAACTTAAATAAATAGAAATATAAAAAAATAATAAAAATGACAAAAGCACATAACCACATTACTAAAACGTAAACTAAAATTAAAACTGAAAATACAAAAACAAAAGCTAATTCAAAATATTAATAAATACTATAATAATATATACATAATACTAAAATATCACTGTTGTGGGCCACCAAGTGTTCCATAAGTTGATTGGCTGATTTAAAAAAAAATGTGAAAACCACTACCTTAAAGTCATAGTAATTACATCTTAAAGGGGTCATATGATGTTGCTAAAAAGAACATTATTTTGTGTATTTGGTGTAATGAAATGTGTTTATGCGGTTTAAGGTTCAAAAAACACATTATTTTCCACATACTGTACATTATTGTTTCTCCTCTATGCCCCGCCTTTCT
>NW_015650322.1:283800-286813 GCF_001515625.1 Sinocyclocheilus rhinocerous
TGTGTTTTGGTTTTGTTTGTGCGCGACAGTCGTCCGCGAGGGGCTGTCGCGCTATTTTGTGTTTGTTTATTTTATTAAAGTTTGTTTAAATGTTCGCCGGTTCCCGCCTCCTTCTTCCCGTGACTACGAACTACGTTACAGTGTGATGGAAATGTTACACCCCTTACCATATTGTGATGATGCCGTCAGGTCGGAGCAAGAAACAAAACATTAAAACACATTATCAACGAGACATTTGTAGCATCCAGTGGGGACATAATTACGGATTATAATGACTTATACTGTCCCTCTTTTGGAAGGCCAAACAAAGTAGTTTCGCTTTCCCAATGAAACACACAGCATCTTCACAACATGGCGGTGGCGGTGGCAGCAACAATAAAGTTGCACCTTCTTTCTTTGCGTGAACATTTGGGCACGTTATAAAAATCTTCCCACACAGTGACGTAGACATGTGGGGGCGTGTTTAAACGAGCCATATTAGGAGGGCGTGGACCAGTCTTAACTTTTATAAAGTATATCTCTTTGGGTTTGAGACTTTAGTCTTTGCAACTTTAGGGATCTTATCTATTCATGAACAGCTTGTAACACTCCAAAGAGAAAGGAAAACTTGAAATCGCATCATATGACCCCTTTAACATGGACTCAGGCATTTACCTTCTCTTTCTGACTCCTGGCTTTGATGATCTTGGCTGCTAATACGAGGCCAGAAGATTTCTCTACACATTTGTGCACCATGCCAAAGCGTCCTCTATTAAAATCAATAAAAACTCATTTAAATCACAAAATTTGAAAACTTGAAATTCCCACATCCTTTGAATACCGCAAAGGAAATTAACTGTAATCTCCTCCTGTCTCTCGGTATTTACTTTCACTAAGGGCTAAAAATATTCCGCATGTCTCACTCTCTCAGCGTCTTTCTTTCCCACACACACACACACACACACACACCTGTCTGTCACTTTCATGCCCTTGTGTATCATGTGTCCTGTAAGCTCTTAAAATGCTTAGCAATCACAGGCATCCTGCTTTAAAAATTCCTTTGACGTAAACAAATCTAATGTAATATGATGCAATATAAATAATAACGCACCCTCCAAGAACTTCCTCTTTATTGATAGTGTAGTAACTTGTAATCTGGTGGGTTTTGGTTGTCACTAGACGGTGTTCAAATGGTGCAGGTGGAGGAGGGGAAGAATCTGTGGAAAAGATTAGGAAATTTAACTACAAAAAGGGAAATATAATTACAGTTATTCTCAGACTTTACAACTGTTTTCTTACCAATGACATATTCGTCAATTACTGGCTCTGCATCTTTCCTCTCCTCTGGTCTCTCTAGTCCCGCCTCTGCAGCTTCAAGTCCTGCCTCCTCTTCCTCCTTCAATTCCTTATCCTCCTCCACTCGGCTTTTTTTAAGATCATCTGTCAGAGTCTCGTCAGTAACATGCCTCTTAGTGCTGAAAGTTATTTCCAGATTCTCCTCACAGCTACATGAACATAAAAATTAAAAGAGAGAGATATAAAATATAAAATATATCTTGTCTTAGTATCTTATTATATTTTAAAATATAATTCATTGTATAAATTCATCATATTTTGAAGTTTTAACATTTTAAATGGAATACGTATATTGTGGTATATTTGTTCTTTATTTAATTACACTATTAAATTACCCTTCAAAAGTTTGGGGTGAGTACGATTTTTAAAGAATTTGGGGGGTTTTTTTCCAACAAGGACACATTCAACTGATCAAATATGACAGAGACAAAAAAAAAAAAAAAGATTTCCATTTCAAATAAATGCTGTTGTTTTAAACTTCCTATTCATTGGAGAATCATGAAAATAAAATGATCAGTTTCTACAACATTAAGCAACACAACTGTTTTTAACATTGGTAATAATACGAAATGTTTCTTGAGCATCAGATAAGTATATTAGAATGATTTCTGAAGGTTCATGTGACACTGAAGACTGGAGAAATGGCTGCTAAAATTCAGCTTTGCCATTACAGGAATATATGATATTTTAAAATATATCTGCCTGGTCTCATGTTTATACGTAGGTATTAATACGTAACATTTACAAGCACAAAACGTACACTTTTGTACGTTTTTATTAATGCTAAAACGTACAATTTAGACGTATTTCAACGTTTAAAACGTACAAATCGTTACGTATTTTTAGCTAAAAAACGTAAAAATATTTACGTATCTTTTATATCAAGATATTCATATCAATGCATTTTTATCATTTTATCAATAAGCGATTTAGATTTTTAGACCCCTTAACCTACCCCCAAACCTGAACCTACCCATTTTACAGTGAATATGCATTTTTATAATTTTATTAATACGCAATTTAGATTTTTAGACCCCTTAACCTACCCCCAAACCTAAACCTACCCATTTTATAGCGAATATAAAAGGATATAAAACGCAAATGACCAAAATACGCAGGAAAATAACCATTTTAGTAACAATATAGCATCAAAATATTTTTGTAGTCGCTAATTCCACTCCTACCTATAAACCTAAACATTTCTGTACAGTATAAGAAAAACATGACAGACAGATGCCATTACAATCATTTATTTATTGCAAAAATGTCAAAAGCAGCACCAAAAGTAATCCAAATGACGATGCGTTGCACCCGCAGTCCTCTCTGGCGAAATACAGTAGGTTTGTGTGATCCAGAGCAGAATTTATGTTGTTAATCGCTGAAAATATTATCCAGATAATTTTCCCGATCCACTCCGTGAACTCGTGAAGGCACGCGCGCATTATTCAAACACACCTCACCAGAAACACGGCATGTCGCAATCTGTGAAGAATGCAGGCAAGAGCCAATGAGCGTTCGATTATCCTGCCGTAAAACCTGTCGTTTGAAGCGGCAACATTTGAATTTGTAAAGAGCGCGTCAGTCAGCGCGGGCTTTGCTGGAAGTTCGGATAATTTTACCGACTCGGACCTTCGAGTCTTGTTCAGCAAAATGAACGAATCTTTTTTCGAGTCATTTC
>NW_015650322.1:287445-300648 GCF_001515625.1 Sinocyclocheilus rhinocerous
GTCAATACGTCAGTTTTGTACGTTTAAATGCTGAAAATACGTAAGTATTTGTACGTTTAGATGCTGAAAATACGTCAGTATTGTACGTTTTAGTGCCTGTAAAAACGTAAGTAAATGTACGTTTTATAGTACCACATTTTACGTAAAATACATACAAATTATGAGATCACGTTGAATATATTCAAACAGAAAAAGTTAAATTGTAATTATAGTACACAATATTTCTGTTTTTAATGTATTTTTGATCAAATAAATGCAGCCTTCATGAGAATAAGAGACTTATTAGTTACAGTCCCCAAACTTTTTAGCGGTAATGTGTTTACAATGAATAAATGTCATTTTACTTGTTTTTAACCAAACTCATACCTGAAAGTCATTTGCTAAACAAAATATCCAGACATACCTTTCTGGTGTGACTGTAATGCTTTCATCTGTCTGGTCAGATGAGTTCAGAGCAGCTAGTTGGCTTTCTTCAGATAAAGTCCCCTGTGTCTTTAACTTTTCCTCTTCCTCCTTTTTATCCTCCTCTTTTATCTGAAATAATTCAGCAACAATTTCTTGCTCTCTTGCCTCTTCTTCCACTGTAGCCTGTTGTTTGTCATCCTTTCTTTCCCTATATTTGTCTACTTCTTGCTCCTCTTCAATAAGATCCAGATGCGCAGTCTCTGCCGTACATTGAGAAAGCTGATTGTTCTGTTGGTTGAGCTTCTGCACTTCTTCAAAACCAACCTGGACTAAGTCTTGAAAAGGAGGGGAAAAGAAATTAGTACAAGGAAGAAAACAGTAGAAACAGAAGAAAATAATGACATTAAATCTTTAACATATCTTCTTCGTTTTATGTCAAACCTTTCTTTGATTTAAATCAGAAAAAATGCTAAAACGTTCAGTTTATTTACAGATTCAGATTAGATTTTCAATGTGATCTCTGGCTTTTAAACTCTACTGTATGTTTTCTTTTTTTCTCACCTGATGCATCCAGTGGTTTCTTTTTCTTCTGGGTTTTCAACCCCTTTTGGTACACTTTAGATTTCTCCTTCCCATCCTTTTCTCTAAACTAGAGAGAGAAAAAGAAACAACAGTAGAGAAAGAACGAAGAGATTTTTATTTAAAAAATATGATCAAAATAGTGTTTGGACAAAGGTATAAGCATCTATAAGCATAGAGTCTCGAATGAAGTGTCATCAATAAAACACACAGTTGATTGCTTGGAGGAGTAATAGTTTGTTTTCTGATTGGCTGATGTATTAATAGCTAGCCGCTGAACATTCAGTAATCTCGAGAGGATTGGTGGTGCCTTTGGTATGGGAACTTGATAATGTGAAGTGAGCTCCATCGTTCTGACAACAAGAGCTTATATAAAAAGTGCTCACATTCCTTTGTGTGATGGAGAGTGTTTGTGTACGTACATGCCTGACTGTGTGTATTTGTGATTTAATTACTGATTACAAAACCATCTAGCCTCACATGGAGAGTGAAGTGTCATTTATGAATACATGATTATATTGGAATGTGTTTTGCTATAGAAACGCATGGGTTCAATCAGTGAAGACAGAGGGACTGTCACTCACCCATGACTTATCCACTGGAAAGATTTTGCATAAATCTACACTATCAAATCAGCATATTAAAATGATTTCTGAAGGATCATGGGACACAGTAGTAATGGCTGCTGAGAATTAATATTTTCCATCACAAGAATAAATTACATTTTAACATGGATACATAAAGAAAATTGTTATTTTTTTGAATTGCAATATTTCCTGTTTGTATTGTATTTTTGCAAATATATTCTGAAATATTTAAAAATCGTAATTATTTGACGGGCAGTGTATATAGCACTCATGTTTCCTTAATGTCTTGGAAAGAGGCTGATAAACAAACAGAAATTTAACGAGATGGAATAGAAGGGTATGGCATTGCATGTGTTACATAATGGGGGAACATGATATGACAGCCCTGAAGAGATGATCACAGATGGGCAAAGAGCTAGGGATTATATGACGTGTAGAATATGTGTAGAATGATAAACAGGACTCACACAGAGACATAATTCGCACTTTAGCAGCTGCAGACTGATTGTATAAACTGTCTGACAGTCACAGCAGATGTCAAAACATCAGTGCTGCAACAAATGCTATTAAACATCAGAGAAATACACAAAGAGATCTTAAAAACACATTATCATATGATATGATAATCAATGGCTACCGAAGTCAATGGCTACTGTAAGCTAATTAGTTAAATTCACAAAGAGATCTTCAAAACACATTATCATATGATATGATAATCAATGGCTACCAAAGTCAATGGCTACCGTAAACTGATTAGTAACCAACATTCCTCAAAATATTTTTTTTGTGTGTGTGTGTTCAGCAGAAGAAAGAAACTATTACAGGTTTGGAACAACTTGAGGGTAAGTAAATGCTGACAGAATTTTCATTTCTGGGTGAACTTTCCCTTTAAACTGTGACAGTTAATGTGATTCACCAGGAGGGGGCAGAGACTACATCCATAAACTGTTTGCCAGAGATCTACTGTGTGGGAACTTGATTGAAACATCAAGTATGCATATGAAATATCAATTCATGGTTTTAAAAAATGTAACTTAATACAGTGTTTTGGGGTATTAAGTATAACAGCCCTGCCCCCAGAACAAGCAGTCTGAAGGTGATGACAGCCCATAAAGTCAGACTGCTGTTAAATACCTCTTTAACTACCTGAAGAGACTGAGTGTCAATCACCTCTTTAATGCCTCAAAACTAATCCCCTTATAAATATGTTATATGTGTCATGTTGGCACAAGCACATGGAAATGTGTGCACTGGCCAGAGAATGTTCATTTGCGTGTGTGAGAGAGAACAAATATACAGGTGCGCCAGTAACTGTACACCAACAATGCAATCCTTACTAGAAACTGTAAGCAGAGAACTTTAAAACCGGTGTGGGTGTGCATATATGTGCACATGTATGTATCCATAAGAGTGTGTTGCTGCATCTCTATGTCAATGTATGCATATATAGAAAGAGCATGCGCAGGAGGATATTTTAGGGTGGGAGGTAACAAAATGCCCCCCATTCCCTGATGGATTCCATCCTCTTTCCCTTCAAACTCGCCATCCCAGGAAAGTCACTGAGCAAATCCCTCCCCCTGTTCTCTCAGTGTATGTGAGTGAGAGTGTGGTTGGCACTGGCTGAGTGTGCACACATGTTGACATGAGGGAGTCCCAGGGAAACACTGATGAACTCAGGACAACAGCTGGCCCATGTGCATTTACAGAGGATCCAACAGACCCTCCTGACTCCATTTCATGACTAATTTTCATCATTTCTGTCATAAAATAGGATTAAATATTGAGAATGCACTGCATTTTTTGTCTTGTTTTCCAGTAAAATATCTAATCATCCCTACAGATGCTAAGATTTACAAGTAAACATTTGCTATATTTACTTTTACATTTAAGATGCAAAATTGTTTAAATATTAAGACATGTCTTTATTGACCATATTAAAGTTTTATGACATGATAAAGGTGCAAAAAACCTTAATTTAAAGACATCAAGACTGTACTGCACAGTGCAACAAATTAAATTTTACAACAAATCTTATTTTATATTAGTCCAAAAGGTTCCCTGGAATTGTTTTACATCAACATAGCGATAATCTTCATTTTCTTCTGTCTCTTGATGTCAACCATGTCAAATGAATGCAGCTCATGCTGCTGTGCTGAGTCTAAAACAATACAACAGTCATATTTTCTAAACGCATGTATTCAAATAGCTTAGAATCAGCATAAATATGTTCATAAACAATTTATTCAACTAAAAAGTATGAACATGGTTAAACTATGGCTATAGCTGTGGAACAAGAGATAATCAATTAGTTTAAATGAGATTGAAACAAATTAGGTTTATTGATAATAAATATATTTGTATATTAGGGCTGCACGATAAATCGCATGCGATATTTAACGCGCATCTTATCAGTAAAGCTGGTTCTGTAATCAGCGGTAAATCTCCATCACCTGCGTGCTTTCACATTGAGCAGCATTAACTACACAGAGCCGTTGTTCACTGACGTTACCATCCAACCTGACAGAACTGGAGAGGATCTGCAAGGAGGAATGGCAGAGGATCCCCAAAGCCAGGTGTGAAGAACTTGTTGCATCTTTCCCAAAAAGACTCATGGCTGTATTAGATCAAAAGGGTGCTTCTACTAAATACTGAGCAGAGGGTCTGAATACTTAGGACCATGTTATATTTCAGTTTTTCTTTTTTAATATATCTGCAAAAATGTCAACAATTCTGTGTTTTTCTGTCAATATGGGGTGCTGTGTGTACAGTAATGAGGAAAAAAAAATAACAAATGATTTTAGCAAATGGCTGCAATATAACAAAGAGTGAAAAATTTAAGGGGGTCTGAATACTTTCCGTACCCACTGTATATATAAAACTATAAAGTTTCTATAAAAATTCAGTTTCTATAAAGTTGCTGCATTTCACATTAACAGTGCAGTTTGGTCATTTAATTTTCAAAAGATTGCTATCACAATTTAGAAATGTATTCATTGATTTATTAAGCATAGCTATATAACGAAAAACATGGGTTATGTGCTCTTAGTAACAAGTCTTTCTGTGATTTTTATGTTCAGACTATGTTCTAGTTGTGTGCTAATAATGTTACAACACTTGTTCTATAAGAAGCCTATAGCTTATTTCCTTTTCATGTCATAGAAAAAAAGATTTATGAATCAAATTAAGTAAATATTCTGTAATATTAAGTAAATATTATGCACTTGCATTCTATATATCACTCAGTTTAGTCACCTGTGAAATCTAATCAGTATCATCAAAACTGACTGCTTTGTGAAAAAGTGCTAGATAATGCATTTCCAGATAATCCATTTCGAATTAAAACAAAATGTACACATTTACTTCTATATATCCCAGAGGAATCTTTGAAATGGACACAATCACATCATTATATTTCGCTTTAAAATCTATTTCTTCTGTGCATCACTAGGTTAAGCCATCTATTGCAGGTGTTTATAACCCAAAAACCCTAGACTAAAAAAATAGATTTTCTCTGTAAAATTTGATTAACTACATTCGTTAATTTTCATTCATTAGAACATTATGCAATATTACTACATTATATAATACTTAACAGCTCATTAGCTGGAAATTTGCTTTCTTTAAAGACATCATGATTACCATCAGGAAACGCCTTTGAGCTTTATATTATAAATACACAGTTTTTATAAGTTAATTTAACTTTACCACTTGTGAAAAAAAAGTGTTTTATGTATTATAAGACATTGCTTAGCCATTCAAATCACATGTAAATGTAAATTCATGTGGATTAGCTCAAATTAAATTTGTAATGTCAGTTTTTGAAGAAGAAAAGTCACATTTGAATATATTAATAAGTTTGTACCTGAATGTCAATAGACGCACTTTCTGGTGAACTGTCTCTTTTCCTCTTGTATGTAAATAAATTCCAAAATCGTCTCCATAGGATGGATGCAACCAAACACACACTTCCCACAATCCAAAGGTCCTTATCCTGCAAGAAATTCTCCATGGCAACTACATTCACACCAAGCAAGTCTCCTCACAACCGTCACCTTTTCTTTTGAACTTTCCTTAACTTTGTCTTAGTAGTCTGTCTCTCTTTCTCTTTCTTTTAACACCGGTCCTGTTGTTGACATGAGCCGTAGAGGCAAGCTACAGATTACAAAATGTGGGCAGTCACAGCAAAGGAGAGATGCGGGGAATGGAGAGAGAACGCTCCCCCTCTTCCATATAGGGAGCAAAACATCTGTCAGTCAGCAAGACAAGAGGTGGACAGGTGGAACTCTGGCTCCATGGCAAACGGAGGGCAGTTAGCAGAACTCGATGTATCCTTTAACGTTAGACACAGCACTTAAAGTGCTCACTCACACACACACACAATGGGGTGAATGAAACATGGTCTGTATAATCTGACACATCCACATGTGAGCACCATACTCAGCATATCTAAGGTACACTGATACTCCAGAACATTTTAAAGAGAAATGGCAACTTGTCATAGATTCTCCACATGTGACTACTATAATCAGACTAGAGATATGCGCACGTGCACACTGACATTCAAACACACAGTCACAGCTATTCAAAACACCAAGGCTGTGTAATCACTTCTTTCTGACTTTGCTTTGCATCCTATAGGTCATCAGGCACACAGTCACAATACACAGTAATATAAAACATACAGTAATACAAAACAACAAGAATTTCCATCGACTCTAAAAAAGTAATTTAAAAATGAAAATAAAGATGAAAAATTAATGTGTGTGTTTTTGAAAAAAAAATTATGTATATAATTTATATGTACATTTATATGCATACAGTGGAGATCAAAATGAGAGAACAATCTATAAATAATATTTTTTTCTGAAATATTGTTTATCTTCATCGCTCAAAATTGTGGAGGGTTAACGCTGTCAAAAATTAGTAGGAAGTGTAGAGGCCCCCGCTTTGAATGACTTCAGCACATCTGCGGCCGCAGAACATCACTAGTTTTTCACACTGCGCTGGTGTGATCTTAGGGCCACTCTTCTTCCACTCTCTTCCATAGTTCAGTAACTGTGGTGGGTTTCCTAGCCATAACTTTATTGCCAAAGATTTTCCAGAGATTTTCAGTTGGGTTTAGATAAGGCATTTCATTATTTCAATTTTTTCACATATATATATATATATATATATATATATTTTAAGCCTTTGCAGATATTTGTGACATTTTGTGGTTGTACTGTATAGTCTGAATATTTTGGTAAAAGGTAAAAGGCCCTACCATGACAAAAGTAACTAAATATTTTGTAAAAAAAATAAATAAAATTGTCTCAGATATCACTGATATAATATAAGAAATGTCACAGGTGTAGTCATAAGACATACTGTTAGTTTTGTAAGCCCTACTGAGTCAGCAAGCAATGCAGTAAAATATTACATGAACTGGCGCCCCCTCCTGGACGCTCAGTAAACATACACAGTGCCACAGCACCTATATGGTATACATTACCTTGCTACTTTTTTGAAAGTTGATAAACGTTTTTGGGTGTGCTGGCATGTGTATTTTGGACTGCGTGTTAAAGTGTGCATGTCCAATCTCTATTAAAATAACCAGAAGTATGGCATAGCCTGTAAGCGGAGAAAGTATTAGCATTGCAATGGAAAATTTAACTTGAAAGAATTTTCTAGTTATTTTAAAATTAACTGTGGTATGCTGTCAAATACCACAGACAATAATATCCTCAGTTTGCAAAAACTAATATGAAAAAAAAAAAATCTTCAGTTATAATGGGACTGATTCATGGTAATACAGCCCGCTCTGTGGACATATTTAAAACAGTACAACACAACTAGCTTAAAATATACTGTACAAACAGCTCTCTCTTTTACTCTGGCTTATACACTACCGTTTAAACTTTTGGGGTTGATAGATTCCTAATATTTTTGAAAGACATCTCTTATGCTCACCAAGGCTGCATCTATTTAATCAAAAATACAGCAAAAAAAAATTATATTGTGAAATATTATTACAATAAATAAATAACTGTTTTCTATTTGAATATGTTTAAAATGTAATTTACTCCGAACTTGATGAAGGCAAGCCTGATTTTTTTTAGCAGCCATTACTCCAGTCTTCAGTGTCACATGACCTTTCATAAATCATCCTAATATGCGGATTTAGTGCTTAAGAAACATTTCTTATTATTATCAGTGTTGAAATCAGATATGCCGCGTAAAGTTTGTGGAAAGAGTAATACATTTTATCAGGATTCTTTGATGAATAAAGAATCAAAAGAACAGCATTTATTAAAACATTTTCAAACAATATAAATGTCTTTACACTTATGATCAATTTAATATGCCGTGCTGAATACAAGTATTTATTTCTTTAAAAAAAAAAAAAACCTTCTGACCCCAAACTTTTGAACGGTAGTGTATACATACATATGAGATGGCACACAATACAAGCTTTTGCTTTTATAAACCAAAATATCTGTTCATTCAAATTAACCCCCAAAAGGCAATGTGGATGAACATGTGTGTCAGTGTCTAACATTTCTTTTGGAGAGTTACCTGCTCCAGAGTCTGTAGTTGGACATGTTTGAGCTCCCAGTAGCAACGCATCCTTTCTACTCGTTCAAGGTGGCCAAAAAATGCAAGTCCACCCATGCCAAGCTCCTTGACCTGTGATTCCTCTCCCTCCATGGCTCTGTTGTTAAGAAATGCAGGACATGGATGGGCAGCAGCTATTTTATTAGACTTGGCACACTTCCTCTTCTTGTCTGCAGTACACTTGGTATTGTCTTCTGAGCTGAAAATAGAGAAAAGATTAAAAATCAACCAACCAATCAATCAATCAATCTGGAGGAAAAATCAATAGGCTTTAAAGCCTTCCTGGACCAGCTGATCCTAATACACACACATTTTTAGACTGATATTGCTTTTATCCACCTTGTTTTGCACCACGCCAGTTCCGATTTCCGATTCATTAATATATTAGATTACATATAGGCCTATGACAGGAAGATAGGGTTGGGAATCGAAAATCGATTCAGATTCCAGAATCGGATATTTAAGGGTTAGTTCACCCAAAAATGAAAATTAGCCCATAAATTACTCACCCTCAAGTCATCAAAGTTTATAGTTCAGATTTAAACTGTGTGTATGATGTGTATGGTAGCGATTAAAATAGAGTAAATCACCTTTTGAAAGTAATTTGACACTTCAAATGAAGATTTATCGATTACATTGTTACGCCAGTAGGTGGCGAAAAGGGGCTGTTAAAATGTATTTGTCTTTGAATCATACAAGAGATTTGTTCAAGAACGCTGATTCATTCAGTAATGAAACAAGTACATATTGAGTGAATCATTTAATCATTAATTCATAAATTACATGTGATTTTGTTTAGTTTGATTTTTGTTCATGGTATTCAGCTCCAATAAATGGTTTGCAAAAAAGAGACACAGGATAAATGTTTGATATCATTATTTAATCACATTGGAATCGAAACTGGGAATCGAAAAGAATCGGAATCGGAATCGGAATTGATCAAATTCAAATGATACCCAACCCTACTGGAAGAATAAGAAAGTAACCATAAAACTATGTGTGCTACAAACCAGAGTGTTTATTATAACTTATAATGATAATAATGATAACAGATATACTAGTTTGCAATATCAAGCAGCATAACAGACTGTTTTGTACCACTAAAATAACTGGAAGTGGATGACACTGGATACAACACTTCAATAAACATTAAGTTAATAATGAGTAGCTTACATTTTAGACAATATTGCTGTTACTTTGTCTAGGTTGCTAGGCTAAGTTTCAACTATTCACACAGATAATATAACAGAGCAACACATGGTAGTATCATTCCTGAATGAATCAGTTCAGAACAAATCGGCTCAGTGAATTATTTAATGACTCACTCATAAAGACAGTTGTTGAATTTGGAGCTGTTACCCTTACTATTTGTGCCATATAACGAAATGGTAAAAACAGTAGGTACACAATTTTAAACTGAGCAAGTCACTAGTTTTGTTTCATAATGAATCAGAATTCGTTTTGAGTTGAATGAATGAGTGAATATCTCACACATAAAGACAGTTTGCCCCCACCTACTGGCGTAACAATGTAACTGCAGAAAGAATCAGCGAAAACCACTAATGCAGTGGTTCTCAAACCTGTCCTGGAGTACCCCCAGCCCTGCACATTTTGTATGTCTCCCTCATCTGTCACACCTGATTCAACTCATCAGCTCATTAGTGGAGACTGCAAGACCTGAAGTGGGTGTCAGATATAGTGCAGGTTTGAGAACCGCTGCACTAATGCACAGACAGACAGAAAACACTGACATAGTTTATTGAACGTGACAACTTTATTTGTTCTTACAATTAAATATTGTTTTTAGAGGAAAATGTCATAGATAATAGTCTACATCTAATAGTCTATATCCATCTAGTCTATAGCGTCTTTCTTTAGATATAATGGTAAAAAAGTCTGTTGTTTTTGCTGGACTCCATTAAACACAAGAACAGATTGGTAAGAAATGTATACCATTATGTGTGTGTGAGTGCATGGTTACGTGTGTTGGGTCAGTGAGCAGGTGCAGGTCAATGCTGACGTTGAGGTTAGCAGCTATAAGCAGCATTATGGGGGTCAGATGGTCATTTTCTGCTTTTAAATTTAAAGGGGTCATATAATGCTACATGCACTTTTACAAGTTGTTTGAACTGAAATGCAGGCCAAGTGGTGACCATCGTTTTGAAATACTACTCTCCATACATAGAGAAAATAAATATGTCTTGTTTATGGACTATGGTATGAACTTCTAAAATGTGACTATGAAAGATGGATGAGTCATGAATGTGCTAAAAAAAAAGTACTGGGACTCAAAAAGATGATCAAACTGAAAATACAGATTGCAATATGACAATAAAAAAAATTTTGTCACTTGTAACAAAAAAAGCTTTTGTCATTTCACATAAGTCATCCTACAGTTTATGCACCGAATCTGTCACCAATGATCTAGGCTGCATTTAAACATCAGCTCTACCTCATACTCTGATAAGAAGTGTGTTGTTCTCTTTCTAAGGGATCAGTTGAGATGCCATTCTGCGCATAGCACATTGATCCATCTACATGCCCTTGGTTAACAGTAAGTCCTAGAGTGGAGTGATCCCCCTGGGGCTGGGACACCCCAGCAACAAGAACAACGCTCCATTTTCAAACCAGACACAAGCCTCAATCAGCTCTGGCACCTGTGGAGAAGCATTATTCCCCAGAATGACCTAAGAATGTTGATTCCTCTCTATTAGTTTGGGAGACATTTTGTCACACTGTATTTTAGATTCACTTTAGGTCTCTTTCCATAATGCCACACACTATTATTTTGATATAGAGGTGAACAAATCCTATGAAACACCTATGAAAAACCAAGTATTGCTTTTATTTTTCTACTTTTTTCCATTCACCATAATAATGAACTTCTTGCCATTTTGCTGCGTATAGTGCAATGGTGCATGACTGTACCGTGATCGTGGCCTAGCTGTCATATTCTCTGGTGCAGTGTTACAGAGTCTCAATTAAAGGGCTTTGAATGGCTTATGCTACAGTGATGAAAGGCAAACTCTTTGACTCTCTGTCAGCACATCCCGAGATACTGTTACAAAAAAAAAAAAAACTTTTGTGACAGTATTATCAGTGCCAGCATTTAAGTGTTTATATTCATTTTGAGGAATACTGAATCTGATTTTGTGTGAGTGAGATGAGTAATTGCATGTTGATATTTAGTCTAACTACAGTAACATCATGTTCACACAGCACACACAATGCCTCTGCATTTACTCCCGATTTCTCTCAACATGGCGAGCTGTCATTCAATAAATGGGAAAACAAAGTAACTGATTTAAAAAAAGTAACTCAGATATTTTATTGTAAACTAAAAAGTAATGCGTTACTTTACTAGTTACTTGGGGAAAAAGTAATCTGATTATGTAACTTTCGTTACTTGTAATCGTAACACTGGCTACGACATATCTAATAAAAACAGACAAATAACCTAGGCCAATTTGATGAGGTATCTATATAAACATTTGTCTGCACACAACATGTTTTTATAACACAAAAATAAGATGTAAATTTAAATTTGGTATTTGTTTATGAAGGGATCATTCTAAGGGATCGAGTTTTAATTTTTTGAGTGATCTACCCATTTAAAAATAACTGTTGGTTATTTTATGAAATAGTAGAATCTTTGTAACCAATCTTTGTAACCGCCCTAGTCTCTCTAAACAGTGAAATAACAAGTAATTGCTGGCTGCAAGTCTTTTGAGTGGCTTTCTGCTTTACAGTCAAGTTTGCACCAGGCAGTCCATATATGGGAAAAATATAATATAAAATATAAAATATATAGCCTGCTTACATCAGTTTTTATGAGTTTGGAAATATCCAAAATGTATCAACTGTCAACAACGGCATACACAGTTAAACATAAAAGGAACAGGACATTGAGGGGAAAGAAGACCCAAAAAGAATTTGAGAGTGAATATTGCTTTGCTTCTGTTTTGCAGATAAAATTATTTCTCACATTATGCAAAAAAAAAAAAAAAACGTGTAACATCTGGCAGAAGTTCTAGAAAGGCCAATGTTGCTTAACAGGATGTTAAGTAAATTTATTTAATCTGTGTAGGAAATTAACAGATTTTGTATTAAGTTAGGTCCTAAATGAAATGGACATGGTAACTAAACAGATTAGATATTATTCTAGAGTTAGGATGTTCTTTTGATATGGCCCTAAGAGAATATATCTATACATTGGCCCCTAGCCAAGTGAGATTTTGGCAGCATGTTTCTTGGAACGTCACTTCTTTGACATCACTTCTTCTTAATTATTTTTGACTGACAGTTGTCACTTGATAACATATGGTAGGGGAAACATTTGAGTTTTGAGGACAAATTGCCTTAAAGATCTGCCCAAATAAAGGATATGTTATATCGGTTTAAATCTATGTCTGGATGAATGACGACTAGTCTTGAAAAATGAAAATAAATATAATGACTATAAAGCTAGCGGAGCCATTTTATACTCATACATAGACACACCAGGGAACGTTTAATCTCTGAACTTATATCAACACCATCACTTTTGCAGCAGCCTAATGGTAATAGCAGTGCAGTGTAAAATTACACATACTTCAATGCACTTTCCACTTATACCAATAGATTCAACACAAACATTTACCAACACACATGCATCTTGGTAGAGTTTAAGTATTTTATTCATTAGGCATGCTATGTGTGTTTGCACGCACAGTGTGTTTGCAGTACATCTTACTATAGTGTATTGTAGCATATTTATAATATCATACTGTGATATGTCATTTTGTTTCCACTTACATTTGATTAGGCGGGTCGGCAAGTCACTCCAATTGAGGTTTTCCCTTTTCTCTTCCTTTTGTTGTAAAACACAGTCTGTATCAAGGATGTTTAGCCATAAATCTGCGATCAGCCTCAGACATGGTGTCTTGTCCACATAGTATACACTGTATAAGTGACACATGGTTAAATAAGCAAGGAGAGAGAGAGAGAGAGAGAGAGAGAGAGAGAGAGAGAGAGAGAGAGAGAGAGAGAGAGAGAAAGT
>NW_015650322.1:300706-308781 GCF_001515625.1 Sinocyclocheilus rhinocerous
GAGCGAGAGAGAGACAGAGAGAGAGGGAGAATCAGTGGGATGTTGGAATAGGTCAGCAAAGTCAGAGATGAGTCAAGTGTAAATGTGAGGTGGGGTGGAGGGATGTAGGGGGATACGAGAAGCACAGGGAGTGGGAAGGGGGTTAAACATGTTATTGTAGAGGGCGTGGAATTTCTTGTGTGTGTGTGTGTGTCTGTGTGTGTGTGTGTGTGTACAGAGAAAGGGTGATTTCATGACCAAAAGCCAACAAAACCAACCAAAGAACAAAATCTTAGCACAAACAAATTCAGTATCTACTTATTATAACACAGATTTTAAAAACATGTCAATTATTATTTTATTTTTTTTAATATCCCATAAATACTTGGATTGTCGGGGAGGAATTTGCTGAACAGAAGTCAACGTGTTGTTGCCTTAAAGCAGTTCGCCCTTTTCATGGAATTTCGTATCAGCTCACCAAACTCCATGAACAGACGCTATTAGAAGTCAGTGTACTATCAGAATGATTTTGAAATTTCAAGGTTAAAATCTTACATTTGCTTTAAGTATTAACTGAAATGTTTAATGGAAATAATACTACAAATGCCTATAATTCATTCTGAAGCACCCGCTCCCAGACTTTTGAAGTCTAATAAACCTTTGTCTTGTCACTCATATTATTTATAGCCTTCAGCTGTGATTGAACCATCAGTGAGAAACCACCTCATGGACTAAGTCTTTAAGACTTAAATGTGCACTATTTTTGCAACAGTGCTGTTTCGATAATGCTGTTCGAGGTAGAGGTCAAATGTAGGCAAAATAGCAAAATCCACATCTACAGATAGACAATTCATCTACTAGTGCCTTTGAGAATGGCAGTGGGACAGACCACCAGACAGAAGAACCAGGTCAAATTCTGTTCTCCTTGGCTTATTTGAGACAGTTCAACAGGTGATGATCTGTTCTCTGTGTGTATCCATGTAGTTAAAGCTATAAAGATTCCTTTATTGTGTTTGAATATAGGTTAGCTATGCTATGGTCTGGCACTTATGTTGTATATATGATGGATTGTGTTCTCATTGAAAATAGCAGGATCAAAGCCAAACTGCAGCTGCTCTTGTCTTTTCATAAACATGTATGAGCATGTAATACATTTAAAAGGGTTTTATGGTCACATAACAGAAAGTCAGCTTTGAAAATGTTTAATTTATAATAATTGTTGTTGTTATTTAATAATAATATATTCATGTTGTTGTTGTTGTTTTATTATTATTTACACATTCTTTATGCTTGCATCATCACTTCTTCGGTTGTTTTGGGAATGAAGTCAAGGAAAGTGCATGTGTCTGAGTGTATCTCTGTCTGTCTGTGTGTTGGTGGGGTAAGTGTTTCAGTACATTTGCAGATGTTTGGTACATTTAGGAAGCTGTGTGTGCCTGCCTGTCTGTCAGTCACAGAGCAATGTTACACACAGTATTTTCATAGCCAACCATTCCCCTTTACTTCCAGGGAGCCACATTATACTCTTTAGTCCCTCCTAACTATTTCTCTGTCCTCTTACATACACATACTAACACATTTAGTTAGGTATCTAAATGAGAACATAACATAGAGTTCTATTGCTTTATATGAAGCTAATTGTTACACATTAATCATTTTCCAAACCATAACTCTAACAGGAAACATTTGCATTTTGCAATATTAATCAAAAACAGTATTTGCTTTATTTATGAACCAATTTAAAAATTGGGGATGTCCCCAAAGGGAGGTTGTCAAATTTTGCTAACTTCTGGGGACCTACTAGAGCTAATTAACACCAAACACACACACACACACACACACATGCTCTGGTGGAAGTATGCATGCAGTGTGAGGTGTGGAAACAGCAAACCATGGTGCTGACATGAAGAGTTTTATTTAAACCTCAATCTGACGTGTAAGTGCTGCTGTCTGTGTGTAATTCAAGAGCAGCAATGGTGTGTGTGTGTGTGTTTGTGAGTGATTGTCTGTCTGTGTACAAAACACAGTATCCTGCAGACAGAACCAAGAACTGCTATTCCACATGTTATGGGCATATTAATATGTGCGTATGCAATAAAAGTTAGTAAAAATAAGTTCTTATGACAGTAAAATTCAAAATGAAAGGAGAAGATGTTTTGTGCATAATTTTTAAAGGCCTTTTCAATAGATACGCCTGCATGCTATACAAATCATGAGTAATTCTGCCATCTAGTGGCTCACAAATGTCATTGTGCAGGGTCCCTTAAACAGTGTTTCTAAATTTTGACCCCTGTGCTTCTAAAAAATATATTATTGCATAACACTGTTGTGTCAATCTTCAGGTTCCCCAAAATGGTGCATTGACGTGCCACTCCAGGTTCACGCCAAATGCTGTTCTTGTGTTTACTGTAACTGAACACGCTTGTTAAAATAAGAGGAATGGAGAATGAGATTTGAGAGCTAACAAAGGTTTCATTTCAAGTTGGACTAACCCTTGTGATTTATTTTCCTACATTATCTCTTGTAATTTTGTCATTTATATGTTGCTGTTAAGTCCTTAAGAAGCACTCTGTGTGTCTTATTTATACATTTTAAATATATGTGTACACTTACAATACTCCATCTATTCAGCTTTTAAAAATAATGTTTAGAAAAAAATCAATGGTTTTGTTTAGATGTAGACAGTTTAAATGCTGAATAATGCAAGATTTTTTTTCATGGGAATTAATACTTTATTCAGCAAGGATGCATAAATTGATCAAAAGTGACAGTAAATTTATAATAATGGTCGATGAAAGTTCTCTTGAACTTTCTATTTGACAGTATCCTGAGAAAATATTAAGCAGCATAACTGTTTTGAACAATGTAAATGTTGTGTGTGTGTGTGTGTGTGTAGGGCCAACTTTAACAGAACAATTTCCAGTTTTCATCTGATTGCTCAATCTGTACTACTTAATGTGCAATTATACTGACATTTATAGTGAGGTAGCTGACTTTTTCATTTATATTTCCTTATCATGCCAATTGATTGGTGTCTCTTTAGGTAGCAACCTCAGGTAAGCTGAAGAAATCAATACTCTATATGCTCAATATATCAATCAAGAAAAAAGAACAATTTAGATAGATTTACAGGAAAACACTGGACTGAAGAAGCATATCAGAAAACCACTTCCTCCACAAACACAGCCCCTATTGTGAAAGGCCTTTGACAAGGTTTTATTGCGCAGAACCTCAGATCCAACAGTGTGACTCACCCTTTATGCACAAAGTCCAACTGATTAGTCCAGAGCGGTCACATTCATTGAATACATCTGCCTTGTGTTGCTGACAAAACAAAGTGTATTTCCTATCGTCCACCCTGCCTGTCGAGCCCGTCTGTCTCTCCAAAGAAAACATACTCAAACATTCCAACAAAGGTTTCACTCATTTTTTAACTTGGCTGGATAACGAGTTGCAAATTATGAAGTAAAATAAGGGAAGCACATGCAAAGGTGATACAAGGGCGGGGGAGTGTGAGACTGACTCACCTGTGATATGTCTAACTTATGCGGTTTGCCTGTCTAGCTTGTTCTGCGCTTTATGGGCGTTGCTGGTCTACTTATACCGCATGACTCTAGGGCAGGATTTTCTTTCACTCAGACGTACGTTTGTGACAAGCATCTTTTATAAAAGGTAGGTAATACTTAATCTGTACTCGTACAATTCTCAAAAACAAGTGCTCGGAACTGGAGTGTCGTTTACCATTGGAATAAACGCTACGTATTTGCGACTTCCGCGTTTCTCTGACAGTTATTCTCTGACGTGCAATCAAACCTCTGTGCGAGAGTTAAATATTTACGGTGATAGGCATATTATTAGTCTACATATGTTAAAACAAAAGGACATTATGTTATTAGAATGAACGGCAGTCTAAAAATATTTTTGTGTACAAACACGGGACATTCGTAAACCATATCAATTGTTTACTCGCTGTCTAGATCTGCTCAGTACTTTTTGCTGCTTTTTGTGAATATATGGCGTTATATGGATTTTAACGATGGTTGAATAAATTATGGGGCTGTTTTTTCCGTAGTGTCATCAGTCATGGAGTGTCTCTCTCGTGCTAACAGTCTCTTCGCTCTGGATCTCTATCGAGCTCTGAGCGCGAGCAACGCTGAGAGAAACATGTTCTTTTCTCCACTGAGCATCAGTGCAGCGCTCAGCATGGTCTACTTGGGAGCCCGAGGAGAAACTGCCAAAGAAATGGCAAAGGTATGAGGTATAAGCATCTGGAGGACAAGCAAAGGTCTGTGTGGGAGTGGTTGTTGTTGTTTTTTTTTTTGTCAATTGTGAATCTACAAATAGGCTACATTCTGCACACCTACAGTACAATCCGTGGTTGGGAAATCCTGCTCGAAAACAAAACCACAACCCAAAACAAGGAAGAGAAATCATAACCCTGTTTGACAGAAAAATGGGGTGAGGCCCAGATGTCAAAAGGGTAAATATTTGCTTATAGTGTGAGCTTAACACAGAGATTGATCACAGCCAAACAATAGCACATAGTAATGAGTTTGTTACAAGTTGGTTTAAGCAAGATTTAGTGGAGAGAGAAAAAAACGTCTCATTCTCGGTGTCTTAGAATTCTTTGAGAATTTAAGGGAGAATGCAAATTGTTAATAAAGATTGGATTGGATAAAGATTAGATTTTAAATTAGGCCTAATACATTTTAGGGTTGAGAAAATATAGATGTAACTAAAAATGAATGATGCAGTCATTTATAGCTTGACTTTTCTGTTGGGTAACTGTGTGAAAGTTTGAGTTGGAATTCTCATTCAGTGTCATTTCAGTTCATTATCTATGGATGTGGCCAATTCAAAAAAATTTCCAACGCAACTTTTTTTTTTACTGCAGAAAATGTGCTCCCTTTCAGAATAATTTATTGTCATTCAGGTTCAGTGAGTTCAGTGATTACCTACTGACCCTACACTACTAAGTGTATGCTGGTGAATACTATAGCAAAGCTATAGTTTACAGTATTGGGTAGGTATAGCCACTGCAGTTACATATTAACTAATATACAGAAGTAATGAAAATGTTCCAAGTTGCATCAACACAGCAGTGCTAAATGCTGACTTCAAGCATACATCATCAATCTATATATTTGCATGCTTAGGCTGAAATCAAATGCAAAGCATTTGACGTTTATTGATGAACTAGACATAGCAGTACATTTCATTAGCCAAAGAGTGCATACAGACTGTGATACAACCAGCGAGCAACTGACTCAACAGAGAGAGGGAGAGCCGGAGTAGTGTAAACAAATGTAAACAAAAGATCACAGCTCCACATACCTCACTTTCTCACTCTTTCAAGCTGCTCTTTTAGAAGGAGCTTAAAAAACAGACAAATGCATCCAGATTTGAAAGAAAAAAACTACTGAAATGGACCTAGAAGATATTCCAGATTTTAGCCACAAAAGCCAACTTGCGCCTGCCCTGAGCTTGCTGCCATCATTTGTTTTAAGTTCAGACTCATCTCGGCTTAGCTTGACAACGGACTTCAGACCCCAACAAGTCCTTGATTTAGTTTACTCCTTGTAATAAATGTGGTCAGAACAGGCTCTTCAGTGCACACCCTTTTTAGCTTATTTTGTAAGACATACCATGGGCATTTTTTTTCTTCTTTTGAATAAAAGAGATATATATAATTTAAAAAAATTACAATTTTGTAAAACTATTAGCAAAGTCTCTCCAGTGTAAACAAATACAGTTAATATGTGAACTTCTCTTTCTTTTGCAGGTTTTGTCCTTCAGTTCTGTCTCTGATGTGCACTCTCATTTTGAGAGCCTCACCTCTGCAATCAACAAGCCACCTCAGCAAGCTTCCTACATCCTTAGACTGGCCAACCGTCTCTATGGAGAGAAAACCTTCAGTTTCTTACCTGTGAGTCCATTCCGCCTTCAAAATGGGACATTATGAAGCTAAACCTTAGATATATTCTTTTCCCTCCATTATAAATGTCCAATTTAGAGGTCTTTTTTGAGTCCTTTTTGCTGATTAATGTCATGTGACCTGCAGGAGTATTTGGATTCCACTCTGAAGCTGTACCACGCTAACCTTCAGGCTGTGGACTTCATGGGAGCATCTGATGAGTCACGACAGCTCATTAACAAATGGGTGGAAGAGCAGACAGAGAGTGAGAAGATCAGTTCCATATACAGTTCTATTTTAGATTAAAGAATCAGTTTGGACCTGTTGATTGAGTATATATTTCAAAAGATGTGAAGTCAGGAACGCAAACTTGTGTTTTGTAGATAAAATCAAAGATCTTCTCAAGCCGGGAATGGTGACCGGAATGACCCGACTAGCTCTGGTTAATGCCATCTACTTCAAAGGGAACTGGCTGCAGAAATTTAATGCTCAAGACACTAAAGAAATGCCATTTAAAATAAACCAGGTCTGTTTGCAAAATATTGTACATATGCAGTTGTATGTCCTTACACTATGCATACTACATCATATCTATGACAGAGGGTCATACTAATTTTCATGTTCACTTTCGCATTGGTATGTGCATCTGTCTTCCATCAGAATGAGCGCCGAGCAGTGCAAATGATGTACCAGAAGAAAAAGTTCCCCTTCAAATATGTCTATGACCACCGCTTGCAAGTGCTGGAGTTGCCATATGTAAAGGAGGAGCTCAGCATGTTGATCCTCCTTCCTGAAGAAAGTCAGGATGGCTCTGACCCTCTTCTTAAGGTCAGCAAAAAGTTTTTGTACTAATCTGCTTGACTTGACTATATTGTTATCTTGTATATATTCAGAGACTCAAAGAATTTGCGCATGTGTGTTTGACAGCTGGAGAGCGAGCTGACCCTTGATAAGCTGCATGAATGGACCAACAGAAACAATATGGACACCCAGACAGAGATCATAGTCCACTTGCCAAAGTTCAAGCTGGAGGTAGAGAGCTCCTTAGCAGAAATATTGATGGGCATGGGGATGACCTCTGTGTTTCAGGGTCCAAAGGCTGATCTGACTGGCATGAGCAGTCAGGGTGGTCTCTTCCTTTCGGCAGTGGCCCACAAGGCCTTTGTGGATGTAAATGAAGAAGGCACAGAGGCAGCAGCCGCTACGGCAGCCATTGTGGCATTCTGTATGTTACGAGAGGAGCATTTCATGGCAGATCACCCCTTCTTGTTCTTCATCAGGCACAATCCCACCAACAGCATCCTCTTCTTCGGCAGATTCAGAGGACCATCTTAAATATGTGATGTTTGTCTGTCTAACACTAAAATAAACAATAAATACTAGTATTTAGATGTCAATACTTCACATTTTGTATTCTTTTTTTGTTTTTTATAATGTAATAATGTCTGATTTGTATTGAGATGAAAAACACTAATTTTGAGTTAAAATTTAGATGCAAAATTATGGCGCACAATGCAACACATTTTCAACACATTTTTGATAATGCTTTTATTGACTATCACAAGAATTATTTTGCAAA
Organism: Sinocyclocheilus rhinocerous; assembly: GCF_001515625.1. Taxonomy (NCBI): domain Eukaryota; kingdom Metazoa; phylum Chordata; class Actinopteri; order Cypriniformes; family Cyprinidae; genus Sinocyclocheilus; species Sinocyclocheilus rhinocerous. The sequence continues at coordinate 308,179 of NW_015650322.1, forward strand.
TTCGCTAGCTGGGACAAAAAAAGTAAAGTCAGTACAGTCATTAGGCAGGCTGACATCTCTGTTTGATAAAGAAAAGACATTTATAACGCAGCTGTTAATGCACACTAAATACACAGCGTATCCCATCATTCATCATGTTGAACTCACATGCCCAAAAATCATGAGATGTCGAGGAAAGTGTAGGTAAGCTCAATTATTTAGATAGTCTATTAGCCTACATGTAATTAGGTAGTAAAATATAGAAAAGTGTTGCATATTGTATTGGTGCAGAGATGAATAGCCCATGTGTAGGCCTATTTCATAGAAACATTTGCAACTGCTTTTTATCAATTATAAGCACTACAATGAATAAATTATTTAATTAGTTACAGGGTCTACTGAATAGACATGTACGTTTATTTTTAAGTGCAACCTTTTAAAAATCAAAATGTGCAAAAAAAATGTATATATAACAAGTCTGATCCATCGGGTAAGCAACGGTTCTACACACACTTTGTCGTTCCGATGCCCACTTGAACATTTGGGCCAAACACCGGAAATACGTAATGTGAGATGTCAGAAGTGGTCAAATGGGGGGGGGGGGTTGGCGGTACCTCAAATGAG
>NW_015650322.1:309253-315805 GCF_001515625.1 Sinocyclocheilus rhinocerous
TTAACCTATGCAGTCTGAGCCGGAAATAGAATTGATTAGTTCATCTCTCGAGTCTTTCGAATCGTTCGTTCTTTTGTCACGTGACGTGACAGCATTGGATAGAGAAATTAGTTAATTTACAAGCTTCCTTACAAACGGGTGCATAGTTATTATTATTATTATTATTATCATTATTATAATTATTATTTACTCTTACAGTTACATGATGCGTTTCTGGTCTCAAATTGTAGCTTTTTACTTCTTACAGTTTATTTATAAATGAATTTCTGTCATTATGGTTCTTTTCCATAACACTGAATGTTGTAACAAAGGTAATAAAGAGTTGGTTACTATTATTAAGTCTCTTTCTGCCTCAGACTGCAAAAGCTTATGGGGCTGTCACGTGATGAACGAACGACTCGAAAAACCCGAAGACTCGAGATGAACTAATCAATTCTTTTTCTGGCTCAGACTGCATTGGTTAAACTTATGTTGCTGTCACGTGATGAATGAACGACTCAAACCCGAAGACTCGAGAGATGAACTAATCAATTCTCTTTCCGGCTCAGACTGCATTGGTTAAAGCTTATGGGGCTGTCACGTGATGAACGAACGACTCGGTCATCCAAGGCTTGGGAGCATTTTATATTAAACGCAACAAAGAAGACTGTAACCTGCAAGCTATGCAAAGCTGAGCTTGTGTGGCATGGAAGTACCACAGTGATGCACGAGCACATGAAAAGAAAACACACTGGTGTTACGGATGAAGGCGAAACATCAGCACGGTAAGCAAAAACCGTATATCCTCATCATATGAAAATGGTATAGTTTAATGAAGTGCTATTGTGTAAACTGTTTGTTTGCTAACTTAGGGACAGTCGCACTACATCTGTTCTGATGCGACTCGCAAACATCAGGTTGCGCAATCACCCCCACAGAATCAGTTAAATTAAAACGGTTGCGAACTGCGTCAAACACTAAATCTAAAAGCAACGAATAACAGCTGTAGTAATAGATTACATTTTTAGTCAGTGTTGTGGTTTTCAGCGAATGCTTATGCATTTGTGCACCAATGCATATTTTTTTCCTTTCTTTTTATTCAAGCCTGTTAGCTTACTGCGTTTCTCCGTTTCGTTCTTTTTTTTATAGCATTTGTCTACTACAACAGTTAACTTATTATTATTTTTTTCAAACGTGATTTACTGCAGCTTTGCTACGTTAACATGATTGTATTCAATGTTTGTATATTTCATTTATGCATATATAATTTAATTATTATACAAATCTTTTGCATTTTTTTAAGTACACTTAAAGACATAAATACCCTGATTTAGGGTTTTATATAGTTATAATAAGCAAAACATCCAATTAAAAAAAAGGTAAGTTTTTATCCGATTAATCGAAGAAAAAGAAAAAAATAATCGGCGGATTAATCGATTATCAAAATAATCGTTAGTTGCAGCCCTAAAAGGGAGTAAATGATTTTCATTTTTGGGTAAACTATCTCTTTAATTAGGATGATACACAATTTAATATAATGGACACAGCCACTTAATGTGCTAGAATTAAATGTGTAAATAATAATAAGTAAATAGTCTTTCAAACAACATGTGCTTTGATACAATATATATACATTTACTTTCATTCAGTTTGGTGCATTCAGTTAGACCTTTAGTAATAGATACTTGTGCATTATTTGCTCTTTACAGATGCAGAAATGAAAAGATTTGTTAAGTCAAGTTATTTATGTATTATAATCTATATAATTAAAATGAAAATAAAAGTTTTGTCTAGGTGACGTTATTAATTTTAAATGAAATATTAATGAACAGTACAGTAGATATAGAAATGCAACTGTGCTAAGTCTGGCGTGCTGCGCAACGGGCCGAGTCCGGCTTGGATGCCGCAGTTTCGGCAGTCCTAAAGATGGCGGCCGCAACAAAAAAGTCACGTGACTGAAACCCATGAATAGGATGTTGCGCATGCGCGACTGAACGAATCACACCCCGAGACGACTCGTTCTTCCCGAGTCACATTAAAGATTCGTTCAAAATTAACTCCGATTACAAAATGAACGAATCGTTCAAGAACGACCCAACACTATACTCGTAAACACGATCTATCCGACATGACTTGAACGCACCATTACATACACGATTTTAGCAACTCATGTCGGTCAATGATTGAGAAACGCCCTTTTTGTTCTGCAGACGTCCTAACACAGGGCAGACCCCCTCCAGTCCACACTCCGACAGACAGCAACAACAACACCAAATCAAAGCAGCGCAGTATTAAACACGTTCTTATTAAACATTTTCGGCATGATCACATCTTTTAGAACATCCAGTGAATATTTTGAACACGCAGCCTACTACAACACTTTACAAACGTATGCAGTGGAGCTGTCGAACCAACGAAGAGGACAACTGAATTAGCCTACGCCGAAAGGACATCGTTAATAAAAGTAAAATAGCCTACTGCATTTATATTTAGTGTTTTGAAAGATGGTTGTATAAAGTATGATACTCAACAATTGTTGTTTTGGTATTTCTAGCAGTGTCATCAGTCATGGAGGGTCTCTCTCGTGCTAACAGTCTCTTCGCTCTGGATCTCTATCGAGCTCTGAGCGCGAGCAACGCTGAGAGAAACATGTTCTTTTCTCCACTGAGCATCAGTGCAGCGCTCAGCATGGTCTACTTGGGAGCCCGAGGAGAAACTGCCAAAGAAATGGCAAAGGTATGAGGAACTGACATGTTACTGTTGGTACTATTACTTTAAATATCATTCTGATTGTGTCTGTAAAGTTTCTGTAAATCATAGCACTTCTGTTACTGATAATCTATTTTAGCACTAATGATGAAGAAATTAAGGGGGGTGGAGGAGGTTGTGTTTGCGGAACGATGTATGTTATAATACATCGTGTACACTCACTAAACAAGTGAGAGTGGAGAGATTCGTCCTCACGCGATGGCCACCACGTAGACACGCCCCTGAACAGAAGTAATGGTGATTCTTGGTGGTTCATTAGATTGCAATGCTTTTTAATAAGTTTGATGAAAAACAGTACAAGAAATGCTAACGATATATAAATAGGCTATATTACATTTAAAATAATTTGTCATTGCATTATGGTAATAAAGCTTAATTGTCATGAAAATTATATCATAATATCAAATATGTTCATAGTTCACCCATCTGTCTTTCTCTTTGCAGGTTTTGTCCTTTAGTTCTGTCTCTGATGTTCACTCTCATTTTGAGACCCTCACCTCAACTCTCAACAGTCCATCAGCCTCCTACATCCTCAAACTAGCAAATCGCCTCTATGGAGAGAAAACCTTCAGCTTCTTACCTGTGAGTCCATTCTGCCTTCAATGAGACATTTTAATGCTCTCTGTGTGCTTTGCTAAATTCATGCTTTGCCTTATCTGAGAGAAGAATGTGTATAATTCATATGCAAATGCGCTGTGATTTATTTTTTTCTTTCCAAATGAGATACCACCTTTATTTTGTGCTGCAGGAGTATTTGGACTCCACTCTGAAGCTGTACCACACTGACCTTCAGGCTGTGGACTTCATTGGGGCATCTGACGAGTCACGACAGCTCATTAACAAATGGGTGGAAGAGCAGACAGAGAGTGAGAAGAGAGTGATCAGAATATGAAAGAGAAATTTTGTGGATAGCAAGAATTAAAAGAGGGATGCATAATTCTGCTCTTTGAGGGCCACTGTCCTGCAGATGTTAGTTCTAACCCTAATCAAACACACCTAAACCATCTAATGAAAGTTAACTTGAAATTTACGGTCTAGTGTGTTTGATTAGAGTTTGAGCTGAAATCAGAATTATATTTGCTTTGTTTAATAGATAACTGATGTTGGTAGGCTACTTGTAAACTGTGAAAAAAGTAAAACATACAGTGATTTGATGTCAATGATCAGAACACTATAAATAATGAAATACTGTTTTTTTTTTCACTTCAGATAAAATTAAAGATCTTCTTAAGCGCGGTGTTGTAAATGAACTGACCCGGCTAGCTCTGGTTAATGCCATCTACTTCAAAGGGAACTGGATGCACCCATTTGAAACAAGAAACACTAAAGAAATGCCATTTAAAATAAACCAGGTGTGATCTGCATTTTATTTCAGGAGTGTATATGAAAAATAAATATAAAGTTCACGTGTTGAATTTTGTAAGTAATTTTGAATGTACTGGCATTTATCTACAAACAGAATGAGTGCAGGCCTGTGCAAATGATGTACCAGGAGAAGAAGTTCCCTTCAGATACATCCCAGAGTATGAGCTGCAGGTGCTGGAGTTGCCATACGTAAAGGAGGAGCTCAGCATGTTGATCCTTCTTCCAAATGAAACTCAGGATGGTTCTGACCCTCTTCTTAAGGTCAGCAAAAGTGGCATAATCAATGAAAGATGGCTAGTTTTGATCCTGTGGAATAGTTTGGTGCTGTGTATGTTATTTTTCAGTTTGTGTGTGTGTTTGACAGCTGGAGAGCTAGTTGACTCTTGACAAGCTGCTTGACTGGACCGAAAGAGACAAAATGGCCACATGGATGGATATCAGAGTCCATTTGCCAAAGTTCAAGCTGGAGGTTGAGATTTCCCTATCAGAAAATTTGCAAAAGATGGGTATGAGCTCTGTGTTCCAGGAATCAAAGGCTGATCTGACAGGCATGAGCAGTAAAGGTGGTCTCTTCATTTCAGCGGTGGTCCACAAGGCTTTTATTGAGGTCAATGAGGAAGGCACTGAGGCAGCAGCAGCCACTGCATGTTTGGTAATGCTTTGCTGTAGCATTCCACCAAAACATTTCATAGCAGATCATCCCTTCTTGTTCTTCATCAGGCACAACCCCACTAACAGCATCCTCTTCCTTGGCAGATTCAGAGGCCCATCCTAGAAATGTGTTTTTTCTGTAACATCAAAATGAAGAAACGTGTTTTTCTTGGAATGTTTTATTAAATAAATCAGTCGCACCACATGTATTTGTTTGTGATCAAAAATGTGACATTCCATATTACTTCAAATCGAATCGACTCTTAACCACACCAACATTTTGAACATGGTGTTTGTCTCAGATGGAATAGGGGAAAACATCATCAAACACTACTTTACCATTACTTCTACTTGACCCATAAAGACTGAATGGTACAATATAAACCAAGATTTGACAACAGTAAAACTAACATGTAACTGGGTTAAAAATGCTTAAGTATAAATGGCATGCCTTTCACCAGAATTGGTTTGTTCTGGTTCAATTAATGATGGTTTTGTGACCTCTGTTGGCGACTTTAAGTAATTACACACATGTGGGTATGTATGAATCCCCACCGTCTCTCCAACGGAAACATACACAACACATGGAATGCAGCTCTTCGTGTTTGCCTTGTCATTTTGGTCCCACGTCCAGTCTGTTGTTTCTTTACTTAGCCCATATTTGTTAAATAGTTTTTCCAGCTTGTGTGCTGTTTTACTGTACTCTCTGTATTGACTAGTTTCCTGTGAAAAATAATTTTTCGTGGGACTTCCTCATTCTGCTGAATAGGCTGTTGTGTGGGCGTGTCAAGCCCAGGCAAGATATCACATGACGAAAGGGGTGTTTATAAAGCAGTTGATTTTAAAACCGCCTGGGGTCGGCAAAGACGCCGGCGGGAGCACGGGCATATTTTCCAGATGACAGAGAAAAGAACTTAAAATGCTCTGTCACTTTTGATTGGACACATAAAAGTAATACATCACTTGGATCTGTAAAGGGTCTACTTTTATTTGTGTATGCTCACCATATCAACAAAACTTTGTGCTTTTGCAAAATAAAGAAAACAAACCGGGTGCGCACTCAGTCTTCACTGTGTCAGCAAACTGCTTTTAGAAACGCGTCACAAAAATGAACTGAAACTCATCGAATACTTTACACACAGACACGAGAAATATATCTATAGAAAGCTTGACATGTCTACTCTTAAATGAAAACAAATATTATGTGATAAAGTAATCCGTATGAAACCAACGGCATGTCCGGTTTTTCCGTCTGTTCTCATTATCTGTAATTAGATCCCGCCCACGCGCTGCTCGCGCTATTGATATACGGTATTTGACAAATCTCGACGTGAGACGCGCGACATGTAAACGCCCACATCACCGTAAACAAAGCAGCAACGTGTTCATCTCAGATACTTCTCGTTTTTGGAAGAAGACAAAGACAGGAATAAGCCTTGTATTTACCTCAGAAGAGGCGCTGAAAGCTTTGTTTACCTCACAAACAGAATGCGAGCGCGGCTGGAGCCAGCAAAGGAGATATTTCATGCCGAGTAAGTAATGTTTCTTATTTGCATTAGATAATGTGTTGTTGTGACATAAACTTGAACGCATTTACTAGTTACACAGGAAGGGGACGCTCGTTCAGTTTTCAACTTCTTTCAGAATCTTAGAGTAAGTGTGCATTCACTATTTTACAGATGTTACTTTCATGTGATTTATTTGCTGTATGGTAAAATATGTTTGCTATGTAGTAATTGTGTTCTTTGTTTCGATAAATTAGTACTAGTATCAGTGAACATCACAATA
>NW_015650322.1:316206-316311 GCF_001515625.1 Sinocyclocheilus rhinocerous
TTCTTTTTTTCTTTCTTGTAGCAATTCCCTCTCAGTCACACACCTGACTGAAAGGCTCATTATGTGGGCCATGTGGGCCTCAGGTGTGAATCACAGCATTATGCC
>NW_015650322.1:317036-317806 GCF_001515625.1 Sinocyclocheilus rhinocerous
CAAGCCTGACGCGCTGAGGGGAAAAAGATTTATGTTTACCTCACAAACAGAACGTGAGCGCGGCTGGAGCCATCAGAGGAGATCTTTCATGCCGAGTAAGTAATGTTTCTTATTTGCATTAGATAATGTGTTGTTGTGACATAAACTTGAACGCATTTACTAGTTGGACTTTTCCCAAACTATAATTCCAGACTAAAATGTGTGAAATCGAGTGCAACATTTTGAAATATGATAGGCAACCTTTCATTACATCTAACTGTACGACGTGAGGATGGTTTTATGTTCTATAAACAATATACTATATAAAAGTATTGTTTAGACGATATAAAAGTAATGTCTAGGAATGTTTAGACCAATCATTACTGTGAAATACCCTGTCTGCAAATGTTCAAACATGTGCTTACCAATTTAGTTTCTCAGATATAGAATGTGCTTTTTGTACCGTATGTGCATCTATGATATAAAATCACGTGGGAAATATTAGTGATTGCTAATGTAATAATATAGTTTCTATCAACATGCTATCAACATGCTCACTTATTTATTTATTTATTTTAGTGGGGGCGGGGGGTTAAGAAATTATAGAAATTAATACTTTTATTGCTAGCGAATAACGATTGTTTATAAAATTCTTTTAGGACTGTGAATACACCACTCTTGCCTTCACCTGCATCTTACACAGGAAGGGGACGCTCGTTCAGTTTTCAACTTCTTTCAGAATCTTAGAGTAAGTGTGCATTCACTATTTTACAGATGTTACTTTCATGTGA
>NW_015650322.1:317858-318684 GCF_001515625.1 Sinocyclocheilus rhinocerous
CAGATGTGAGAATAACAGTGTAAAAGAACCTGTTGCAAAGAGAGCCAAAGCAAAGCAGCCCACTTGGTTATGGAAAACAAAGACTGATGTTGACATGTTCCACAGGCTTTGAGATTCCTGCCCACACAGGAACCTGGACCACAACTAAGACCATGTGATGCACACACTCCCATGAGTCTCTTCAAAATGTTGTTCTAGTTTCCTGCCGCTGATTTGGATATTTTGGATATTGCACCCATGACGTCTTGTCTCTTGTGTTGTTGTTTTTTTGTTTGTTTGTTTGTTCCTAATAAACTGTTTAGCTGCACTCACAAGTGAATCTCAAGTTATTTTATGTGATAGTTATATACAGTATATTCTAAATAAACTACAAGCAAAAAATATATAAATTTTCTTTTTTTCCTCGCATTCTTTCTTGTAGCAATTCCCTCTCAGTCACACACCTGACTGAAAGGCTCATTATGTGGGCCTTTGTCTTCTCAGGTGTGAATCACAGCATTATGCCTGACCATTCACGGCCCCTTTCATATACTTTTTCTACACAAAAAGTGTCTTAGAAAATTTAAAGGGTTAGTTCACCCAAAAATGAAAATTAGCTTGTGTTTTACTCACCCCCGAGGCATCCTAGGTGTTTATGACTTTCTTCTTTCAGACGAATCCAGTCGGAGTAATATAAAAAATTGTCCTGGCTATTCCAAGCTCTATCACTGCAGTCAGCGGGTGTTGCAGTGCTTCAGTCCAAAATCCATAAAAATAGGTTCTCTGACCGCTCCGGGGGGTGAACAAAGACCTCCTGTAGCGAATCGATGCATTTTTGTAAGAAAAA
>NW_015650322.1:319002-347455 GCF_001515625.1 Sinocyclocheilus rhinocerous
CCTCCGACATTCTTCTTTACAAATCCTCGTTTTGTACTTCGAATAAGTGACCGTTGTTTTGTTTTGATCTCTCCCCTGCGCTTCCACGTTCGTCACTTCTGAGCGGCACATGTGCAAAGCCGACCTCATACATCATCCACCCGGAACTGCTTCCCTTTACAACAGTGAGCACAAGCTAGATTAAATTGATTATTACGTTTTAAATATGGTTATTTTTATTTATATAAATATGGTTACAGGAGGCCTTTGTTCACCCCCCGGAGCTGTGTGAGACACTTTTTTTTATGGATGGGAGCTTTTTATTTCACTTCGGAAAACGTCTGTCCTGCAAATTTTTCAGCAGTTATTTTGTGTGTCCCGCAGGGCCGTCCCAAGTCTTTATGGGGCCCTAAGCAGAATTTTACATGGGGGCCCTTCAGAGAAAGATGCGCTCAGTGCTTTTCATATATTGTATAACTGTTCAGTGTTTTCAACCGCATAAAGGTTTCAGACATTTAAATTAAGTACTAGCAAAAAAATTAATTTATAGTTTATTTAATGCACATTGATTTCTATGGAAAGCGTTAATAATAATCCTTTCAATTTATTTGACGACGTGTTTTATCCCTATTAAATACACATTGTGTAGGTAACCATGAATTTTACTCTTGTTTTTCTCCCATACTGTAGACTACTGTAGCGTTCTGCCAGTCAATGATGAGATGGGTTGTAATAAAGGGGTGTTTATTTAAGGCTTTTGCCAGCCATAGTCACACCATTGCCTGGCTTGCACCAGAGAACTTTACTTGAAACAGGAGACACACACGCAGGGCATCCTCAACAACATACAGCATAAGGTAAGCCATTTTAACATTTAATCCTTAAAATGTACTAATATATATTTTCAAGCTATTAGCTACTAGCATCAAGTATCCACTGTAAAGTTAAATTAAAAATCTTACTAGTAAAATAAAAAATCTTACTAGTATCATTTGGAATGAGTATCTAATGTGTAGCTCTTACACAATTAAATATTACAAAAAATATTGCATTTTTAGGGTGATTATGTCATAAACTACGACGACAAAAACGTTCAAAACTTCATTGTAAAACCTCAAAAGAAGCTTCGAATGTAAATATATGACAAAAATGGCATTCAGATTAGTCTAGTATAACGGTCAGAATGACCGCTATGGCCATTCTAGTAGTTATAGAATTCCGGTAGTTCTAGTGTTAAATAATCAGACTAAGACAGAGAGTGAGAGTAGCAGAGTCATAACATCACATAAAGAAAATAAGAAACACTCTCAAGGGATGCGCTGTATCAGCATACATATTAGCATATATTATGCTGGTGTCAATATACCTTTTTCATGCAATCTTGTTTATGTTTATGTAATAACTATGTTTCACAGTTAAAATAGGTTCTTTGAGACTGTAAGGGTCAGGTCATCCTAGTGGGTCTCAGTGGGCATTTTTAATCTGTGCATTAAACCCTGGTGTTAAGAGCAAACGCATTACTCCTAAACATATATATATTCTAAACCCTTGTGCAGTGTACATGTCGTGAACAGCTCCTGGATGCTGTGTATCATCATTAAGGTACAGCTTCCATCTCTGAGACAATGCCAGTCCAACTAAACTGTTCAGGAAAGTTCACAGTCACTTTGGTTCCATCTATAGCTGTTAAGACATTGGGAAGAAAGACATTGTAACTGATATCCTTTGACATTTCTGTATTTGGTGATTATCTATTGTCTATATTCTAAGAAAATGTCATTGACTCTTATGAAACTGATAGAAAATGCTAGCTGTGACTTAAATACTGTAGTTCTTCAGCTCATTCTAACTTGCTAATAACACTTGCCTACGACCACTCCAGTGCTGTGCTTGGTGACACTTCCCCAGCCATGTTCTGGAGTTCTGATGGTGGGTTTAACACGGACCCTCGCTCCAGGCCTTAAACTGAGCACTTCTGAATTATAAAGGAATATTTGCAATGTCAGTTTAAAAGTCATGGAGGAATGGGTCAGGGTTATTACAGTAAAACAAAAATTAAAACAAAAATTAAAAACCATTAAAAAACGTTTGCTCTGTGAAATAAAATAAACATTAACTGAAATAAAGTTTAAAAAATTCAGATAATTGCCAAGGCAACATTCCTCAGTAAGCTGAACTACTAAAGTAACTAAAACTAAAATCAAAATAATAAAAACTATATAAAGAAAACACAAAAAACAAATAAGTAACAACAAAATTACTACAACATTAACTAAAATGAAATGCAAATCAGAAAAAAACTAACAAATTAGAAATATTAATAAAAAATATAATAGTATATTTATGATACTAAAATAGCACTAGAATAAATGCAATAGCTTGTATAGAGATAATAAACAGAGTTGGCTAACCATAGCAGGTTGATAATGAGTTAACCCTTAACTATGGCATTACATATGGAATGATACATTTAATGTTTAACCAACAAATTTTGTCTAAAATAAACATATAATAATATGCTAGTCAACTGTTTTTTTTTACAGGTTTTTGTTTAATAATGTCCTAATAGCCATCAAATTACCTGAAACATCTTCGTTTATGAGTTCCATTTCTAAAGCGACACCAGTCCAATCTGTCTGCTCGGGGAAATCCACAGTCAAAGACTCGTCCTGAATTCCTGCCGAAGATCAGAAAGTCATTAATAACCCCAAAATCATTTGATGTGTAAATGATTGTGTTTAATTTCATTTTCAGGTATCTCGCAATATATGAATCTGAATTAGTAAAATCAGTGAAAGATGCTGAGTGTATTTACTTTTAATGACACCGATGCTGTTGTGAGTGACTGATCCCCATCCATGTTTTGGATCTTTCACTGAAGATTTCACACTGACTCTGTTTCCGATCTTGAAGTAGGCATGACTGGGGGACCCTAAGAAGTAGTGTTACTAGTTAAGCATAGAGTTAGGCTAATACATTACACCTAGATTAGGCAAATCTAGATTAAAACATTCAAGTGTGGAAAATGAATATAAAACGTAACAAAAAATGTGTTTAATAGAAAAAGTATATATTTGCACATATATGTAAATATCAGGGCACAGGTTTTCTTAATAAAACAATTGGCCATATTGCACAGATCATCTCTTGAAGATATTGTCATTCATCAATATTGTGCAAAAATATACTATAAAAATGATCTCTATTAAATCAATGCCTGGACCATGTACTTAAAACAGAGTAAACTGTGTGGAGTGGCACACATTGAGTGGTGATGAATTATTAAAATGCTATTTAACAAAATAACAGTGTGAAACACATACAGGCATCTAAAAATACATACATTTTACTATTGATTTAATTATTCAGTTTATAATACCTAAATCAGCACTGACTACAAGCTCCATTTCAGAAACTTCATCAATCCAACCTTCCTGCTCAGGGAAATCTACTGTCACAGTCTCACCCTGCACATCTAGAGAGAGGAAATCTTTTGTTATCTTAAAAATATTTTTTTATGCCTAAAATATGAGTGATTGTAACAATAATTGTTTCAATCTGTCAGATCAATGACACCAGATGATGTCCTTACTTATGACACTGCCAATGCTTTTGTGGCTGACTGAACCCCATAGATATTTGGGGGTTTCTACAGATGGCTTCACACAGACCTTGTCTCCTATTTTAATATTGCAGTTGAGAGCTGAAGATTCTGAAATGCAGAGAGTAGAACAGAATCTCATTTCTTATGATTTACCGCTGTGGCAGTCTCAAATGTCTCACTCTGTAGATAAACAGCTGGGATAAAAGAGTATAGTATCCTCAAGTATATAAATGTCACATTTCTGTAGCAAAAATATTTATCCAAACAAGACCTCATATGATTTTTGCTGGGTTGCTACTAATTAGATGAGGAAACATTCTATTTCTGTTCTGTATATTTACCGCACTCATCATCATCAGTTACTGGCTCAATTTCAGAAAGAAGTCCTCTCCAGCTTGCAAATCCAGGAAAGTCAATGACCAAACACTTATCACTTTTAATATCTGAAAGAAGAACATGCAAATGTGAGTGCTGCACATACTCGTTTGTGATGTTTTGCAGCATAATGTAGCATTTGTGTTTATGAGAATAATACATATCTTGCCTTTTACCACTCCCACACTCTTATGTGTGACAGCGCTACCCCAATCATATTTTGGGGTTTTAATAGAAGGTTTCACTCTGACTTTGTCTCCAACCTTAATGCAGACTTGATTGTTCTTTATGGCCAGATCTGAAACTGGTAAAACATATAGGCCTATTTCATCACTCAGAGGTACAATCAAATACAACCAGTGAAAGTAACTCTTAGTAACTCTTACCTTTTTGAACAGTTTCATTTATTTCCTGCATGAAAATAGTCTCCAGCCGCTTTTTAAGTTCACAAACAAGTTTGTTTACATCCGGATAAGGGCAGCAAGACTTGAAAGAGTGACTGGGGAAGCCATCAGACCCAGAAGAAGAGGACACAGACTCATAATTCTGCAGAAAGGTTCAGTCCAGTTTAGCGTTTTCTATTGTGTTATATACAACACTTAAATAAGTGCAACACGTAGAACATTTTAGCAGCAACTGTAACAATATTACAGTAATAATAATAATGAAGTCTTCCAAGGTCATTTTCATTACAATTGATAACTGAGACAAAATATGGCAGTTGCGTTTGTGTGAAAAAGGAGAGAGCGAGTCCATGGTGTGATATGACAGACATTAAAGTAACACCTGTTTCAGAGCGGACTGATATACAGCATTGCCAATATCAGGAAATATCAGACCGATGAATATACCAATCAGAATCAAGTACCGAAAAGAGAGTGTGTAATAATGTCTAACTCTTGATAAGTAGTCTTAAAACTTTTGCTTAAAGCAAAGTGTACCTGAAGAAATTGGATGTTGTCGTCTGTCTGTAGAAGATCTTCTAAAACTCCTTCCCTCTTCTTCAGCTCAGTAATTTCCTCCTGCAGCTTCTTTTGTAGCTCTGTGCCTTGATCCAGATCAGCTTTTTCTTGAGCTTTTATCTTTTCAATCACCTCATTGCTTTTTTTTTCAATAAATTTGACTAATTCACTGAAGACTTTCTTACTGTTTTCCACTGCCTTCTTTGCAGAATCCTACCGAAGGAAAACAAAAATGTTGTTTACAATTACAAGATCCAACGTGGCAGTGATTAACCTTGTGTTAATCACTGCCAAGTGTGAAAGTTATTTGTTTTACATCAGAACTTACTGAATGGGAGGTGATGTCCATTTTCATTTTCTGCAGCTCTTTTTCTTTTGCCTGGATTGTCTGCTTGACTTTTGTCTGAGTGTCTGTGAGTTTTATCTAAGGGCAAATCAGTACCAGTCTGTTTAATCTTACTGAAAACATTTGTCAATAGCATTTTGTAATTAAGTTAAGTTGGGTCATAAAAGGAAAAAAAAATGATGGACATCTTCACCTGTTTCTCGTTGCGCTCTATTGTAGATGGCACTGTGTCATGACCCTTGTGGTCATCCAATAAGCAGTGCATGCAGACACATTTCTGGTCCGTTCGACAGTAAACCTCAAGAAGCTTGTCGTGTTTGGGGCATACTGGAATGAATGCAGCTTTCACCAGCTTGTGTTTCTTCAGGGCAGGAACATTATAGTGGGGTTGTACATGTGTTTCACAGTAAGAGGCTCGACACTCCAGACAAGACTTGACAGCTTTGATCATTTCTCCAGCACAGAAATCACACGCAATCTCTCCAGGTCCAGCAAGACATTGAGCAGACTCTGACACTTGCAGCTCTGTGCTCCTCAGTTTCTCCATTATTTCAGCAAGCACTGTACTTCTGTTGAGTGGAGGCTTTGAATTGAAGGCCTGTCTGCACTGTGGACATCTATAGATCCCGTTCAGATCATTTGTATTCCAGCACTCACCTATACAGCTCATGCAGTAACTATGTCCACACGGAATTGTCACAGGATCCCTCAACAAGTCCAAACATATTGAGCAGCTGTACTGGTCCTGATCTCCAAGTATAGCCTCTGCCATGTCTGCTAAAACCTCCTTGTGTTAGCAAAGAACCATGGATGTAAGTGAAGGTATAAGTGTGAGAGTGAAAGTGAAAGCAAGGAATGATTCATCATAATATACACAAATACATTGATACAAATGCTTTTGTGAGTTGGGAAGGGTAAAAATAATAAAAAATAATTGTTTTGTATTTTGAATTGTTTTCATAACAGAGACTGGTGTGCTTTAAGTTATGGTCGTAGATCTTTGAATTTTGATCTTTAGGGGTTTTCGGTATCACCATTAGATGGCGACATCTAGTCAAGTCTTCCTGACAGAAACCGGGAGCGTTTTAGTCGTGCAGCCACAAAGCCTGTTGGGTAATGTAGTTTTGTCGAACATGAAAATCAGTAATGCATACGAACTGAACTGTATGGTAGGGTGACCATATTTTGATTACCGAAAACCAGGACACTCGGCCCGGCATGTATGGTCAACACAACTAATTCCTCAATAAAAATAATTAGCTCGTCATCATGATTCTTTAATTGACACAAACTCAGCTAGGAAGAAATATACAAAACAAGAGCCACAGATACTTGTAGACCAATATGTATACACATGCCTATAAGCTTTAGCCACAATGGTTGAATATCAGTGCAGTTAATTTAATTCACTCAAAAGACAAAAAAGAAAAAAAGACTAATTTAGCACCAAAATGTGCATTTGTTTGGATTGTATTTTTGACAGGACATTTTCAATTTATTATTTTTAAAATTATAATTAATTATTTTAGATTTATTATTAAAGTGAGATTGAACAGACATAATTCAGTGTATGTGCTCATTCCCAGAGCTAAAACAGATTTCAGTTGTTAAAAATCAGTCTACACCTGTAGAAAGATTCTTTCTAACTGCAGCACCCATGCTGTAGCTAATAAATTATGATGCAATCATACATGAGTCAAATTGAAGACAAAAAAAATGCAAATGAATTTGAAACACTTGAATGAAAAGAACCATTAACGTGAGCTTCTGTCTAATATAATATCTCTCTCCTGTGCTGTGAAGGACACCAGTATGAAAACCGTAAGACTGAAATACAAAAAGTGTACATTTTTCATGTTCACATGACTATAAACTTACAAATAAAGACATTGGCAAGTTTCAGTGAAAACTCATTCACAAAAGCAAATGGTGAGCAGAGACGTCCACAGTCACATCTTCACGATCTAGGGGGATCCTGAAATGTCAGTGTCTGTAGACATACAGAAAGGTATAAGATTTTGGTTGCATGTTGGTGGGAAACAAAAACTAATTCAGGGGAAAAAACACATCTTCAAGTAACTGACCTGAGTCGTTTACCAACTCCATCTCGGAAAGAATACCTTTCCAGCCTTTGTGTTTTTGAAAATCCACGATCACATCCTCAGATTTGATATCTAGCCAGATAAGAGGACAGCCACTTAAAATACATCATTTCCAAGAGCAACTCCATGTATACTAAATGTAAATATACTGTGTACAATAAAATATATTCAAATAGAAAACAGTTATTTTAGCCTCCTGAGACCTCATATGAGGACATTATATTTTGGTGTATTTCTCTGAGACTATACATGCCACAGTTTTAAGTCTGGATGTCCTGTACAGAGCACATTCAGGGCTTTTCAGAGATACTAAATGTTTGGGTGTTTCACTATGACCACTCCCTCTCCTTGGTCTTCAAAAATGTCTGATATTAATTTAGTGACACTCTTATGGAAATATGATAATATTTTGTAATTATCATTTAAATCTGTCTAATTTTTAAACTCTGTCATAAATCAACATCTCAGGAAAATGTTATGGGGTTTCAAATCAAAATATGACTTTCTGTTATGAAACAGGATGTTGATTTCATACGTCCGCATGTTTATTAGCATTTTGGGAGACACAACAAATGAATAGGAAAAGAAAATATATTTCAATATTCCTATGAAATATGATATATTATGAAAATCTTGTCAAATATTACTCCCATTATTACACTTTTTTTTTCATTACATGTTGCCCCAAAAACACATTAATATGCAAATTAGATTTAGTTTATAGATACATTGTATATAATGAGAAAACCCGTTTATGGCCATTTTACACACATTTTGCAGAAAGAAAAATGGTATATCAAATCATTCTGTTATAGCATAGTTGAGAACCATCTTTATACAAAATTTGGTAAAAAAAAAAAAATTCCTGAAAACTAAAATTGTATTGGTGATTTAAAAATCTATTGTTTTTGCCTATGCATGTTCATTCATGTCTTTTTATTTAAAAAAAAAATTGAGTCCCAATGTCCTCTACCGAGGACATAGCATAACTTATGAATGAAATATAATTTCACTTTTTTTTTTTATACTCTAAACAATGTAAAGACATGAAAAAAAATATTTTTTTCCTAAAAACCTTTTCTCGGGTCTTAAGAGGTTAAATTGTAAAAATATTTCACAATATTACTGAATTTACTGTATTTTTCATTAAATAAATGCATCTTGGTGAACATAAAAGACTTCTTTAAAAAAATCTTAATTATTCCAAACTTTTGGCTGCCAGTGTATATGATAAATATATTAAAGTAGTTTATTCAAGTTTGTTCTTTGAGAAAAATACACAGATCTTGCCTTTTACCACACCAACACTCTTGTGTGTGACATGTCCACCCCAGTTGTGTTTTGGAGTAGTTATAGAAGATTTCACTCTGACTCTGTCTCCAACCTTGATGTCAACTGAAACATTTTTTGTTAACAAATATAAAAAAGAAAATAATACAAAGCACATTTTCACTTACAAGTACAAACAGATTAAAAAAAAAATAGTATGGGAAGATTACCTAAATCACCAATGGTCACAAGCTCCATTTCGGAAACTAAACCAGTCCATTTCTTATGCTCAGGAAAATCTACAATCAAAGACTCATCCTGAATATCTGCAGAAATAAAAAACATAAATAAAAAATAAACAAACGTCCTATTTTCTCACTCTGTGGCACACAGTGAGCCTACAAAAAATCTTTAATCATCATTTCATTTATTCTGGTAAAAAGCACAATGCATGAGGAATGCATGCCGAAATCATTGCCGGTCAGTCAGTGCTCTCACTTTTAACAACACCAATGCTTTTGTGAGTGACTGCTCCCCATTTGTGTGTTGGCGTAACAACAGATGGCTTCACACGAACTTGGTCTCCAATCTTAATAACGGACTCCAGACCTGAACATCCAGAAATGCAAGGAGCGTCACGATCGTCTGAGAGGAGATTTCTGCTGAATAGCTGCTACTTAAATGTCATGGAAATACTGTAATACTCTGTGTAATTACCAAACTCATCATCACTGGTTACTAGCTCCATTTAAAAGAGAATTCCCTTCCAATTTGCATGTTCAGGAAAGACAACAATCAGACTGTCATCACATTTAATGTCTAAATTTTAAGGCTTGTACTTGAGTGCAGATTGCTTGATAACATGATTTATCTGAGGGGAAAAAACACAGATCTTGCTCTTTTACCACACCCACATTCTTATGTGTGACATAAGCACCCCAGCTATGTTTTGGGGTGGTAATGGGAGGTTTCTCTCTGACTTGATGTCCAAACTTGATGTCAACTGGAGCATTTATTATTGACAAATTTGAAACAAGTAAAATATTACAGTAAGCACTTTCACTTCTAAGTGCACAACACAACATTTAAGCTGCAGCTAAGAAATTGTCTGCAATTATTTAAATGAACATGTTTTTAAATACAAACAATTACCTGGACCAGTGCTGGCCACAATCTCCATTTCTGAAACAATACCAGTCCAGTTTTTTTGCTCCGGGAAATCTACAGTCAAAGACTCACCCTGAATTTCTGCAAACATAAAAAACAAACCATTCATGTAAAATATGCTGCTTTTTCGCACTCAAACAGGCATTCAGTGAGCCTATAATAATTTCTTTCAACATTCATAATTTTCAGACATTTGTATGACTAATGTAAGTTATGAAACTCAGTGCTCTTACTTTTAACAACACCAATGCTTTTGTGAGTGATTGCTCCCCATTTGTGTGTTGGAGTAACAACAGACGGCTTCACACGAACTTTGTCTCCAATCTTAATATTGGAGTCCAGACTTGAAGGTCCTGAAATCACATGGAGGTCTGAGTGTTTGATGGAAGACTCTCATAGATTATTCTCTCATGGATCAAATTTGGTTTGTTTTAAATACTCTGTGCCTCATTCTACAGATGGACAACTGTTTTGCTAAAATAGACTCTTTAGATATGTATTGCTTGGAGTCATATTCACTCTTAAAAATAAAGGCATTGATGGTTTCATGAAGAACCATTAACATTCATGGAATCTTTCCATTGCACAGAAGGTTCTTTATATCATTAAAATATTATTCAATCTAAGATAATATGGTTCTTCTATGGCATCTTTGGCATAGAACATTTATGCTGAACCTTTATTTTTAAGAATGTTTCTGCTGAAGCTGCTACTTAAAACATTTATTTACCAATCTCATCATCATTAGTTGCTTGCTCCATTTCAGTGAGAACTCCTTTCCAGTTCGCATGTCCAGGAAAGTCAACAACCACACTGTCATCACTTTTAATGTCTAAACAGAGAACAAGTTCATATTGTAACACCTTTTCTTTAGTGAGAATTGCTTGATAAATTATTTACAGTATATGAGGGAAAAAATACAGATCTTGCCTTTTACCACTCCCACACTCTTATGAGTGATGTTTCTACCCCAGTTATGTTTTGGGGTAGTAACTGAAGGTTTCACTCTGACTTTGTCTCCAACCTTGATGTTGAATGGATCGTTTTTGGTTGACAAATCTGAAACAAGTAAAATATTACAAACTGCTCAGATGCAATGTGCAATATTCTGTAAGTCAGATGTTCTACATATTTCTGTAGTTTTTTTTTTTTTGATGAATATGGTAGATTACCTGAACCAGCACTGGTCACATGCTCCATTTCTGAAACTACACCAGTCCAGTTTCTTTGTTCGGGGAAATCTACAGTCAACAAATCATCCTGAATTTCTGCAGAAGTATTTATATTTTTTTTTTAAAATCAGTAATGGTAACTATCACATTTTCTCACTCTGTGGTACTATAGATGTTAAGTGAATCTAAAGTTTTATATATGTGTGTGTGTATATATACATATCATTTTACTTATTGTGCTAAATAACAGGAATTGTCATGCCTAATATAAATACAAATCAATATCAGTCAGTGCTCTCACTTTTAACAACACCAATGCTAAAGTGAGTAACCGATCCCCATTTGTGTGTTGGAGCAACAACAGACGGCTTCACACGGACTCTGTCTCCAACTACAATGTCAAATGGAGGCCTTTTTGCTGACAAATCTGAAACTAAAAGTAAGAGACTACATTAAACCATTTCATCACTCACAAATACAATTAGATACAAGAAGTCATTAAATGAAATTATTTGTTACTTTACCTTTATTAACTGTTTTGCTTATTTCCTGCGTGCAAGTAGTCTCCAGTCTCCCAGCAAGCTCACATATAAGTTTTCTTATGTCCTCAAAAGAGCAGTACGGCTGAAATGAGAAACTCGGCAACTCATCAGATCCAGATGCAGAGGACACGGACTCACAATTCTGTGGGGGAAAAATATTCAAGGACTAGGTAATATACATTTCAGAAGAACTGTAAATATTTGAACAGTCCTTTTTCTTATAATTCTGGCTTCTAATATAATCATATTGCTTATAGTGCCTGTACATGAAGAAATTGGATATTGTCATCTGTCTGTAGAAGATCTTCTAAAACTCCTTCCCTCTTCTTCAGCTCAGTAATTTCCTCCTGCAGCTTCTTTTGTAGCTTTGTGCCTTGATCCAGATCAGCTTTTTCTTCAGCTTTTATTTCTTCAATCAACTCATTGCTTTTTTTTTCAATAAATTTGACTAATTCACTGAAGACTTTCTTACTGTTTTCCACTGCCTTCTTTGCAGAATCCTGAGGAGAACCAAAGCAAAACAAAAATGTTGTTTACAATTACAAGATCCAACGTGGCAGTGATTAACCTTGTGTCTGATAAATGCAGAGTTGTTCTGTAAAAGTGTGAAAGTTATTTGTTTTACATCAGAACTTACTGAATGGGAGGCGATGTCTATGTTCATCTTCTGCAGCTCTTTTTCTTTTGCCTGGATTGTCTGCTTGACTTTTGTCTGAGTGTCTGTGAGTTTTATCTAAGGGCAAATCAGTACCAGTCTGTTGAATCTTACTGAAAACATTTGTCAATAGCATTTTGTATTTACGTAATGATACGAGTAGGACTGTCAAAGTTATGCGTTATGCGCTGCAATTGATAATGTGAATGAAGCATGTGGTTAATTCAAAATCCTTAACGTGTTAAAATAAATAAATGCAAATAAATTTCTAAAGTACGTAAAATTACATCATTTCACACTCTGTGTAAAATACAGACTGAACCGAATGTCAAAATATCCCAAAATATATGCAAACTTCTCGGCTGGAAAAAACAAACCAGCATCTCACTAGTAAAGTTTTGCAGAATGAGGATTGTAATCAAGGACAATTGCGGTGACCGGTACCGGGTGTTGTAGCCTATAGTTACCACGGACACAAGTCCGTTATATTGACGTGCAAACAATATGTGTAATGTGCGCTCTGGATGCACATAGTATTTATGCACAGACACATTTCAGTACATTGTTATTGTTTCCACACACATTCAGGATAATGTTTTGATTTGTCATGTGTATGTTGCTGTGTTTAGTCATTCTGAATGGATCCGTGTAGGCCTGCTGTAGTAAGTATATGAAGTCAGGTCAAGGGGGTTGGTTTAGAGATTTTTTGGCATCTCCATGTGGTCCTGTTCGGTATCGCAACTTAACTTTTTAAAAATGTGAACAAACTCTTTGCTGTTGCACTGTACACATAGCCTACTATACACTGTGAATTTCTGTAATGTTTTTTTTTTTTTCATGTGTGCTTTGGTATGCATAAATTTATGAATTAGGCCTCCTTATATAATTTGGTTAATAAGTGTCCTTTTTTTTTTTGAAAAATACTTAAATTTACTTTGGAAAAAGCTTTCAGAAAATACATTTTTGTGTGAATCAATCTGATGGGTTGCTGGATATAGCAAATGATGACAAAATGAACGTTTTAAACAAATTGCCTATGCTTATTTTCTTGATAAGAGTGCGATTAAATCGCACAAAAAGGGTGTGATTAATCATGATTTTAAAAAAATGTAATCTATTGACAGCCCTTACAAGTCATTAAAGAAAAAAAAATGATGGACATCACCTGTTTCTCGTTGCACTCTATTGTAGATGGCACTGTGTCATGGCCCTTGTGGTCATCCAATAAGCAATGCATGCAGACACATTTCTGGTCCGTTCGACAGTAAACCTCAAGGAGCTTGTCGTGTTTGGGGCATACTGGAATGACTGCAGCTTTCACCAGCTTGTGTTTCTTCAGGGCAGGAACATTATAGTGGGGTTGTACATGTGTTTCACAGTAAGAGGCTCGACACTCCAGACAAGACTTGACAGCTTTGATCATTTCTCCAGCACAGAAATCACACGCAATCTCTCCAGGTCCAGCAAGACATTGAGCAGACTCTGACACTTGCAGCTCTGTGCTCCTCAGTTTCTCCATTATTTCAGCAAGCACTGTACTTCTGTTGAGTGGAGGCTTTGAATTGAAGGCCTGTCTGCACTGTGGACATCTATAGATCCCGTTCAGATCATTTGTATTCCAGCACTCACCTATACAGCTCATGCAGTAACTATGTCCACACGGAATTGTCACAGGATCCCTCAACAAGTCCAAACATATTGAACAGCTGTACTGGTCCTGATCTCCAAGTATAGCCTCTGCCATTATGCTACCAACACGCGCTAAGACACTACAGAAGATTTGTTTTGCTGTTGTCGTTCCACAAAAGGGTGTTTATCAAAGACCCTCTCTGGTTAAAAAAGAATGCGTTGTGTAATTTAAAAAGAGAGTGAAAGTGAAAGTAAATAATTGGTGTAACACTATGATTAAAAATAATATTAATAGGCTAATAATCATTCTGAAAGACACAAACAACACATAAATACAGATTAAATACAGAATTGAAGATTATTTTTGTATTTACCTGATAACAATTCGTTGTGTCCGTCTTAGTGAGGTGGCAGGAAACGTTTGAGGAACTTTGACCTTTGATCCATTTTATGACTTGAAATGTTTGTTCAAAGTACATGTTCGTCGTAATTAAATCGCGTAAAAAATATTAAGTAATAGGTATGAGTGCAGACATAAAAAGGAAGAAGAAGAAAAAAACACCCAGTGCTGTATAAAATATAAATTAAGATTCTACTGAGTAATCGCGAAGAACTGTTGTGTCTTTTTTCAGTAGTGTCTTTTAGTATAGCCACTAGATGGAGACACTGAATAGAGTATAATAAATCTTGATTCAGTTTCATGTGACAATGAACCATTCTTACTCTTTAAGAGTATATAACAGATTTATTGACAAGTTGACAACCTCATTCAGTCTTAGCATCGATCTGGAGAATTCTCTAACACCATGATTTAATGTTTTCTAGGTAGGCTACGTGAGAAAATGAAGTGATTTGAGTAGACTGTAGCTACTATTGTGTGTTGTCGGCAAAATGGAGCCCAGTGGGACGTCACCACAGTTTAGAGTCAGAAGAGAAACGCAAATTCCCAAAACTGGTGAAAAGAAAGAAATGTCCTATTGATAGGACTTGAACCGATTTAAGGCAGAAGTACCAGATACCTACCTCACGGTATTAAAGCAATGAAAGTCACAACTCAATTCCTCAGAATATGGAAAACTGTTAATCGTGTTATTGTTTTTACTACTGCCAGACAGCCGAAGTTGAAGGCAGACAGTATACAATGTTCCTGCCTAATTAATTAAATTATAGTTGTACTATATAATACTTGACATTTCTTTTCTTTTAAGTCACAACTGGGATGTTTTTCCCAATTCCTGGTAACTAAACTAGAAAAACTGAGTGCTGAAATGTGTGGTCAAAATTAACTGAATATTATTATATTATTAATAAATCTGATTTTATTTTATTAACTAAATTGTTCAAAATGACAAAGGAAAGTGGCATTAAAAATTCCTCAGAAAATTTCCAGCTATTTTCCATCACAGGAATCAAATAGGCCTACAATTTTGTTTTTCCTTAAATATATATATATATATATATTATTTTCAGTTTTACCGTTTGTATCTCCTCCAGCTTCTCAAATGTCTGTACACCCCAACATACAGAAACCATTTGAAGGTTTAATTAACAGATTAAATTAAATTAACATACTGTGCTTATATTTGTTACATACATTACATAAAAAGAAAACGGTTATAAAAATACAAATGCCCCAGAAAATCAAATATTGCTATTTAATAACAAAGTTCATATCTGACATTGCCTTCAATATAACTAACTTTGAATAACATGTAAATCTTTCAAATGTAAATGATTTTCTGAATGTTATCTAGTAAACTCTTATTTGGCCTGTGGGGATGGCTGAGAAATTAGACCAATAAATAACTCTGTGTGTACTTTGTGAAATCATACATTCTTGCATGTCCATTTGATTTTTAAGATGCCTCAAAACAAGATGTGCATTGTTGAAGTTGGGGCCCAGGGTAGAATCACAGACGCTTTTGTTCGGGGCTCCCCGCTCCTGCGATGGCCTGCTGTCGATCAAGATGCAAGAGTCCGCCCCCATCGGCCCTTTCACTGCTGCAGCTGGCTGCCTCTCGCTGCTTACCGTATGCTCACTGCAATCTGTGCTGGAGAGGCCGAACGGGCTGCAGCTTCAGTATTAAACCCGGCCTACAAACGCTTATGACGCTCGCCATCAAAGAACACGAACAACACGAGGTAAGTCTAAGCGTGCGATTTAAATACAATATATTATGTAGTCGCACCGCTTAATATAATCTCGATCCGCGATGGTTAAACGCGCGGTCTATTTCGAAAAGCGGCATGTTTGCGGAAGTGACCGTGTGGTCCATGTTTAGCCGCCCCTGTTATTTGCCTTTACATGTCATGTGTGTATCCAAAATATGTTTCACTCTCAAGTGCATTTTGTCGACACGGTAAGCGTTTGGAAAAGTTGAAGACGCTGTTTAGGTTGCCCGTAAACAAGGCGAAGTTGACTAGCCAGCGGACCCGTTTGAAAAATCAAAATGGCTTCCATCTTTGTCGTCTCGGCAGGGGTTTATACCTTTGTTTCCCCGTCTCGCATGTCAGGGAGTCTGTGAGTAACCTTTTTTTATATTTATCTAGAGGATTATTGTCCACCGAACCTTCGTATTAAGAGTCTGGGTGTGTATTTCACTGGTTTTTATTTATTTTGTTACTTACCCAGTAGTGCACTTTTTGACCAGTGACCACGTCAGTGCGGTGGGGGAGGGGAAGTGAGTCTGTCTGGGTGGAGCCTGAATGATACATTTCGTTTTAGTTTAGACTCCAGCTACTTGAAGATTTTTTTACTGATTTGTTTTTATTATTATTAATTTCTTTTGATTAGTTTTGTCACAACTTGCAATGTAGAATTCCAGTTTCCTCAAATTCTTAACTGTTATACTTGAGGGCACATGGAGATCTCCTGAAAATCTTTCTCGATATAGAGTGCTGCAGGAATAACATATTTTTGTAGGCCAACCTAGAAGTTAGCATCATATTGGTTCCCTTGACAAAAAGCCAATAGGATTTTCCCTCTGACGTTTAGATCATTGCAAAAAATAATCTCTGTGAACAAGCTTATGATTCTCACTTATGATTCTCGCATGTTTCGCTCATCATAATAATCACAAGTTAACACAACTTTTATAAATTTGATGCCTAAATGCAACTGGACGAATTAAAAAAAACGATATAAACAAACTACACCACAGTTGCATGACTTCACTGTCACCACCACTGAGTTTCCGCCAAATCTTTTAATCTTTAAAGGCAACAAATTGGAAAGTTTGAGTTAGAATATTTTGCAAGAGCACAAGTATAACAACAAGGCTGTAAAAGTAGACTTGTGAGTAGATATTTGCTTGAATGGCATTTAATGTCCCCGGCAGACTCTGAAGTTCCATTTAGAGCAGTGGTTGTCAAACTCGGTCTTGGAGGGCCGGTGTTCTGCAAAGTTCAGCTCCAACTTGCCTCAACACACCTGCCTGGAAGTTTCTAGTGTACCTAGTAAGACCTTGATTAGCTGGTTCAGGTGTGTTTGATTAGGGTTGGCGCTAAACTCTGCAGGACCAAGTTTGGTGACCCCTGCTTTAGAGCTTTTTCAAGATGCACAAAAGCTCAAAAAATCATGAGTGGGATTTTATGTTGCAGAATAAAACGTGAAATATCTTGAGCTTGTGTAAACCACAGACTTTATTTCAGGTATTTAATAAAAAAACGCACTGATTTCGGGACGATGGAACCCGAAGTTCAAAAATCCGAACTCGTTTCCGTGTTTTAGGACTCATTCCTGTGGCACTCTATTTCTATTATTAACTGAATGCAGTGCTGGTGTTAGAAATGTTGGTTGTAGTTTTGGTTGCAACAGATGTGTGTCAGCTTGCACTCTGGTCTCTTTTTCAACAGTGCTGGGATGTCACCCATGCTTCAGGTAGGCACACAACCATGCCCTTAATATAACTGGTTAACAGTGTGGTTATGGGTTTAAAGTTCTTGTTTGTGATCTTGGTTAACTGTCAAGCAAATCATCTCCATTATGTTAAGTCATCCCTCTTAACATGAAATGACTTTGCAATACATGTGGTGGTTTTTTGTGTGCTTGCACTCAATGGATTTGTTGGTTTGCTTGTTTTGCATAGATTTTGATGTGTAAAATGTAACTCATTACCATTGTTTAGCTATCGTCTTCTGTCTTTCCCACCTTTCACCTACCCACCAGTATTTGTAGCTGATCAGAGGTCCCTGTGCCCCCTCCCTACTCCTTCCAACATACATACACACACAGTCACATACACGCTCACAAACACTCAGTCAGTCAAGAGCTAGTGTGATGACAGATAATGTGCTTTGTCATGCTGGTTGGTGTCATGTGTTTTTCCTATACTGGATGCATGTTTGTTACTTTTAGGCTCCCGTAACCCTGGTTGGCTGGCCACGGAGACAGGGAGTCCTCGTCTCAGTACTGTGGCTCTCCACATTAGACTTTCTGTTTGGGGTATCTACTTTCACCTCCACTTTTATTCATATTCAAAGGCTTGAAGCACAATTCCAACATTTTATTAGTTAAATGAGTCATTTGATATAGTGTGATTTAATGTAGATTACTTTAATAATCTTCAAATTCCCATCATGTGCAAAGACATTAAAAAATCCAATGGTTGTGGATTGATCGTGAATGTAAGATGTGATCTTTAGCCTCAAAAATATTCTGACGTTCTAAAGCGTAGGAGTTTATTGTTCCTGCTAAAATAATTTTCAGTTACACTAAAGCATTTTTCATAGTCCATATTAGACTCTTGCCAAGGTCCATTATAGTATTTAAAATGTTACAGTAATCATCATAGTTAATTATCCATTGTATTTAAACAATATATTCATACGCACATACATATTTATGTCACAGACATTTTGATACAATTTAAATGTTCTAAAAGAATAATTTAACTCTGAATTATTTGTTTGTATGTTTTCTTTTTTTGTTAAGATAATTGCACTCAATTGTATTTTCATAGAATGACTTTCCTTGAATTTATTCTTTGTCATTGACATTTCTATTGGTTTTATATTCTAGTTCAGATATTGCAATAATTATCATTTTTAATAAATGTAAGGGAAATTTTTACAGATCTAAGACACAGGATCAGAATTGACTTTGAACAGAACTGGATGAATGTGAACTGACCATTGCTATCCCTTTTTCTTTTCTGTAGGCTAAACATGTTCTCCAAGGGCACCAAGCGTAAGTTTTCCGATGGTGGTGAAGAGATATCCGACGAAAGCCTGCTAGGTGCCAGGGTGGCATCTTCATACAGCTTGCAACGGCAGTCACTGCTGGACATGTCCCTCATTAAGCTGCAGTTATGCCACATGCTGGTGGAGCCCAACCTCTGCCGCTCGGTTCTCATTGCTAACACGGTTAGGCAGATTCAGGAGGAGATGACCCATGATGGCAGCTGGCATATGGTCACTGAAGCGTTCTGCAGTGCAGGCCAAAGTCCCTCTGAGCGCTTGGTGGCCACTGAGGTCCTTTGCAGGTCACGAGAGCAGGATGCAGAACCTAAGCTCTTCTCTGTCATCAGCTACGAAGGTTGCCGTGAAGAGGAGGTGGTAGCTGATGAGACTCTGTGCTCCGTTTCAGTTAGCGATACTGTCTCTAATGTGTGCCTGGCAGGGCGTATGGGCCAGTGCTGGGAGAAGAGTGAGCTCAGTGGTGTAGAGAGGGATGAAGAGGCCCTTGAAGACTCTAGACTTGGTTCAGGAGAAGATGAGGAGATAGACACCGAGGACGGGGCTTCCACAGAGAGTCCAAAGACCATTGGGCAAGTTTTTGGTACATTTGAAATAAAAAACGGTTCCCCGGGTCCAGACTCTGCTCTTGAGGAGCTGTTCTCAGATGTGGACACCTCCTACTATGATCTGGACACCATGCTGACCGGCATGCAGAGCGCACCCAAGATGGGCCCTTATGACCTCCTTGACAGCTTGGCACCTTCACACAGTTCCCCTTCAATAGTGTCCACCCCAAACTGTCGTTCTGATCTCAATGAACTGGATCACATCATGGAAATCATTGTGGGTTCTTAGGTTCGACCTTATTCAGAGACTTACACGCTTGTCTTAATTTTACTAGCTTTTCTGTTCCTTATGGAAAGCAAGTAAAGTCTGGAGTCCTTTCAGGGAAAAGAGTTGATGTCTTTTGAAGGATGGCCTTGATTTTATGAGCTGACCATAGTCATCTTATTTGCATACCCTTTGTATGTTTTAATGATTTTTTTCTGTATTTGTCTGTCCAGACATGCTGTTTTTTATTTAATTTATTTGTTATAATCATGACACTATGGAGAGCAGAACAAGATGTATACAAAAGTTGTAAAGCTTGGGATATTTTCATAAGGAGAAAAAAAAGATTGTCTAGATGTGTATATAAATATATATTTTTACAATAGATTCTTCTTGTAATATGTTACTGTACATTATGTACATGTTCTACAAATTGATTTTAACCGAAGAGTTTAGATTCTTATGTGCAACAAATCAAGTTTTCTGTTAATCAAAATCCATAAACTGAAGGAGCTTAATTCAGTACTACAATATACAAAAGGCACCAAGTATACATACAGTGACGCATGTTTTACATTTATGTGCTCATTTGCACAAAGTATTTTTTTTTTCCTCAAGGTTTGATTGCAGTTGTCGGTCAATCAGCTCAGCCGTAGATTTTGTTTGCCGTTAGGCATCAAAGTTCTTATATTTTGTCTTGTCAACAAATGAAGTGTAATGGGGCCAACTCATTTTATATTGTGACTTAATTTATTTAATTTATTTACTGCAAACGGTGAGTGTTGGCTGTGGTCAAACTCAGGGTGGCTTTTAACTCTAGAGGACTTAATAGGCCTGATTCACAAATGCCTTTTGCTCATTGTAAATTGGTCACAGAATTAGTGTTTTGTAAGTTGTTTTGCATCAGTTATTGGTTAAAGTATTGGTTTTAAATAAGTTAACTGTTTTAATATTGGTGAATGGCTCAAGTATATCTGTCTATTAGTCCTCTAGACCCCTCATAATGAGAAGGCATTTGTCTAGTTCTATGCATTGAGTGTCATAACACACTTTATACGCATGAAGTGTTTAAAATGCATTTAGTACAGTATTCTTTTTTTGAAGAAGCAGTCAACAAGAGACGGTTTTATTTTGCTCAACATTTTCCCCCAGTTGTTACATGTATATTATTTGGTTTTATCTACATTTTTGCATAAACTATGTTTGTGCAAATTATAGGTTATTACACTTTGATAATTGTTTTCTTCTACATTGTCTCACACTTAAATTCTAAGAGGATGTTGTTTATTGTATGATCTTAAACTAGTATAGAGTATAAACCTTTTATATGAGCATTGTAGCTTTTTAACGTTTTTTAATAAAAGGTACAACTTATGAAAACAAGTGTGTGTGTGTACATGTTTTTCTATACTGGTGGGGACTTAAACCTGAATACACACCAACTCATGGGGACTTGTCACTGTACATGGGTACAGAAGCTTATAAATCATACAGTTTTTTTTGAGATTGTAAAAATGCACAAAGTTTTCTGTGAGGGGTAGGTGTAGGGCAATAGAAAATAGTTTGTACAGTAAAAAAATAATTACACTTATGGGGAGTCCCCACAAGGATAGTCAACTAGACTGTGAGTGTGTACAGGTTTATATATCCTGGTGGGGACTTAAACCTGAATACACAGACTCATGGGGACTTGTGTCACGGTGGGGACCTAAATTGTGGTCCCCACGGGTACAAAAGCTTATAAATCATACAGAATTAAGTTTTTTGAAAATCTAAAAATGCAGAAAGTTTCCTGTGAGGGGTAGGTTTAGGTGTAGGGTTGGTGTAGGGCAATAGAATATACTGTCTGTATAGTAGAAAAACCATTAAGCCTATGGAGAGTCCCCACAAGGATAGCTGACCAGGCATGTGTGCTTGTGCGCGTGTGTGTGTGTGTGTGTGTGTGTTTCTCCTGCAGTCAACTATTAAGGAGTTCAGCTGTCAGAACAGTGCCTATAAATGAGCATTGAGAATATTTGTTTGAATAAAGTGTGACATTTGAAGGGGCAAGATAACCCAGTAACTGAGTTGGGTATAAAGTAAAGACATGTTTTTGATGTCGACTTATTTTTCTAAACTGGTTTGAAGATATCATGTTGGATTGTTTCCATGTAATGAAGAATTGATACAGCCAGAAAACATATTAATTATTAATAATACCAGGGAAACATAAAACGTATATATTAATAGGCACAAAACCTAAAATGTTACCAGAGAGCAAACGTACAGTAGGACCTCCATTCCTAAAATCAACGTCAAGGTTTTATTCTCAACGGAGCGAATTCTCACGCAAGTGACGTCAGCAGATGTGACTCAAATGAACGTCAATGTTTAAATCCCTCCGCTTGCGCGCGGATATTATTAGATTATATGTCAGAAAATGTTGTATTATCCAACCTACATAGTTGTGAGGAGGTTTTATTACCTACTGTATCAGACTCGACTAAAAATCAGCTTTGCAAAGCATAATTTAGAGAAATTCTACAGTAAATATAACTCTTAACATCTGTAGTATTCAGATGCACGTTTTCTTAAAATAGACATGAAATAGACAAAAAGCAAATGGAAAGCCACAAACGTGCCATTTACAATTGAGTTTGTGCCGTAGTCCGATAGCCGGTGCTCCAAACGGTCACGTTTTCAGTCTGTGGGCATGTTAGGGGGACGAATGTGACGGACTAGAGAACACGCGTTCCACCAATCAGGGGCAGTTACTAGGCGGGTCTGAGATCGCGTTCGACCAATCACAGCCATCCAACCTGACGACCGTCAATCAGCTGAGTTCTTTTCCCGTTGATTCTAGTGTAGAGAGAGTTCTCTTCTCGTGCCCGCGTAAAGACGCGATCGGTCGCGTAGTTTTGCGCAAAGTAATGTTCAGACTTTGGACCAGAAGCTCAACGCGAAGTTCAGCGACCGATTTAAACAACCGTACATCCTATTTTTATCAGTCAAG
The DNA here is from genome assembly GCF_001515625.1 of Sinocyclocheilus rhinocerous. NCBI lineage: Eukaryota > Metazoa > Chordata > Actinopteri > Cypriniformes > Cyprinidae > Sinocyclocheilus > Sinocyclocheilus rhinocerous. Next base: position 341,806 of record NW_015650322.1, read on the forward strand.
AGAATGTAGCGGTCATTCGAGGATCTCGGGTAAATTAATTTCGTAGTTCCATGTAGACGGAGCCCGCACTTTACCAAGTACAAACTAGCTAACGTAACTGGCTAATTCATTGCGCATCACTTGTGATCTTAGCCGCGGAGTCTAGCGGTGCGCGCTCACGTCTTGCGAGAGTAGTTGGTTGTGATAAACGCTAAACAACGAAGCAGTTGGTTGAGCCAAACATAATGGTATGGGTCAAAGGGACATCACAGCGTTCGAGGCGTCCATGAAAAGAAAAAGCGGAATTCCCACTGCCTCTATGTGTCGACTGGATGTGGAGTCCGCAGTTGTGAAGAAGGAAGTTGAGCCCGGCGGAGGAGATGGTGCCCGTTCCTCGTCAAGGTAACGATTTTTAGTCAGAAACTGTTTTCTGGATGTCATTTGAGCATGGCAGAAGACCTTTTAGTTATCATTCTGTTTTTGGAAATTGTTTTATGTATTAACACTGTTCAGCACTGTCCCGCTTTACGTAACAACTCGAGTTTATATTGACGATACTCGAGCTTGTGTTACTCCGTCCACACTAGTTTATTTACAACTGGAGCAGTCCTAGCCAAAAGAATGTAGTTTTTATATCTAGATTATTGTGTATGAGCCTATAAATACAGAGATTTTGGTACCTCGCGTTTTCTTCTGTACGTCGTACGTGATTTCGGTTGCGTAACGGGGTCGATTCGGACCCGAATAACGTTTACTCGTAATATGTGACTGGACGGTTTTTCAGCAAACTTGTTATTAAAGAATAAAATGGTATGTCGTTACGACATTTCAGACGTCTTTTCGCAAACATGTCTAACTAAAGCAATAGCGAAAGCCAAGAATGCATGAATGCAGTTTTCAGTTTTACTAAAGTTTCATTATTCGAATGAATGATGTGTAATTTTACATGAATCTTGATGAGTATGTATCATAGTATGTGTCTTCATACGCGAAGAACTCGAAGAGTGATTTAAACTTACGTGCAGTTTCAGTTTCAGCTACCTTTCGGAAAGCAAATGCCATAGTTTTTGTTGAAAGCAGATAGTATGTGGAGTTTAAATGATACAATCTTCATTTGGCTGTAATATTATATAGTAAGAGTTGAAATGTAGTATGGTTATTTCTGGGTATTTTTAGATAATTGGCTTGAGCCATAATAAGTACCACCTTAAGGTTTTTAAAGAAATGCACAGGTTTGTAATATGTATTTGTCTTCTACAGATGCTAATAATGTCGTTTTCGGCACTCGGCAGTAAACAGCATGCCAACAGTGCATAAACTAGGTTCTGCTCTCTCATGGCTGTCAAACAGTCAGTTAACTTCTTGCAAAAACGTTATCAGTTGTTTTTCGCTTTTTTTTTTTTTTTTGCAAAAGCAAATGACTTATTAGAAGGTCTTGATGTTTTCACAGTAAGCATTAAATTGAATGTAAAGCAGGGTTGTCAGCAACGTCTTGACCTTTGCACCTCAGTCATTACTTGCTAATTATTTCTTGGTAGGCAAGTATTCAGATTAAATGAATAAAATCCTTCTGAATCTCATACTAGACGGAGGTTTCACCACTGACTCAAAGACTTAGACCCATGCCCGGTTCTTAAGCACAATAGAAGGGTGGGCTGGCAGATATCCTGGGTAGGCAATTATTATTTTTTAAATTTTTTTTGTGGAGGGTGGGGAGGGGGTGGGATACAGTCTAGAAAGTTAGACTGTAGATATTGCTACTTTAGCTATGCAACTTATTGCAGTGTTGTTGATATATGTACACTGAAAAAAGAGCAATATCATGCTTTCGTGGGCAGCCTATAGCGAACCATAGAATATCATTAACTTTTGCAACAAAATAAACTTTTTTCTTTACTGAATAGTAAAAAACGGCCCTCTTTGTTCTCTTTCTCTGGATCATTGTTTCTACATTGATGATTCTTTTAACCAAGTTTTTTTTATTTATACCAAACAAGGCCGTAATAGCTACACAGAGCCGTAGTTCATTGACAATTAGGCAATATCGCGTTCATAATCGCAGATGAATCGTGTTCAATTATGAACGCGATATTGCCTAGCTTGTCAGTGAACTACGGCTCATCTTATTCTCAGATAATACAATAAGTTTCTTCACCTGTGTTGATAGTACTATCAACTACATTTTAAAATATGCACTATTCAATTTTATTGTATTCCTAATATGTTGAAAACGCAAAACAGAAAAATGCTATTGTCGTCACATTCAATTAACTTAGAGGGCTGTGCAATTAATCGCATGCGATTGTCATGTGCATCTCGTCAGTAAAGCCGGTTCCGTGATTAGTAGTAAATCTCCATCACCTGCTTTACATGCGATTAATTGCACAGCCCTAATGCCGAGTTCACACTTCACGATTATAGCCCGATTTTTCACTCGCCGACAGGTTTTGCGAAATCACCGACAAATGCCAGACATCGGAGGCAAATCGGTGCTTAGGCCATGGCAATGAATTGCATGAATCACAAATGACAGGCCTACATTCAATTCATTTCACTGGATATTGTGGGCCGTTTATGTCATTGTAAAATAATAGTAAAATAACTATTACACGTTTAGCTACTTTGTACCTTCACCGAAGCACCACGGTGAAATTCGTGCTCGGTTTCTGTGAACAGTAAGACCCACCTTCTTTGATTTGATTGGTCATCTCAATCATTTTGACATTGATGAGCGCTGTTAGACGGCTGGACCTGAGGCAGACCAGAAAATTTAGATTTTAAAATGTCTTAAAATGCAACAGTTTTTACTTTTATCCTATGAAAATTCTGAAAGAAAACGCTTCGTGAGCCAACTGTTGCTATATAGTAACAAACGCAACTTTCATCGCACAAGCTATTATTTCAGTGTTGTTGTTTCTAACATTGTGGTCATTTAAGCAGGCTGTTTGTTTCTTACATTCAATTTAACAGCATTAACAGCAAGTCAAAATGGGTAAGCTTTCAACTGAACTGTATACATGCATTTTAAATGCTAATTCTTTGTTCTTGCCCCGTCCATGCAGTAAATGCACGTTATTGAATAAGCGAGGTTTTCTAGAAAAATAATTCAACTGCTCAGGTAATTTCAGTGGTAGGCTAAGGCACATATTCATGTAGATGCGTATTAAACTCCCGTAATTCGCACACTTACAGTGCGCAGGCACAAGTATTTTTCTGCCCGTTTTCGCTCGTTGTCAGCCTCTGCTTTTCCACAACAGACTGAATCCCCCACGTGAATGTAGCGCGCCTTTGCTTTCAGCTAATAAAAGAAAAATGATGCAATTTCTGGTGTTATTTCATGATTGTTGGGGCAGTCTTCAGATCTTATTAAACATCTCAAAATACAGTCCGCTTCATATTGCTTTTAATCACTGCATAAAAAGATTAACGCAATCTTTCCCTATAGTTTTGATTGGGCAAGACACATTTGGGTGGGCTCAGCCCACCCCAACCATGTGGGGCCCACATATACATGTTGGCTGGGGACAGGCCTACATTCAATTCAAAATGGCAAAAAAAAAAAAGAAATAAATAAAAAGTCGAATAGTTTGCATCACTGGATATTGTTGGTCGTTTATATCATTGTAAAACAATTGTAAAATAGCTGTTACACGTTTAGCTATTTGTACCTTCACTGAAGAGCCACACTCGGTTTCTGTGAACAGTAAGGCCCGCCTTCTTTGATTTGATTGGTCATCTCAATCATTTTGACATCGATGAGCGTGAGCGCTGTTAGACGGCTGGAGCTGAGGCAGACCAGAAAATGTAGATTTTAAAACGTCTTAAAATGCAACAGTTTTTACTTTTGTCCTATGAATATTCTGAAAGAAAACGCTTCGTGAGCCGACTGTTGCTATATAGTAATGAACACAACTTTCATCGCACAAGCTCTTATTTCAGTGTTGTTGTTTGTAACATTGTGGTCATTTAAGCAGGCAGTTTGTTTCTTACATTCAATTTAACAGCATTAACAGCAAGTCAAAATGGGTAAGCTTTCAACTGAACTGTATACATGCATTTTAAATGCTAATTCTTTGTTCTTGCCCCGTCCATGCAGTAAATGCACGTTATTGAATAAGCGAGGTTTTCTAGAAAAATAATTCAACTGCTCAGGTAATTTCAGTGGTAGGCTAAGGCACATATTCATGTAGATGCGTATTAAACTCCCGTAATTCGCACACTTACAGTGCGCAGGCACAAGTATTTTTCTGCCCGTTTTCGCTCGTTGTCAGCCTCTGCTTTTCCACAACAGACTGAATCCCCCACGTGAATGTAGCGCGCCTTTGCTTTCAGCTAATAAAAGAAAAATGATGCAATTTCTGGTGTTATTTCATGATTGTTGGGGCAGTCTTCAGCTCTTATTAAACATCTCAAAATACAGTCCGCTTCAGATTGCTTTTAATCACTGCATAAAAAGATGAACGCAATCTTTACCTATAGTTCTGATTGGGTGGGCAAGACAGACAGACATTTGGGTGGGCTCAGCCCACCCCTGCCCATGCCTGGAGCCGGCCCCGCTTACACCATTGATGAGACTAACGGGCTTCATATGAGCGTGTGTTCACGTCTGTCAGCGTGACTAACACCCTGAGTCACTTCGTCAGCCTGTTGGAGCCGCCCAGTTACAAAGCTGTCCAAACTAAGACATCCGGCCTGTCTACCCAGTGGTTCATTATTCAAGAATTAGTCGGCTTGTCAATGGCATTTGCCACCTACTCCCTCCCTTCTACTCGCAGTCAATCCCTGGTGCTCTTTCTTACACTCCTCAACTCAGTCTCTCTTTTTCCTCCCACTTTCTCTTGCAGACTAACTTTTCTTGATGCTCCTGCTTGCACTGACTTACGTACACCCTCTCTCTTTTTTGCTCTTTTTTTTTTTTTGCTTTCCTGCTGTCCTCTTTATTGTTACTACCTCCTTTGGGGCACTGGGAGGGCCAAGAGAGGGAAATCGGAAGAGAAAAAGATGGAAAAATGACTCAACCATGTCAGTTCGGTTTGATCTTGTGCAGGAAGTATCATAACTTAAGCCGGCCTATGAGTTGAAGCAACTTTTATCTAGTCCTCAGAGTGTGACTAAAGATCATTTCAGTGCTGTCTGTCACTTTGTGTTCTTCTGTTCATTTATTTATTTTTTTATGTACTAATCACACAGTGATGGAAATGAAGTTCTTATCTCTCTACCTTTAGTGAAACTGGTGTATCTTTTTGTGTGGAACTAGGCTGCTATTAATTTATGTGGTGCTGTGCTGCTGTAAGTGAAAGCAGCAGTTCAAAGTCACTTCTCAGTTGTTCAGCCTCTTATGTGTGTTGCACAGTCAGTGTAAATGATAACTTGACGGTCTGTATAACACTGAATGTCAACACTTTTTTTTTAAATTCGCCTTCATTATAGAAGTGTACCAAATAGGGATGTTCATTTTAACCGGTTAACCGTTAACCGACCGTAAGGATTTTTGACCGATTAATACAATCAGTTAAACGGTTTAAAAAGTCATTTATTATCATTTTTTTCAGTAATTTATCAAAATATTTAAAAAGGTTTGCTGCATGGTTAAAATACAAAGCTGAAACCAATGTTGGGTCTCTCATTTGACACAAAATCAAATGTTTCCGTATTCGCAATGTATTTGAAT
>NW_015650322.1:348574-366822 GCF_001515625.1 Sinocyclocheilus rhinocerous
CCTCATGTTCTGTTGTTTGCTGCTTTTTGCGCATGTAAAATGAATCCCCGGGAAACAAATGTTAGTATTTTTAACGGTTCACAGACACTTATCCTTTCTAATTTAATTCAATTCTAATTTAAAATAATCTTGTCGGTTAACGGTTAATAATCGGTTAACGAGCGTCAGTTCTCGGTTAGGAAAAATAACCGAAATAAACATCCCTAGTACCAAACTCTGCAATTGAGACTACACTTTACACATTAGTAATAAAAAGTATGATAAAAGTAGTAATGATAATAACATTTACTTTTATTATCAAATGTATTAAATACATTTAGTTGTTATTATTATTATTACAAAATCATGCATCTTGAAGAATGTCTGCTGATTATCAGAAAAGGCCTAATATTACCCAATTTGATGATGCTGAGTTCAACAATATCAACAAAACTTTCCATCATGTATAGTTTTTTTCACAAAATAAGAGTTTTCAAATTAGTATCAGCTTTAAAGCACTTGTTAAAATAACAAAAGCTGTCAAATGTCAAAAGGTTTAATGACAAAAGTAAGAATTCAAAACATATCATTTAACTTAGACTGCAAAGGAGTGGAAAAATGTTCAAATACTCAATTTAATGTCAAAGAACTTTCCGCAAAATCTGTAATTTTCTGTCACTGTTTGAATGTAGTAAAACTCCTACAGATGTAGGAAGAAACATCTGGGGCATAATTCTTCTAACGTTGAAATCTAATGTTGTATTAAGGCGTAATACAATATATTTTAATGTTGTATCTTAACCTTACAGTTGGTTGTTGAAAGCAGAAATGCATGTCATATTTTGTGAGAAAGTGTGACATGCTAAAGCAAAACGGGCGGTATTTTTGAAGTCAGCACCCCAAAATGAGTAAGAAACAAGTATTGGATTTCATTCAGCAAATTAAACATTATTGTTTATGTCTAACAATCAGGTAGTTATTATTGTGTCAAGCAGCAGTTATTTAACAATTATTAAAATCAGTACTACACATCGGTTATTGGACACGTTAAGATAATGTGTTTTGCATATAAAAATTTGGTATCATTGTATTGCCATGGTGGGACTTTCCATGGCCAGCCTCACTTCTGAATCACTACTAGGTAAAAAACAAACATCAATAAAAAAAAAACTAAAATACCATCATGTATATGTGCAGACCTGAAGTGATGCAACGCAGCATACTCTTCTGCAATGCTGCCTCTTCTATGGATCCCATTCGTGTTCTCCCACTTTGGTGGTCGTCTCCCTAGTTGTGCTTATTGTCTTTGAGCTGCAGACTCTGTGTGCCACTCATGCGCCAGCCTCTCATCCACAGCTGTTGCCATGGCAAGCAGACCACAGAGGCCAATCTAACCAGAGGGGCCCAATTTAAATCATGCCTTGCTGCTTTAAAGCTGCGAGACTTTTGAAGTTGTTCAACTTGCCTTCTTTAAAAAAGCTTTATAAAGCACATGGGATTGCAAACATCAGTCAGTGACCTTTTTCTCAAGCTTTAACACTTGTTTGATGTCATAAGCATTAGAGCCCGACCGATATATCGTTTTGCCGATATATCGGTATCTGCGAATATGCCGCCGATATGAATTTTTTTTTACAGAACATATAACGCAGATAAAATGCTTGAAATGGTGTGATCGGTATCGGCCCCGAAAAACCCATATCGGTCGGGCTCTAATAAGCATGATAAGCTATATGAAATATGAATTCTTCCATGTAATATTCTTCTTGATTATATTGTTTTTCTGTAGTCGTGGTGGTTTGCTCGCTCACATTCCATTTATAGCTTTCTGTTGCTGACAGAGACAGGCTGCAGACCCTCTTCCAAGCGTACATGTGCTCCTGCCGGAGTTCAGCTGTGAAATGTGCGGGAACACAAAATGTCCCTTTTGAAGCCTTGTAACTGCTTTGTAGGAACGGCACCTATAGGGCTGAGCCGAAATGAGCCCAGAGTGCTCTGCTAGCATGCATGGTTATATAACCGCTAGCCCCGGCATGACACACTTGAGCGCAGCAGCCCATGCATGTGCGCACACACATGTTCAGGCTGTTTCCGGGCATTGAAAGTGTTTAATCAAACTTGTTTTGACACAAATGGTGTTAGTTGTTCTTTAATTAAAGATATCCTTCCCTTCGTGCTTTAGTCGAGGTACATGACTGGTTGCGGTATCTGTTGCCTCAGATTGAGACTTAACACTGCACATTTTTCTACATGGTGGGATTGAGACTACACAATCTAATGCATTTGTCTCACTTCTGAACACAAGAGGCTCTTCTTGGCTCCTGCAGCTTCCTATGCATCCTGCAGTAGAGAAGAGCAGTCAGTGACCAGACCTGCGGGGGATGTCTGCCTTCGTTCAGAGTGATGGATGTATGGAGGGGGGTGCCTACAACACAGAGAGCGCAGAGGTGGATAGACAGTCTCTCACATTTACAGCCCTTTCCACTCAAACTCCAGCTCTCTAGATCCGGGGCGGCTATATGACAGAGCAGTTATGGTCGGGATTCAAATCGTGTGCCCACAAGCCACATTTCGCTTATGTTTGCACATAAACGTATGACCCAAACAAAATTTGTGGCTTGGAATAGTAAAACCTTTTTTCAGTGCTCAAAGATGGCTAATTCCTTCTACAGTTTGGATTTGACAGGTGAAAGTCATGGCAGTCACAATACACTCTTATAAAATAACGGTTGTATATTGGCATCGATTGTTCCATAAAGAACCTTTCCATTGCACAAAAGGTTTTTTATAGTGGAAAAGGTTCTCTAGATTATTAAAATGTTCTTCACACTAAGAAAATTTTTTTCTTTTAAGAGCTGTACACTGAAAGGTTCTTCAATGGCATTGCTGCGAAAACCCCCTTTTGGAACCTTTATTTTTAAAAGTGTATCTCGAAGGAGGTTTTTGCTTGTAAGTATCGCTCATGCGATAGAAGGCTTTGCAGAGCTGCTGCAGTAAGCATTGCGCTCCTGTGCTGCGAATCCTCCTCCGCTGTGAGAAGGGAGCACTAATGAAGCATGAGCTTATTCTCAAGTGTACTGCAGTCGCAGACAGGAGGAGCTTGAGCTAATGCATCCACCTCTCAGGAAGTCCCGCTCTGGGAGGAGGAGAAAGAGCTGTGTCAGGTTAAAGCTTCACGTTATCAGTCATGTATCAGATAACAGTCAAATTTTAAGGCAAAAGTGTTTGTCAAGAACAGAGTTCAGCAATAGTCAGTGTGCACTGTGCACAGACAATGGTCATGGTGCTGTTAAATTCGCAATTGGTTTATGCCATGCAAAGTAATTAACTGGAGCAGATCGCACAGTGAACTCTGCAGGACTAGTAGAACATGCATGCATTCTTGTGATCCATGCAGAAACTTGTGTCAAGTATTAACACGGTCATGAAATGTCAGATAATTCAACCTTTTTATGACAAAGCAAGTTTAATGTTGTAAATGTGATGCGGTGTTGTAAAATGTGATTCTGTGTGACTTTTCAAGAACATATTCATTAAAAAAATTATATTAATGAATTATTACTTTTGATTAATTATTAATGAATTACTTTTTGCAATGAAAAATATTTGCAAATAATGATTAAAATAAATACACCATACTGAATTTTTATGTGTATGAAAACGAGGCTATGAGGGATAGACAAAAACTCAAAACATATTTAGATTTTTGTAAATTGCATGTGATCTAGGACCTTTATTTGGTGCATGCCACTGTGACGAATGCAAGGCTGATGATACACAGGGGCAACTTTTTGAGAAGTGTTACCGTCAATGGGCAACCAGGTGAGACACAGGGCCCACGACCGATCTAAAGTATCCAGATAGACATTTGTTACCCATTCTCAATGGGAAAGTGCTCAAGCTCAAACTTGCTCAAAAAAGTTGCCCGGCAAAATTACTCAAAAAGTTGCCCCATGTATCATCAGCCTTGCATTCGTCACAGTGGCATGCACCAAATAAAGGTCCTAGATCACATGTAATTTACAAAAATCTGAATATGTTTTGAGTTTTTGTCTACTGAAGGTTTTTGTAAAGATGTTTAGCCAGCTAAACGACTGACATGTTGTTAAACAACAGTACAATCCATTGAACACACATTCTTTTTTTCACACCCTTTTTATCATTCCTGTCAAAAAGTAAATATGGTGCTACTCTGACTAAGGTCTATTCAATGTCTAAGGAAAATGTGTTTATTATAAATATTGCTTTTTACTTTGCTTACACCACTTAAGTCACTAAATTGAAACCTTTCTTGAAAATACTATAAACATGTTTAAAAACCTTATGAAATCAATATGAATTCGTTTTTTAAGAACTTAGAACATTTGTTTTAAGCTAGTTTTTAAAAGGTTTTTCCTTCTATTTATTGTGGACACTTTTATTTGTCATCGATCCACCTTATGGCATTGATTGTGGATTTGTTCGGTGATGAGCTCAGCAGTCTAGAGAGGCATGTGCAATGTCTCACTTGCAAAGAAACATTTGTTGCTGGTACATAACATCCCTCTGATGCGTTTATGCTAAATATATTATTGAGTAAAGCTTAAAAAGCTTGATTTACAAGTAATTATCATGCACCCTTATGTAATAATTCATTTCAGTGCAAGGTAGGTCAGCGAAAGAAATGTCCCTGTTCTGTTTTTCTGAACTTTCCATTCTGTTCTCAACTTTAGGTACATGTTGGGCCGGGGGGTGAAACGTAAGCTGAGCTCATGTGAGGACCCTGCCCAGGACTTGCCATATCCTCAGCAGAGGCAGCTGGTGCTGGACTTGTGTCTAGACAAGCTACAAAGCTGCCAGCGGCGAGCTGAACCCAGCCTGCACCGTTCAGTCCTGCTGGCCAACACCCTCCGCCAGATTCAGCAGGAAATGAGACAGGAGGGGGAAACCTGTTTGCCACCAGCCCCGCTCGGCCCCTCGCTCCCTCACGCCTCCACCCCACGCCACTTCCCTGACCTGCCACCTGTGCCCTTAGACTGTCCTCCACCTCTAACCGGAGCACTGTCCCCTTCATTCCCCCTCATGACAGCTGAGGAGGAGGAGGTCCAGTTTGGTGGCACCGTAAATGAGACTCTTTTGCCATCCCTCGCTGGTGAGGATGACACAAGGTCATCAGATTCACTCTTTGGCTCATTCGAGATTACTAATTCCACCAGCTACTTGACAGACTTGGCTTTGGATGACATCTTTGAGGACATTGACACGTCGATGTACGACTCCTCTGACATTTCTGTCCTGGCGTTTCCTGTGCAGAGAAGCAGCGGGGTGGACGATGGCCTCAAGAGCCTTTCCAGCTGCACCTCCAACAACAGCCTACAGCTCGGTCTCTCAGACATCAATGACCTGGACCACATCATGGAGATCCTTGTGCGCTCCTGAATCACAGCTCAGACCACAGTGTCCTCATTCAGCCATCCCAGTGTTTTCTATGGGAAATGAATAATACAATGCATTTTATTTTTTAAAAGCAAACAAACAAATATTTTATCTATTTTTATACAAAGGACTGATATATTTATATATGAAAAAAGGAAACACACTCTCACTGTAGGATAAATGCACATTTTAAAGACTTTTTCCAGATGGTCGAGCTTAAGCTGCCATCCTTCATATTTAAGCAAACTAAGATATGAATATGCAGGGACTTCGGAAACAAATACAAAGTATTACCATTGATGCTTATTTATATTGGATAGTTGTATTTAAAAGAAGATGGAAGAAAAGTGGATTGTTATGGACGCTCCACCTTAGCTTTTGATAAGCTAAAAGGCATTTATTTTTTGTGATCTCCACTGTATTCTGAAGCATTACATTTAACTGTCAGTAATTATGATTATCAGATCATGTCATGCACATGCAGCACTCACACTACCTCTCAAGATACCAAGAGCTCTTTCTCTATACAAAGACTGTCATTGTTACAACTGTATTTTAATGGTTTCTCTCCAATAACTTTCAAAACTGCTGATTGTTTTATATATGGCTCTGTTCACAGGAAAGCCTCTCCTCAAATGTTAGGATTTAGTCCAAAGCTATATAGCTGTAGAAGAAAGGCTTTTGTCTCGATCTTTCTATTCAAAATGTTCTTTTTGAAACATTTCTTACTTTGGTTTCAGAATGAGCTGTTGCTTGCATAAAAAGTGATCTGTATTTTCTAATCACTTGGAATTTAATCCTATTTCTACTTTTCACGTACATGATTGTCAGTCACACAGCCACCGTCGAATCCCTCGTATGAACATAGTGCCTACAACGGAGAATGAAGACTGCCGACGATGAACTGCACACTGTGGACCCGCGCATAGACTTGCCTGAGTTTCCTGCTCTATGCCCATGATGCTCTCTAAGTGGGTTGTTTGTCACTTTTTTGAGCATTTACCTCTAAAGAAGCCATTACTCGAATGTGGGTCCACATCTCCTCTCTGCTCTCGCATTGTGATCTACATTGTAAAAAGCTAATTGTGGATGTCTATGGTTGCCTCTCATGCTGTGGTCTCAAAGACCATTTCTGAATGTACAAGCTTACTCGCGTGGAGCAGAGATTAATCCAATCTGATGTCTCACCTGCTTACTTTTCCCTTCATCACAAACTTAGTTATTAGTTACTACTTAAACTTGTGAAATGGTAGACTAGAGCAAGGCCCTTAGTTTTTGACCTGTATTAACATCCACCGAACATCAAGTTGCTGCAATCGAATGCGAAAGAGCCACAAGCTGCTGTCTCCATTAAGACTGGGCAGAAACAGGGGGAAGGGAAGAACCAGAGAGCGAGATTGGGGGGGGGGGTTAAAGCAATCAGTTCCTGTCACGTGGAGAGCTGTGCTAGTGGTGAATGCTACATTTAGAGTTTGAGCTGGTGCGCATTGGTGCGCTCATAGCAAGCCCCACCCCCAGTGAGGCCCCAAGGGGCTTTGATGTCCTCCCAACCAATCGTTTTTGTTTAAGGGAGGAGATTTGTTCTCTCTCTGCTTCATGCGGAATAGAATAACAAGTGGAAGTGGTTCAGTTTGGTTCTTCCCTTGCCTATGGATAGCTCACTTTGATCATTAGTGGCTTGAGACATTTTACAGTCTGAATTTGAGTTAAATTTAGACATTCCAGCTAAAATACATAAGATATTTATATAATAAAAAAAAAAACTAATTACAGAGTTTGAGGTTGCAGCAGAGAAGGGCTTTTTGTTTTTTGGTTGAAACTGATGTGCTCATCCCTCTTTAAACTCAGGCTTGCAGGCACCCCACCCTGCCTTTCCCGCTCACAAGACACATGCACCGCCACAGAGAAAACCTGACACTAAAGAAGTTTACACTCAGATTTTAGGAAACTTGCTCGTGTAAGATGGTAACCATAAACCAGAGAGAGACTTCATGATGAGACCATCGGCGTTGCATCAGCGACCTGTTTTTAATGCTGAAAGCTGTGGATCTAATGAGTGTAGCTTTGTAAGCTTGATCAGTTTTTCTTTTTGTGTTGTGTATATACATTTGTATTTATATATTTTACTTGTGTTTTGATCTTTTTATTTGTTGTTGACTAAAGATCATGAGATAATATATTGCTTTTATTTAAGAGTGAGATATGATCAGTAGACTTTGGTCTTTTGGAGGTTTTATTTGTTTTTTGAAGTGTGATTTGTACTTCACCTCTTAGTAACAATTAACGTGTACATTTATGATGCAGAGTTATGAGAGATGTTTATCAATGAAATTATTTGTAAATGTTTCGATCTGTGCTGACTCTGAACTGAAAGACGATGGGATCTTAACAGTGTGTTCATTTCCCTTTGGACCATTCAGTTATTTAGGCAGCTTTTTAACAGTTTTTATGCTAAAGTGGTTAATGCTTTGTTGTCGGCCTCATTTAAATGTAATGTCTCCTGTTGCTTGAATTTCAGTCTTTTGAAGGACATTTGTTTCACAATAATCAGCCCCAGCAGCCTCTGGTTATAAACTAATGTTCGTTATGCTTTAGTCTAGAAGCATGCATTGCAGTAATGCACAGAGCAGCAGTGTAAAGTGGTTTACACTTTGTCGTAAACTTATGAACGGATTACTCAAATAATGTATGGTACGTTTGATGTACTGGTTGCACATAGACCACAAAAAGCAGCAAGAGTTTGTATTATCATGGTCCTTCTCAAATTTGGTTGTGAGGCACAAAACCGCACGCAAGCTTTAAACATCAACTCATCTTGTTAATTTGGCTATTATTTATTTTAAAAAAAAATTTTTTAATTATCCTAAAGAAATTGTAATATCAGAAACCTCAAAATGTCACTTTGTCCCAAGTGCAATATGAAAATAGGAACATAAAGCGCTGTCTTGCCTAATAGCAAATGACACAATGTAGTAGGCCTGTATACCTTTGAATAAATGGCTAGATGTTTTTTATGATGACTTTAAACCTTACATTTTCTTCTTTCCCTAGAAACTGTCCTTTGATCTGTTTTGACAGCAGATTTTTGTGAGGTCTGTAAATAATAAAGCATTTTCTTTTGCAGTCATATTCTATGCAATAGATTGTAGCAGGTCAGTATGTCTAATAAAAAAATGGAAATGAAAACGTTTTATGTATTTACTCAAGATCTACAGCCAGTCAAGCACATCATTTAAGTGATATAAAACGGACTGTCAATATGGAGTAAACAAGGCAGTTAAACATATAGGAAATATGGACATATATTGCCCCCTAGAGGCAAAATCAATTAATGCATGTAAGGCGATAACGACTTACTTTATTCGGCATCATGCTGTACGTCCGATATCCTTCAGATAAACAAATATGTTATATAAAATCGTGATACAAAGGGTATCACTTAAGTCTTATAAACAAGCAGCTATGCATTAAAAATGGGATTCAATGATGCAACTCGTATATAAAAATGAATTTAAAAATGTGCTTTCCATGGATCTATTTGTAAAACATTTGAATCCAAACTCTAAGATTGCTATCTGAAGGCCGTCTGCACTTGGGTCGAATTGCTTGCAACAAACAGATGCATTAATAATGCAACAACATGTATGAAGAAATCTGCTCTCGACCCCATAGAGAGTCTCAGCCTTTTTTCTCTTCTTATTTTATGTCTCTCTCAAAGAGCAGGCTCATTAAAAGTGCTTAGTGCTTACACCACTGTGTGCCCCTCTGTCTGTCGCTTTTTGGTGGGTACAGAGCTGCACTCCTGGCTGGGATATCACTGCAGTTTGCTGTGCTTAATAGCAACTGGGAGACAAATTAGACTGATACAGGAAAACACCAATGTGGCTCTCAAAGTCTTCCTCGTTGTGGTATAGCAACAAGATTGTGGTTCTCAGATAATTGTGATGTACATCTGATCGTATTCTTATTGGATTAGACTAGTTTATTTTATAATGTTGGCTCTCTAAAAATGTATTTGGTAATGTATCAATATTTTTGTCTCGTTTGATTGAAAAATATTCTAAATTGTTCATTTATAATTATATTCACTTTAACAATTATGAACATGATTCATGTTTACACAATGTGTCGAGACTACAATTTTTTCATGTATTAATTTTACATAACAATGTTACACACAAAGCAGAACTACACACTTTTTTCCTGTTCAGCTGATCTGATGGAGTGCATGAGATGCTCACCTGGCAGTTTGCTCTGAATAATTCATTTGATTTCCTATGTTGGCTATTTACCTCCAGAAGGTTCGAAAGGAATCAAGGATAGTCTTTGTCTTCTGTTTATACTCATTTAAACATTTTACTCAATACATTGAAAATATGGCAAATCCTTAAAACAACATATAATGCCAAGACATTTCATTATGTTTTTCATGAACACCTCAAATATCAGAACAAGAGTTCTAGGGTTATAAAATAATCATAGAGTCTTTAAACATTGTAGCCTAAAATCATGACTAAACTTTTTTTTAAAGCCGGATTTATGTTGAAAGGCCATCTACTCCAAAGGGTGAAGCAAGATCTATAATTTTATAACAGTGTGAGTGAGTTAATGACAATCAAATGCCAATAACTGAAGAATCAATGCATTTTCTAAAACACTTCAGGATCAGACTCAGGATTAAAGTGATTATTACGTTTTGAATATGGATATTTTTCTTACAAAAACGCATCGATTCGCTACAGGAGGCCTTTGTTCACACACCCCTGCCACCCCCACCCCCTCTAGATTTTGGGTTAAATTTCTAATTTGGGTTAAAATGTTCATTTTAAATGATCCTCCGTGCGACAAATGTAATATTCTGTCTCAATGTGCGGCCAGACACTATATAAAAACAGATAGAAATGTTTAAATCGAGTATGGCATGACACTTCACAGGAAACTTCTGAAACTGGTATATATTTTACATACACTGCCTATCTGATCTTATGGCCATTAGGTTAGTTTTTCCAGTGTTTGCAGAAGCCTCTGGAATGTCCTGTAGTTGAATGTGAGGGGTTGGCACGGTCTATTTTTGGAAGTACATGAATGTGAGACAGAATTAGACTCAGGGTGTTCTGATGAAAAGCAAACTGAGTAAGACTTTTGAACTGTCCCATTTGAAATGTGTAAAATGTTACTTATCTGTATAAGTAATCTATATTATAGTTATGTATATAACTTTTCTCTCTCTATCTACGCACATTTACTCCCCTATAGAAATGGGAGAAACTGCAATTAAAAGTATTTACATAGTTCTCTTTTGAAACGTGAATTAAATGCTAATTCTATCAAATAAACTGTTTATAAATGTTTATTTTTCATAATCTTATTAAAGGACAGAGAGAGATGTCACAAGCTGGTCTCAAGATGCAATAAATAGCCTCCTTCTTGGGATTCGTGTAGGGTGAAGAAGGCTCATGCGAGATCACAGACATCAGCAATATAGATGGCGAGGCATCTATCAACAACCGCAAAGGGAAACTCATCTACTTCTACGAGTGGGTTGTTAAAGCCACATGGACTGGTGAGTCAAAGTTCTGTTTGCACAATCAACATAATAATTGAATGAGCTGGTGAAACGAAAGACGTGTTGTTGTTTTCTTCTTCACTGTAGGAACAAATAAAATGGGAATCAAATATAAAGGGACTGTGGAAATACCAAATCTCTCTGATGAAAATGACATGGATGACTTAGACGTAAGTGAACCTCTCTCCCAATAAAATACTCTTTCTATAAGAGAGAGCATGTTGAATAACATTTTTTAATAAAAAACGAACTTATGTTTGTTTGTGCAGATTTGTGTTACATTTTGTAAAGACCAGCCAAGCACGCCGCTGACTGACCTCATGAGGAAGGAGGGAGTCAAGAAAATCAGAATGGCACTGGGAAACTATGTCAAACATCTCAAAACAGGTGACGACTCTAAAACATCATCTATTAGTAGTTTCTGCTTTATTTTATTTGCACAGTTAATCACGTTCTCGTAACTTGTTTTTACAGAGTTCTCTCAGGGTATGATTTTACCAACAGAAAAAGCATTCAACAAACAGAATCAAGAGGCACAAGCCAAGGCCAAACTAGACAAAACCCAAGTAACTTTCCGTAAATTTTTCTGGTAACACAAATATATGCTAGATAAACAGTATGCTGGTCATACATCCACCCTGTATTTTACAGTATGTCTGAAATTGCAATCTCACACAAACAATATGAAACAGTATTATTTCAAATTGTCATGCTTGTTTTTGGAATCAAACGATATTTGTGCACTTTAATGTTTCAGCTCTGTATCAAAATTGGGTAGTTTTTGTTCCCCCACAGATTGGATCCTCCACAACAAGAAACCCTCCCAACACTGGAGTCAAAATTCCAACAGTGTCTTTGACTATGAAAGACACATTCCTTACCTCACCAGAAGAGTTGTACAGGGTTTTCCTAAACCAAGAGGTCAGATTCAAACTCCCCTATTGTCCTGTTAGTCCATACAAATGCAATTAAAACAATAAATGTGTATATATCCTGGTGTTCTTTTATGCATAGATTATTTGATGTTGAACTCACTTGCTCTTTGTCTTTTCATTTGTGTAGATGGTACAGGCATTTACACACCTTGCTGCTTTTGTGGATGGGTGCTCGGGTGGAAAATTCCGACTACTGGAAGGAAATGTTTATGGGCAGTTTGCAGAACTGAACTCTAATGAACTTCTTAGAATAATTTTAATTTGGTTTGATTGATTTCTATGGTGAGAATTTCACTTGATTTTTATAGTATGTTTCTGTAATGAGGTATAATTTTCAAACTACGCTCTCAGAAAAAAAGGTACAAAAGCTGTCACTGGGGCGGTACCTTTTCAAAAGGTACACTTTTGTACCTTTTAGGTACTAATATGTACCTTTAAAGGGGTCATATGATGCTGCTAAAAAGAACATTATTTTGTGTATTGGGTGTAATGAAATGTGTTTATGCGGTTTAAAGTTCAAAAAACACATTCTTTTCCACATACTGTACATTATTGTTTCTCCTCTATGCCCCGCCTTTTTGAAACGCGTCGATTTTTAAAAATTGTCCTTTTCCCTTTAGATTCCAGACCAGAAAATTGTCATGAAATGGAGGTTTTCAAGTTGGCCAGATGGTATGGTTTATTTATTTATTGTATATGTTAATGTAGTCTTATAATTTCTTTATGAACTCACATGCCATTTTTAATATTAGCAATCATAATAAATGACACTTTATTTTTCTATATTATTTGTTTTGTATAAGTTAAAGAAATTCTATGACATGTGTTGCTCATTGTTGATTGTTTACTTATGTTCATCACTATTGTTGGATCTCTTTGCTTTAATCTGAGTAATGATTTCTTTCTAACTCTCTTTCAGGACATGCAGCAACTGTCGTTTTAAACTTCGTGAATCAAGGCAGTGAGACAGAGCTGATTCTGGAGGCCAGAGGAGTTCCTAGCAATGAGGAGGAAAGAATGAAAGAGGGCTGGCAGCAGAGATACTATTTTGATGCCATTAAACAGACGTTTGGTTATGGAGCACGACTCTGCTAAGCCAAAGCTCATGTTGTGCCATGCCAGAAACTCGGGACATAATACAAATAGATGAAAAAAAGACATCTGTGAACATGAAACACTTGTTGTATACCCTGCCTGCACCAGTTAATTGCTGGATGCCCACAAACATCTGTGCCTTTACAGTGAAAAATAGGTGCCTGGATTCTTTTTGTATTTGTTATTGCATTTGGATTAGAGCTTATGTCATGTTTGAAAGTAGGCTAATATGTATGTTTGAATGTTATGTCTGGGCATTCCAGATATAGATAATGAACTATTGCGTATTTTGTAAGTGAAAATATGTTTGCCTGTGAAGAAGTGAACGTCGAATTGATTGTATGATCATGATACCTCTTAAATACATTGTCAAATCTGTGTTGTAATAAAACAAGAAATAAATGTTATAACTTCTAAGAGCCTCAGTCAGAACCTGCACTCGAACCATTATATCGCTGAGTGTGGATTATTTGTAGACTATTTAAAATATTTATTTCTAGTATTTATAATAATAATATCATATTTGATATGGCCCATATTGTTTATTTCACACACAGCTGAGAGAGAGTCAGCTGTTCCAAGGCGTTCCCACATCCTGCAAACTGTCGTGTACGCTTCTGCTCCATTCGCGTATCTCAGGCGCCGTGATACTCTTGTGTGTGCACATCTGATTGGTCAACTGACTTTTGGAGCGCAGCGATTGGCTAATTTCTCTGATTCCGTCTCCTAATTGGTGAAGCCGCGGCGGATTAGGAAATAGGGGGTCAGTCAGTGAACAGAAATACGCTGAAACACGAGAAACCCTAACGACGACCGAACTGTTATATTCTTGTGTTGCTGAATTTGATCAACATTGCAGTTGCCTTGGAAACAAACTTGGAAATCGTCTTGGAATATTTGCATGGTCTGTGATAGACACGGCATTAGTCTCTGAGAAGTGTTATTTGTTAAGCTGTGCTAGCT
Source organism: Sinocyclocheilus rhinocerous (assembly GCF_001515625.1). Taxonomy (NCBI): domain Eukaryota; kingdom Metazoa; phylum Chordata; class Actinopteri; order Cypriniformes; family Cyprinidae; genus Sinocyclocheilus; species Sinocyclocheilus rhinocerous. Next base: position 362,528 of record NW_015650322.1, read on the forward strand.
GTGTAGACAGGCTGTCACTGAGTTAGTTACATTGAGCTGCTAGCTGAAAATGCTTTGATAAAGGTGTTAATGTCCAGTTTATGCGAATGTTTTTTAAATTTTTTTTTTTATTATAATCCATTTTTGCTCGTGGGAGAATTTCTGGTTGATTGGCTCGCTGGTCAAGTTCTATAGCTAGTCGTTTATGCAGTCAGGTGCAGTTCACCGACATATTTATATAGCTAACGTAAATGGCTAGCTAGGACAACAGATAGTTAGTGTGCAGATTTAACTAAGTCAGGTTTTTAGTCGTCCACTGCGTTTTGCACACTTTGGCAATATGAATCCCACTAAGAAGTCTTGTCTGCTACTTATTTTGGCTTTAGCCGTGACTTTGGAAGTGACAGCTGGTGGTGAGTCAGAGGCTCTTCTTGAATTATTAGGAAAATGTGTGTTTATTTAGACGTTAACTAAAATGTAAAGCTATTTAACATTTACATTCAATATATTAACATGTGCTGTAAAGTGTTTATGAGCTGTAAACTTGACTGTTTGGCATCTTGATTGCAGAAGTACTTCCAGATGATGAAGTTGCAGAGGGTGGTGAGTCTAAGGTAATACAGCATTAAAACATAATGACATATTATCAGAGCAATGTAACTTGCACTTGGGTAGCAGTGTTTTTTGTTATTAACAGAAATTAGACTCCATGTTCTCAATGTAACATTTATGGATTTATTTAGAAGATCACTGTATACACTACATATACAGTGGGGATAATATTTATTTGATCCCCTGCTGATTTTGTAAGTTTGCCCACTTACAAAGAAATGAAGGGTCTGTAATTTTTATGGTAGGTTTATTTTAACGGATAGAGACAGAATATCAACTAGGGATGTAACGGTATGAAAATTTCTTGTCACGGTTATAGTGACCCAAAATATCACGGTTATCAGTATTATCACGGTATTGTTAAAATGTGCTGGAGATGTTCAAAAAGTACCAACACATAAATCACATCAAGTTTTATATTTAAAAATCAACAAACAACAAATAAAATGACTTTCTTTGCATAATCACTAAAACAATAACATTACCAATGATGTTCGGATTTTAAATGACAACTTGACTGACAACAGTTTAACTTATTTCACTCACTGAAATGCAAATCAATTTCTAGCCTTTATATAATGTGTTTTTTCTGGATTTTTTGTTTGGTATTCTGTCTCTATCCGTTAAAATAAACCTACCATAAAAATTACAGACCCTTAATTCTTTGTAAGTGGGCAAACTTACAAAATCAGCAGGGGATCAATTAAATATTTTCCCCACTGTATATACACACACGCACATATGCGTGTGTGAATTTACATTTTATTTTTCAACAGTTTCCTACTAATGTTTTCTGTCTATGGATTTGTCAAAATCAGAGCACAGATGGTAATGATGGCTCCAAATTTGTGGCGGGACATGCGTATGTCCCTAAAGATACCCAGGCTGACAGCAGTACAACAGACAATGGAGTGGAGAGTGAGGTTGAGGGGATTGAACAGGAAGACCTTCCAAGTCAACCTCCTCCACAAGAGGAGCGTCATACAGAAGGTGAGTAGATCCAGATGGTGTCTGCAGGTGCTTCCTGAATAAGATGTAGTATTCTGGTTTTGTCGGTAGATTTCTCTGTTCATTTAGCATAATTTTATTCATCTCTCTTTACTACTCAGCTAATCTTTTGCTCCCAGATTCAAGGTTTTGATACTGTTTGTGTCATATGTCACTTATCTTTAGGGTTTTACAGCATAAGATCTTTCTTTGTTGTTCACCACCTCACAGCTTGCAATGTTTGTTAAGAAAAGAAACCTGCTCACCCATGCATTCACATGTGTGTAGTTGGTTTCCTGTGAAAGTGTCTGGTTATTGTGTCATTTTCTCATTGGTGTTTATCACAGTTCCAGTGGTGATTGGTGGAACGGCCTCTGGGGAGCCCTGCGTGTTTCCTTTTCTTTTCCAAGAGAAAGAGTTTTCGGAGTGTACTATTGAAGGCAGAGTAGATGGGAGGCTGTGGTGTGCCACAACCTACGACTACAACACTGATAAGAAATGGGGCTTCTGTGAAAGTAAGTGAGCTGTTATTGGTAGAATACTTTAGTGTACTTTATATTATAAAAATGAATGATGTTGTTTCATATTGTGACTCTACAGTCTACATGAAAAATTATACTACTTTAGTTGAAAGTTCTTGGCATGTTAGTAGAAAGGTGTTTTTGCTATGCTTACTCTTCTGCATAAGTAGCCTAGATATGAAGAGATCAATGCTAACTTTACCAACTTTTATAAATCAATTGTGATTTATAGCACTTGCAGTTTTTATACCAAATGCATATGTAATGTGTCCATCTGTCCTCACAGCGGAGGAGCAGGCAGAGCAGAGGAGGTTGGTGGAAGAGGCTGAAGAACAGTACCAGGACACAATTAAGATGATTAACAGCACCAACCGAAGTAGCCAGAAGAAAGAGTGAGTGCTGTGCAGCCATATATTTTTTTTATTTCTTGCGATGCTTTTCAACTGTTTTCTTGTTATTTGTATGTCTTTAACCTACACTGTCTGAAAAATTGTGCAAAAACTGTATTTTAAGACCGTAGCCTGTGCAGTACCCTCAAGATACACCTTTGTAGCTTACCTACCCCTACAGACTGCGTATTTGTACCTTAAAGGCACGGTATGTCATTTCCGCTGCTAGAGGGCGCATATTCAAAACAAACAGAAACAAAGGCGTAGTTTGATGAGTGTGGAATCATGGGAGTTGTCGTCATTATCCCCGCAGCCGATGCAATCTGACGGGACTCGGGCAGAAATAATGTAAATGGATGAGCTAATATATGAAAGATTTATTAACGTCACTGTAGTATGAAGCAGGGTGGAGCTGAAAGCCGTGGAAGTGAAACCAGAGACGAGTGTGACACACGGCTCAAAAGCAGCAGAGCTTCTATTATGCCACAGTAGACTGCTTCTGCTCTTTCCGGTCATGTGTATGTGGGGTAAAGCAGCGCTGTTTTATCATACTACATGCATTTGAGTGTGTTGAAAGCTCTATCAGAGCAATGTAAAAGCTCTATCTACTACTCTGTGTATTCACTCTGCGGCTGCTGTGTATATAATAGAGATTAGTTTTCTGTCTATACATGTATCCAAACAGTTGCTCACCTGTCTAATAAAGCACATAACATATAAAAGCGTCTGCTAATTGATTAAATGTAAATGTCTTTTGATGGTTTCTACAAATAAAACCGGAAATCGAGGGTAACGTAGGTATGACATCATTGGCAGGCGATGCAATGACAAGGTCCGTTACACTAGTTAAAATTGCGTATTTCTCTGGATTTAAACCAGGGTTTGAAAACGAAAAAAAAAATTCAATCGGTTCACTCAGAGCAGAATCGATATTTTAAAGTTTCTGTTCCTGCGTTCCTCTGTATTATTACCGTTCCGCAACCGGTTCAGGTAGAAGAAATCTCGGTTAATAACGTTATTTTTTAAAAACAATTTTCTTTGCCTATAATAATAACAATAATAATAATAATAAAGTACAGCGTTTTCTTTACTCAAAAAGAAAAAGAAAAAAAAAACAGGAAGAGATCTGGTATTGTTAGCCTATAACCCGCTGCGCTTAGTCACAGCCAATACAGCATCATCTTTTCTAGATTTTGTCCAAATGTAGGCTACTAAACAAAAGAAAAAAACTATCAACACTTTAAAGACATTAAAATATATTTTAAGATATTTAAAAATGTTTGCTGCATTGTTAAAAAAACGCTACTTGTATAAGATTGCGTTTTGAGAGTGAAAAAAAAAACATAAGTAGCGTATAGGCTCACATCGCATTTTATTAGCCCTATTACATTCAGAAATAATGTAGGCTAAAATGCTGGTAGGCTAAAGCAAAATGTTTACAAATATTATAAACACAGTTATTAGTTTCTCTCCACAACAAATCCAAGTTAAGGCTATGCGTTTAGGCTATAAAAACGTCAATCCAAAAACAAATTAATTTAAGGTGAAACTGATGCCTACCTCTCTCTTTCGGCACTAATCCAATTGCTTCCATATTCGCAACGTATCTGGATGCTAAAATATTATTTATTATAGGCTAGGCTTTGTACATTCATCGACGTAAAACATCATCCTTTACATCGCCTATATTAGCACAGTGAGGCGGTGGTCATGCTGAACGCAACAGATTTTGTACAACGGAGCAGTGTAACTTTTTGTTTCTTTAATTGTATTTTATTTTGATAATGAACAGGCTGCAATGTCGCAA
>NW_015650322.1:367556-426172 GCF_001515625.1 Sinocyclocheilus rhinocerous
GATGCTAAAATATTATTTATTATAGGCTAGGCTTTGTACATTCATCGACGTAAAACATCATCCTTTACATCGCCTATATTAGCACAGTGAGGCGGTGGTCATGCTGAACGCAACAGATTTTGTACAACGGAGCAGTGTAACTTTTTGTTTCTTTAATTGTATTTTATTTTGATAATGAACAGGCTGCAATGTCGCAAAAATATGTTGTGTGTGCGCGTGAGGCGCCGTAAAGCTTTTGCAAAATAAAGAAAACTACATTCTGCTGTCTCGTTTTCCTTTCCGAGAACTTTGGAACGCATCACAATGAACCGTAACTCAGCACATTTTTTCTTTCGTTTGGTTAATCTGTCAATGATTTAAGTGAAATATATATTTTGTGTATATGCCAGTATTCCTTTTTATGTAAGCCTATAGTTTTATTCTGTTCTCTCCGTTCACAGAAGCGCTGCAGTTGCGTGTGATCTGTTGAATCCTTCTTACACTATCCTTGGATAAACTCTAATGCCGGTGCATTGCCATTGCGACTTACCTATGATAAGCTGAGCGGGCATTTCACTCGTTAGCGTCAGCGTTACATTTGCATAGACCGTACTACTGGAATTCGTCATTGGTTGACAGCAAATTTAAAATATTAAATGGAACGATAAAATAACGTTATTAACCGGTTAACGGACATTTCACATTTTCAATTCTGTTTGGAACTATAAAATTTGATTTAGTTTCTGTTTCTGGTTCTGTTCCTGTCCAAATTTCGTTCGTTTCCGGTTTCCGTTCCTTGAACCGGTTCAGAGCCCTGATTTAAACGTTCTTGGAAACATTTGGGATAATGAAACTACACAAGTCAACAAAAGATATAACATTGTTCTAGTGGTTTTGGATATTTTAATACAAAAATCTTACATATTTTAGCTTTAAAGGCCCATTCACAACAAGAACGTTAACTATAAAGATAACTGTTGCAGCATCCACATCAACGCACAATAATGTTTGGTTTATAATAAGAGTGCGCTGCAGTTCTGTTGTCTGCCACTTTAAATGCTCATGCTCTTTAAAGCAGGATGGATTCTCATTGGCTGTTAATGTTTTTATCATTCATCAGCTGGAAAAAAAAATTGTGAATGTAATTCCAACAGTATTGTTCCCCTGTGCCATTATAGTTGAGGTGTGGACTTTAAGGTACAGTTTTTGCACATTTTTTTTTTCTTTTCCTTACCATGTAGGATAGTTTTGGTTTCTGTATTGGTGTCAAAAGTATCAACATAAATTTGAATCACACTAAATCCAAAAGTTTGGGGTCAATAAGATATACTTTTTTTTTTTATTAATTAAATTTAGAAATAAATGTTATTCAGCAAGGATGCATTAAACTGATCAAAAGTGACAATGACATTTATAATGTTGCAAAATATTTATATGTCAAATAAATGCTGTTTTTTAACTTTGTATTCATTAAAAAAAATCTTAAATGTATCCACAAACTGTTTCCACAAAAATATTACAGTACTGTATTGAACATTAATAATCAGCATCAAATCAGCATATTAGAATGGTTTCTGAAGAATCGTGTGAAACTGGAGTAATGGCTGCTGAAAATTCAGCTTTGCCATCACATGAATAAATACAATTTTGAAATATATATTAAAATAGACATTTAAATTATAACAATATTTTACAATATTACTGTTTTTACATTATTTTAGTAAAATAAATGCTCCCTTGGTGAGCATAAGGATCTTCTTTCAAAAGCATAAAGTCTTAACCACAAACTTTTGAATGGCAGTGTATATTCATATTTATGTTGATTTTTGTATTGCAGGTTGTATGAAAGACTCCTGAAAGTTGCAGAGATGGGTCATGTCAAGGCCATGGAGAAGGTGGCATATGCCATGCTGTTTGGAGACTTCTTACCCCAGAGCATTCCTCAGGCGAAGGAGATATTTGAGAAACTGGCACTGGAGGGCTCCCCTAAAGCCCAGACTGTAATAGCAACTGTTTATTAACTAAATGCCATACAATTAAATGTATGTTAATACCGCTGCTTTTTTGGTCCTGTGACTCATTTCAAGCCATTTGTTAAGAATAGCAGCTGTGTGTGGGGTTGTTGTATCACTGCTGTGCTATTGCATCAGGACAACTTTTTTCTTTTTATATTATTTTTTTTTTACATTTGAGGACCCATTCAATTTGTGTTCACACAGGCCCTTGGTTTCCTATATGCTGCAGGATTAGGGGTGAACTCAAGTCAAGCAAAGGTATTCTCTAATGACATTTATCTAGAAAGCACAGCATGCTTATTTTAAATGTGAATGTTTAATGAAACTGCTGTATTTCATTTAATTGCAGGCATTGGTGTACTACACCTTTGGAGCTTTGGGTGGAAACTTAGTAGCACAGATGATTCTGGTAAGAATTATTCTCTGTCCTGTATTTTAAACAAGGGAGGATCTTGTTCCACCCAGGAAAGTAGACTTGATGACTTGCTTATCGTATGTGTCAAGTCTTCATTTGACTTTGCATATATCAAGTTTAGTGTCTAAACAAACCTTCGGATCTATTGAAATTCTGACCGACATGTTGGCTCTGTTACATGAAGCAAAATTGAAACCACAGATCCTGTTGCACCATAATTTATCCGTGACTACGTTCTCAATGAATTGGTGCTGCGTAGGCTTGTGTGGCCTGCATTTCCTGGCTGTGCTGTCTACTAAATTCCATTCTTCTTTTTTTTTTCTTTTCAGGGCTACAGATATTGGGGAGGTGTTGGGGTTCCTCAGAGCTGTGAATCTGCTCTCACTCATTACAGACTAGTGGCCAATTACGGTAAATCTTGTCACATTTCTATGCAGTCCTCATACATGTCTAATTTCAGCACAACATCATTTAAAAGATGTTATCTGGATCCCTGGTGGGCACTTGAAAACATGATATCTTGTTTACTAACTATAATCATGGTCTCTATGCCTTTTTTTCCCCCAGTCCATCTAAGGAAATGTTTAGTGACTAAAAACTATGTTTTAGACTTTTTTTTCTCAGCAGTGTGAACATTAAAAAAAATTTGTAAAATGTCTGAAGTCATTTATTTTTATTATATACTTTATATGCTTATTATATACTTATTTTAATTTTGCTCGTTCTGCTCGCCTGTAATCACTGGTACTGCTCAGTTGTTTTCACTCATTCCAGATCTGAATTCAGTGATGATTAAGTCTTGTAATATCAAAGTAACTTAAGACAATTTTTCTTTTTTTTTTATTAGTGGCCAGCGATGTATCTCTGACAGGGGGCAGTGCAGTACAGCGGACCCGGCTCTTAGATGAAGTGGAAAATCCTGGTTCTAGCAGTGGAATGCTGGAGGAGGATTTAATCCAGTACTACCAGTTCTTAGCTGAGAAAGGAGATGTGCAGGCACAGGTAAAATAAAACCATTTTGATTTCTCTGACAGAAAAATTTCATCCTGTGGCATTACATATTTTGTAATGCAAAATACATTTAATATTTTAAAATGTACAAAAAGTACATTTCATATTTTGGCATTAAAGGGTTAGTTCACCCAAAAATGAAAAATTAGCTCATAAATTACTCGCCCTCAAGTCATTCTAGGTGTATATGACTTTCTTCTTTCAGACGAATCCAGTCGGAGTTATATTAAAAATTGTCTTTGATCTTTCAAGCTGTTTCATGGCACTCAGCAGGTGTTGCAGTGCATCAGTCCAAAAGAAGTTAAATAAAAAGCACCCATCCTTAATAAAAAGTGGCTCACACAGCTCCGGGGGGTGAACAAGTATGTGGCTCTATGAAGCTGTTGAATACCCAGGACCTCTGTAACATTATCAGTTTTATCTTTCATTTTGTTCACAGGCTACACAGTGGCCAGAATCAAGCTAGGTGACTATCATTTCTACGGTTATGGCACTGATGTGGACTATGAGACTGCAGTCATTCATTATCGCCTGGCCTCTGAGCAACAGCACAGTGCACAGGCCATGTTCAACCTGGGCTATATGCATGAGAAGGGCCTGGGTATTAAACAGGTGAAATATCCGTGCATATTTACAATTGTAAGATGTACACTATCGTTCAAAAGTTTGGAGTCTGTGAGATGTTTTTGAAAGAGGTCTTAATGCACACCAAGGCTGCATTTAGTTTTATATTTCTTTCTTTCTTATTTATTTATTTATTTATTTATTTATTATTTCTTTCTAAAAATTTTTTACTTTGTGATGTACTTGTTTTTTTGATTATTACATCACATTTTAATTTTTTGTTTAGGTGGGTCTGGGCCAGTTACACTTACATGGAGGACGAGGTGTGGAACAGAATCATCAGGTAATGTTTTTGGCTCTGCCATCTTATGTGCATTTCTTCTAATGATTTTATAATTACTTTCTATTTGTCATTTTCAGCGAGCATATGAGTATTTTAACCAAGCAGCAAATGCAGGGAACACACATGCAATGGCCTTCCTTGGAAAGGTATAGACTTAAGTCTTTAACTGAATGATCTCACTGTTGTCTTGTATTAACTCTAACTCTCATTCTGTTGTCTCAGATGTACTCTGAAGGCAGTGAGTATGTGTCTCAGAACAATGACACGGCCCTGCATTATTTCAAAAAGGCTGCTGATTTGGTGAGAAAATTTTTTTTTTCCTGTCATGATTCAGAAACTGTTTATTTTCAAATGTTCTCTAATCTGTCATTTTTATTGGCATCTTTAAGGGAAATCCGGTTGGCCAGAGTGGCCTTGGTATGGCTTACCTGTATGGAAGGGGTGTTCCTGTGGTGAGTTTCCTGGATGAGTTTAACTGAACGTTGTGCAATCACTAAAAGACCTTTTGAGTTGTTGTTTCTTCTCAATCCTGCAGAACTATGACCTGGCACTGAAGTATTTTCAGAAGGCTGCAGAGCAAGGATGGGTGGATGGACAGTTACAGCTGGGAACCATGTACTACAGTAAGTGTGTAAAGGGATTGCGTGTGAATAATTTGCTTTCTTTTTTTCCCCCTTCACTTCTGCGTCTTTACCTTTCCTGCTGTTACTGCAAAAGGAAAAATAGGCAGCCATTTATGACACTAAGGAACAGGTTTTATTGAGCCAGTAAAGGCCATGGAATATGTTCCCACAGAATTCCACAAAACAGTACATCATTCATGAGGTTCTTTACATTCCTTTTATCTTGAGTGTTAAATTAGATATATAAATAATGCATTAATTTACCAAAAAAGTGTAATACTCATATTTTCATAGCAAATACAGAAGTGTGCATATTCCCAACAATTGCTCAGCAGATGCTTCAGAATATAGAACAGGGAAGAATTATTCTTATTATTATTATTATTATTATTGTTATATAAAATCATTTTAAAATAATTTTTATCAGACATGAAAAATTTCAAATTATAATAGTAATAACAAAAACAAATATTGCTGATATTTTATTTATTTTATATTTAATAGACATTTGTAAAATAAAATGTAAAATAAATATAGAAAAGCCATGGAAATTTATATTTTTCAAGTGTTGCTCTGCTCTAAAAATACTGCTTCAGAACATGTTTCTGTTTTTCTTTCCCTCTTTCTACCTGCTTGTCTAGCTCACTGTTCCACCACTTCAATAGCGATTTGTCTTATTTTTTATCTTAAATCACAGCTGACTCCTTTTAGTTTGGTTGCCTAGGTGATTGTTGCCATGACAAACTCCCACCTGCATTCTGCTTTGACATGATCTTGACAAACATTGAGGACTGAGAAGTGTGTTAGTCATTTCAGCTGGTGGGTGTTGAGAGTATTAAAAGTGCATTCATGACTTTCACTTTCTTCATATTTTAGATGGAATTGGGGTGAAACGTGATTATAAACAGGCTCTTAAATTCTTTAACCTGGCTTCTCAAGCGGGTCACATCCTAGCCTTCTATAATCTAGCCCAGATGCATGCCACAGGGACTGGGGTCATGCGCTCCTGCCACACTGCAGTTGAGGTGAGACATTATTTCATCATGCATAGCCATCTTTCAAAAAACGTTTCTGATAGTTGATGATATTTGTATGTTTGTGAGACCAGCTCTTCAAGAATGTGTGTGAGCGCGGCCGCTGGTCTGAGAGATTCATGGCAGCATACGGAAGCTTTAAGGAGGGCGACATGGACTCTGCTCTAGTACAGTATCTACTGCTGGCCGAACAGGGCTATGAGGTCGCCCAGAGCAATGTGGCCTTCATCCTCGATCAAAGTGAGTCAGTGCTCTGCCGCTACCACCAGAGGGCGCTAGACCCCCAACACCTACATGCATATTAATTGTGGTATTTTGTCACAAGTTGGTCTGAGAGAGAGCACCAGTGTTTTTCTGATCATTTAAATCTGTCCTAATAGTTTTCACATCAGCCAGCATCTGCCTTGTAATTTGAATTTTGTTTTTTAACCATATCTTTATTAAAAAAATATATGAAACATAACAAGCAAATCTGAAAAAAATAATAAATATTATTTATTAATAATATTGTATATATTGTAATAAAGCACAGATTTCCCATGGTTATGATCAGCTGATTTTTAGATTTTTAGGCCTGGAAAAGTCATGGATGTATGACTTTTATATTTTATATAGAATATACTTTTCAAAGAGAATATAATTATTATTATTATTATTATTTTATGTTCTGTTCTAAAATATTTACTTGATGTTGCTAGATAATCAGCTAGATGTTACTTTTAAGAAATTATTACAATTAAAATGTCACCGACATGCTAATGAAAACCTGGAAATCTCTATATTATAATTTTAAAAATATATATAATTATTAGTCATCGTAAACGACTGGAAAATAAGTTATGAAAATTCATGTCTAAACATGTAGCAACACTTAAAGAAGGTCACAGAATCTTTGTGAAGGTAAAGCAGTCTGCACAAAAAGCCTGAGAGACTGCTTATAAAGTTCCCTTCATGTTTACTGTCCTTTGGTAAATTAAAACCCAGCTAAATTAAGCCATTTCACATTTGTAAAGATAAATCTTGCTCTGTGTCTGTTTGTGTTTTTTAGAGGGGTCACAGATTTTCAATGAGAATGAAACGTACCCACGGGCTTTGCTCCACTGGACCAGAGCAGCCGCTCAAGGTTAGACTGTTCTCTTCAACCCACACAGTCACTCTAGCAAAATGCCAAAGTGCTTTAATAATTATAATAATGTATAATTATAGTGAGACAAATATAACCGCTTACTACATGGCTCTCTCAAATACTTGATTCTGATTGGTGAATCGCAGCATCCTGCTGTCTCACATTTCAGTATCATTGCTGCTAAACTGTATTTTGCAGTTGTCCCTGGCAACCAATCTTCTACACTGTGATGGTTTTGTCATACTCATATTGCTCTCATATTACTCTTTGAATAAGTTGATTAAATATTGATAAAATAATTTCACTATATCATGCCCATTTATTTACTTGGTACACAGCTACGTACAACAGCACAGTGCACAGGCCATGTTCAACCTGGGCTATATGCATGAGAAGGGCCTGGGTATTAAACAGGTGAAATATCCGTGCATATTTACAATTGTAAGATGTACACTATCGTTCAAAAGTTTGGAGTCTGTGAGATGTTTTTGAAAGAGGTCTTAATGCACACCAAGGCTGCATTTAGTTTTATATTTCTTTCTTTCTTATTTATTTATTTATTTATTTATTTATTATTTCTTTCTAAAAATTTTTTACTGAGTACATTTGATCTGTAGCACAAATTTTTTTGATTGTTCCTCCACAGGACATTCATCTGGCCAAACGTTTCTATGATATGGCTGCAGAAGCCAGTCCTGACGCCCAAGTTCCTGTGTTCCTGGCCCTCTGCAAGCTGGGCTTCATTTATGCATTACAGTACCTGCAGGATCTCAATGTAAGTCACATCTGTCAGTCAGCATCCGCCTGAAATCTGATTTAGTCAGTCTCTAGTCAAGGAATAACCAATAACATGAATCTTTTTTTTTTTTTTCTTCAGCTAAAGGAGCTTCTATCTCAGGTGGATCTTGACCAGTTACTGGGTCCAGAATGGGATCTCTACCTCATGACTGTCATTGCTCTGCTCTTGGGCACAGTGATCGCATATCGGCAGAGACAGCATCAAGCCGTACCCATAGCCCCTCCAGTGCCCCCTAGACCTCCGGGCCAGCCTGAGCAGCCTGCAGGAGAGCCTGAGGAACAGTGAGAGAGCAGAGATCAGGGTGGAGGTGACCGAACAGGTCTAGGATATCGGAGAACAAATTGAGGCCCATTAGCGTCTCTCTCTTGGGACAGTCGCTGACACCTACACCCTGCTGTGGTCTTTAATCCTGTAAACCCCAAAAGAGCTTTCAGGACTCGTGTTGCCCTGTCCAGCCCCTCTTTAGTCTTTTAACTGTGGCTTGGAGAAAAACTAGACGAACTTCTACAATATCTTAAATGTGCGCCTCAGGGTTTTGCCAGGTGAAATAACATTTGCGCAAATCAACGCTCACTATGTGGGGGGAAAAGACAATGATGCTGAATTAACTCCATTAGTTGTTTCTGCTTTTTGCTTGCCACTGTGCTAAAAGCCAAGGATCGAACCTATTTTGTGCAACCCATTCAGTTTTGTTCGTTTTTTTTTGTATTAAGTTTGGTACAAATTCAGACTCGGACACCATGCCTCTTTGGGATGCAGAGTGCGAGGTGGTCTGCGCTCTGAATTCGATATGTAAAAAATTGATACTCTAAGCATGCTTTCATTTAAGTGGCTTGCTTTTTTTTTTGGAATTAGTTCACTCTTTTTTTTGTTGCTTTTTTTTTTAAAGGCTAGAAATTATTTATAACATCAGTATTTGGACAAAAGTAGTTTTCACTAGCACATGATGTAGATTTCACTGTCTTGATTAAAATGTGCACAGTTACAGATGAATAAACTACACGGTAAGTAGTCTAAGGTTAGCAATCTTTCAAAAGGTTTTTTTATTGCCATAAACGCTCACCTTGCCAAATTTTGAATCATTCAGATGACTACAGCCCTTGATCTCCTTTTATTGTTACAAAAGTTTGTCTGTAGGGTGTTTTTGGGTAAAGATTCAGTGCAATTATGGCTAGTGTCCAATATGTTTCAGATTTTTGAAGCTCTACTTACCTCAAACCTCATTCTTCAGCAGTCATTCAGCCTTTCCAAAAGTTTCCAAAATGGGTCTTAAATTCCTCTGCATACACGAAAAATATTTTAATTTATGAATGGGTTGCTGTATGGCTATAATGCTCAGTTTTTGGTATTACAAGACACCTTTTTTTATTTTAAGATCAATACATTGCTCTCAGAACTATTTTAGATTTTCGTGTAAGATCTGTAGCTCTGTGCAATCTAACATCAACTTCCTGAAGCTGATTCATTTGTTTTGGGATGTGGCTATTTGTGTGCTAAATCTCAGTTTTAGGTTCTTTTTCAGAGGAAAAATATTTCAGATCATTTAAATTGTGAGCATGTCTAGATTGGCGATGGTGTCTGCTGTTTCAGGTAATCTAGCAATACCACAACGTGAAAAAAAAAGTCTGTAATGTAAATATATGTATGTGTATAGGATGTAAAGATCTGTTTTTCTTGCAAAGATTCACCAGAGCATTAGATTGTTTTTGCAGAGTTCTCGTAATTCAGCAGTGGTTTGAAGCTATGAAAGTAATATAACAGATTCTTCTATGTTCCATGTGAGTCAAACCGCTCATAATACTGAGATAATAATAGTTGAGTCTTAAAAAGGAAATAATTACATTTTCAAATGGCAATGTTTCTAAATAACTAATAAAAATCAATGGGTTCACAGGAATGTAATTTCCTATCTTAACATAATTAGACCTACAAATGCTATTCAGTCCAAACAAACATCCAGTGTGCACAACATATTTCTCTCTGAAAGGTTTCTGGTCCTGATCTGCATTGAGCTGCGGGTCTGTTTCTCCCAGGCCCCAGTGTGACATGGATTCCATTAAAGCTCTCTAAAGTTGTGAATGGTCACCAGTCCTCTGGCAGTTGCATGTGCGCCTGGATCATGCTTTATGTTGGTGGGCCTGAACTTCGTCACTCAGCTGTTTTGGGTGGGGGAGATAAAGGGGCACTGATATAATGGCCCCGTTCTCTCTGCACGCACATCCATTGTGCTAACCCGCTTGGAAACGCTCCACCATGGAGTGGCTTTTCATTGCTGTGGCAACCTGCTTGCTAGCCCTCTGTCCTGTCAAAGGTAAGTGCTAGAAGCATCCAGAGCTAATGCTATTCAGTCCAAACAAACATCCAGTGTGCACAACATATTTCTCTCTGAAAGGGTTTCTGGTCCTGATCTGCATTGAGCTGCGGGTCTGTTTCTCCCAGGCCCCAGTGTGACATGGTTTCAATTAAAGCTCTCTAAAGTTGTGAATGGTCACCAGTCCTCTGGCAGTTGCATGTGCGCCTGGATCATGCTTTATGTTGGTGGGCCTGAACTTCGTCACTCAGCTGTTTTGGGTGGGGGAGATAAAGGGGCACTGATATAATGGCCCCGTTCTCTCTGCACGCACATCCATTGTGCTAACCCGCTTGGAAACGCTCCACCATGGAGTGGCTTTTCATTGCTGTGGCAACCTGCTTGCTAGCCCTCTGTCCTGTCAAAGGTAAGTGCTAGAAGCATCCAGACCTGGGAAGATAAGCTGGAGTGCAGGGCCCACGTTACATGTGTGAGATTGACTTGGGATGAAGGGAGG
The DNA here is from genome assembly GCF_001515625.1 of Sinocyclocheilus rhinocerous. Taxonomy (NCBI): domain Eukaryota; kingdom Metazoa; phylum Chordata; class Actinopteri; order Cypriniformes; family Cyprinidae; genus Sinocyclocheilus; species Sinocyclocheilus rhinocerous. Next base: position 378,273 of record NW_015650322.1, read on the forward strand.
AGATGTTTGCGTGGAGCTATGTTGAAGGCCTTTGTGCTAGCCAGTGGAGGCCGGACTGTCATATTTTGACCTTTGTTAAGCCCAAACTGCTCATGGATCTTAACATTTTTCCCAAGGTGACGAGTGGAGGCTGGAATATGAGGAAGGACTCAGTCACTACAGTGAGGAAGTGCTTAGAACGGTGCGTTTGTGTATTTGTGATGGAAATGTTTTAATCATCAAGGATGTTTTCATGTTGAAATGTTACATGAGGTCATAAATACAACCTTCCGATTGGTTTATCTGTAATAAATCATAATGTAAACATCTTTTTAGTCCTCCAGTTGGTCTATGGTGTGGTCCGTGGCTTGAATGATGTTTTAGTTGTGACATCACAGAAAAGAGCTTGTTATTTTGTTACAGGAGTTTCCTGAGAAGACCAGGCCAATCAGTTTCAAACACCCACCTTTCATGTGCCCTGACATGAGCCTCTCCTCTTCTGTGCCCACCTCAGGTAGGCTGGTCTAGGGTCCGTGTTTTGCCCACATTGTGTAATCAGTAGTGTATCAGAATCAGACTACTGATCTATATGGTCAAAGTTGATTATACAAGCTGCCAGTACTAGTCATGAATAGGGCAGTTTTTTAATTGCATTTTTCTTTGAGGCTGTTAGGTCATTTTTACCCAGGTCCTGATGTTTATCACTGTTGATGAATGTTAGCTCTTGTTGTACCACAGGCAAACTTCATCACAACAGAATCTTTAGATAATGTTTTGGTGCCTGATCTTCTGATTCACTATATCTCTATTGCAGTTGAGTTGGTGAAGGCAGCGGATATTAAAGTGATCGCTGCCCTTGGGGATTCATTGACAGTGAGTGTGATTATTTACTCTTTCCTTTTTTCAGTTTAGTGCATTGTTGATGGACACCGTTCATTAGTTAGCTGACAACAGAATTAATTCTACACTATTTTTGACCTATGAATGAATGAATGTGATTTAAAGAAAGTAAACAACTAGGGATAATTCACCCAAAAATGTAAATTCTGTCATAAATTCATGTAATTCCAAACCTGTATGACTTTCTTTCTTCTGTGGAATACAAAAGAACATATGAAGAATGTTGGTAACCAAGCAGTTTTGGTTACCATTGACTTTCATTGTTTGGAGAATAAAAACAACATAGATTTCTCAAAATATCTTTTTATGTTCCACAAAACAACAAAAGTCACACAGGTTCGAAACAACATGATGGTGTGTAAATGATGGCATTTTTATTTTTGTGTGAACTATCCCTTTAAGCAGATAGCAAAATAAGAACAAAATAATTAGTAACTGATGCAGTTATTGATGATGCAGGTGTGTAGCGAATAAAGTAATAATAATAATCTCTAATAATAGTAATTGTCTCACTTGTAGACAGCCATTGGTGCAAATGCAACCACAGTTCTTGGCCTACCTATTGAATTCCGTCACGTGTCTTGGAGGTATTACTAATACTTTTTATTTCTGTATGGCTACTACTTTTAGAAATGAAGTGACTTCTATTTGCCAATAAAATGCTCTTTTTATTGTGATTATTCCATATTTTAACAGCATTGGTGGCTATGGATCCTTTCAAGATGTCATTACACTGGCAAGTACGTCCTTTTGCCTTTTATATCAGTCATTTTCTGCATTAACAATCAGAAATCTTCATAGTTTGGTTGTGAAATTCTTCATAAAAAAGCTAACTGCACTGGTGACCCAGGCTGTTCTGTGCTTATGATTTAGACATCATTCGACTCTTCAACCCCCATTTAGTGGGACCTGCCCCAACCAAGACGGTCCATGGGACCCCAGCTCCCCTCTGCGAGACTGGATTTAACCTGGCTGTAACCGGACACAACACCTTGTAAATGCCAGTACATCATTAGTCATTCTTCATAAATGGTTGTTAAAGATAAAATACTTGAAAATATGCCATCAAGATATTTTTACTTTAACTGTATATTTAATTTTGCTGTGGTATTTTATCAGTTAATGATATGAATTTTGTTGTCTTCCTAGTAATCTTCCTGAGCAAGTCAGGCATTTGATTGATACATTGAAAACATATGAGGTATGTGTATTATTTAGTTACAGTGCATTTGAATATGCTGTTTCCAAAACTACAAATACAGATGGTGAAATCTTGCCATTTTTGTGATATTTCCATCTTTTGCTACAGGAAATTGACTTTGATGAGGACTGGAAACTGTTGACCATTCTAATTGGGATGAATGACATCTGTGATTACTGCAAAGACAAGGCATTGCTTACAAAGCTGTTTCTTTGGCAAACTACAGACAGAAGATTCTTCTACAGTATTGACAAATTTTGTTCACAATGTCAAAGCGGAAACTAGAGGAGGCTTAAAATAAATGTTAAATTGATTGTGAACACATAGATGCTTGTAAAGATGATTATTAACAGCACGTTTCATAGTAGTTGTATTAGTGCTTTGTAACGTGTTTGCTTTTTAAAAAACAGCAGTTCTAGCCTAGTCAAAGTGCCGAAGTGACCTTTAAAGATTCTGTATTCTGATATATTGTCCTGTAGGAGTGTGTTTTTGGTGCCTCTAAATTTCTGTTCTCTATTTATACACAGTCCCTGTTTTCAGTGGAGAACTTTGTCCATTACATGACTGTGTCCTTGGAAATGCTGATGAATGAGGTAATTTTTGAGATTTGGGCAGAAAATTATTTTTGAAATATGAATATGATTTTTTTCTATCAATTTCAGTTTCTTTTTAAAACGATTGAACTGAATGTACTGTACCATATATATATATATATATATATATAATTGGTCAAAAGTGAAAGTAAAGACTAAAAAAATATGTTTCAAATAAATGCTGTTCTTTTGAACTTTCTATTCATCAAAGAATCTTGAAAAAGAATGATTGAAGTTTTCACAAAAATATTAAGCAGCACAAATGTTTCCATCATTAATGATAATCATAAGAAATGTTTCTTGAGCACCAGATCAGTGTATTAGAACAATTTCTAAAGGATCATGTGACACTGAAGACTGGAATAATGGCAGTTCCCATCACAGGAATAAATTACATTTGAAATTATATTAACATAAAGTTATTTTGCCAAAATTAAAAGAACATTTTCTTTTAATTGACCTCTGCAGGTACCTCGAATGATAGTGAACGTGGTCCAGATCCTGCCGATGGAGACCCTGAGGGAAGTACAGAAACCCACGCCAGGATGTCTGCTCCAAAGGTACAGGAAATGAAATCAAGCTTTCAAAATCATTTAAAGAGAGAAAGTGGTGTCATGGATGATGACCGCACATGAAAATGCATATGCAATGCATATCTAGTCAGTCTTTAAATGTTGATGTGTAACAACATTCAGCCTGTTTTGCTCAAGACAGTTGACTTGTCATCTTTATTCTTTCAGTGCTACAGGATAATTTCTCTCCTATTCAATGCTCTGATCTCTCCAGGTCATTCTGCTCCTGTCTGGTAAAGCCAGCTGCGGGATCTGCTGATCTGAAGGAGCTGGTTGGAGTCAACCTAGAATTCCAGGTGTGTTTGCTTTCACAATTATCTACACAGTTATATTATGAATCTGTAATTTGCTGATATGATGCTGAATGACATATCTTTTGTCTCAGAAAGCAGTGGAGCAGCTCTTGTACACTGACCGCTTCTTTAAGAATGACTTTGCTGTAGTTTTGCAGCCGTTCCTGAAACACGCAGATCCTTCAAGACTCCCTGTGAGCAGTGACCACTGACTGTTTATTAATTACTATAATTTATAGCACTTTGCTGCTAGTTTTGCATTAAGGTTTAAATGGTAAAGTTTCCATTAAAATAGGAATGTGCTGTTCAGAATTTGTGCCTTTATATTTTTCTCTGATTAGAATGGGAAGATTGACATGAGCTTTTTTTACTCCGGACTGTTTCCACTTCACCATGAAAGGACACGAGGAGTTAGCCAAGGGACTGTGGAACAACATGGTAACAACTTTAACTCTGAACAAATTCACAAAGCTCCAAAATAAAAAAATTAAATAAAATGAAATGTAAAATATCAAAACATTAAATAAAATATAAAAATCATTTAAAATGTTTAGAATATAAATAATATAAAATGAAGAAAACATAAAATAAAACAATTTAAAATATAAAATGAAGAAAATATATAATAATATAAAATAAAATCGAAAATAAAACTGAATCATTAAATAAAATAGTAAAGAAAAAAATGAAACATGAAGAAAAGAAAATAATTTTGATAAGCAGTGCAGCGCATTTGAGGCACAACCTCTGATTATGTGTCAGTGTCATACAGGCACAATATGTCATTCTAAAATCTTTTCTCTCATTTCTTGTGTGCCAAGTTTCAACCTGAGGGGGAGAAGTTCATGGTGGAGAGCTTTTCAAACCCTATTGAGCTCATTTGCCCCCCTGTGGTAAGAAATGATTATTAGTGTAATTTTATTACGCCATTATGTCACTGTAATTACATGATGTGTTGGATTTTCTTGCTAATTCCATTATTACCTGCTTTAAATGTCTTTCATGCTCAAACTGATAAATCCCAGGGTCATCTGTACATTTACACCAGACCCAGTGCTGTAAAGTCAGGCTCATCACTTCCTGAGATGCCCCAGTCAGCTGGCATCAGACTAACTGTTCTCCACCTCATCTTGGCTTTCCTTCCACTGTGGTTGGCTGTTAATCTGGCCTCCTTGTAGGACACCCATATGGAGTACCGTGGTACATCATGTCTGCCCACCCGATGTTCTACTTTGGCTGGATATCATTGCTTTGACGGTCTCTGAACCATTGAGGATCTATTCTGAGACTTGAGCCACTGCAGGATGATCTATGGTAAAACTGATAATGAGGGAGTAATATCAAAGATGAACAGGAAATTGGAGTTGGCAAAATATGAAGACTTGGTTACAGTCAATTTCATATTTAATTGCTCTATAGAGTTACAATGGAAATGGGAATATTGAAACCTCAGAATAGAAAAATATATGCTAATGTGATGACCTTTTTTGATATACCCAACCAAAATAGCACAAGAGCAGGTCCAAAACCACTTTTAGCTCTGCGTAATGTTGCTATAATTAATTTAGGTATGAAAGGTAACTGTGTAAGCTAATTTGAATAAAATGGCCAGAGGTTATCCTGTAAACTCATTAAGCCTGTGCAGATAAAGGAATTAAATGTTGAGTGAGAACAACTGTTTTGCGTCCGAGAGCATGGTAAAAGTAAACTGTTTGAGAGCTTCTTCATGCCCACAGTAATAAGATAATTGCTTTGGATGCTGCAACATGTCTTCTCAAATAAAGCTTTCAGAAAGGGGTACTTACCTGTTTTCCTTCTATTTTTTTCTTTGAAAGTAAGTTTTTGCTTAAGATATGCTTTTTCTATACAGCTGAAAGTACTTCATTACCAATAAAAGAACCCGTCTTTATAGTTGTGCTTAGCAGCTCCTAAAGGTTTTTGGAAACAAACAAATAATTATAGCAATGGAATTATATTGGTGGTTTCTTCACATTTATGTAATAAATATTCTATACAGCTGAAAGTTCTTAATTACCAATCAAAGAACCCGTCTTTATAGTTAAAGGTAATAGTAAACAACTTTATAGTTGTTTCCTAAAGGTTTTTGGAAACAAACAAATAATTATAGCAATGGAATTATATTGGTGGTTTCTTCACATTTATGTAATAAATATGTTCAGTCTGATTGTCTGCATTTGTCCAAATTTAGCTGAGTGCTGCATAAATATTATTGTCATTCAAAGCAGATATGTTTTGATCCACTTTATAGCTCAGAACTGTCAGTGTCTAGGATTGCTAATATTAACCTGTCTTTCTGTTTAAAAGCCTTTTAAAAGAAGTACACAACAAAGAAACTATCTGCAGATGTTATATTTTGCCACAGGGAGTAATGTCTACCATTAATGCTTATAATATAATCTCATTCGGTTGATTATTTGCTATCCCTAAGATCACAAGAGTGAATTTAAGGCTTATTTGTGAATGTCCTGTTTCGCTTATTAATTTACCTTTAATCAATTTATGCACTGTTGTGCACTGTTGTTTAGGAAGACTCATATTTGAAAGGCTTTTGGGGCTTTGTATTGTACATATATATTGATTTACTCTCCTGTATTGACAGCTAATGCAAAACTATTGCCTTGATCAATATCAATAAAGAAGATGTCTCAGAATCTGAGGTAATGCTAATGGCGATAGTCTTCTCTCCATAGTAAACCATACCGGGAGTTCTTTTGATTAGAGTTTTTTTTTTTTTTTTTACATAATAGATAAAAAATCTGAGAAACTGCTTTTCATGGCTAATTTATTATCATGATCCAAAATAATTGAACGTGATCATAAAAACAAGCATTTATTTCAAAAATGAGAACTTTTTATTATTATCATTCGTATAGCAGGGTTTTGGTAGATGAGTGGAACATTTTGGTTGCACACAAGTACATTGTTCTCTGGGCATTTCTGGGAAAGTAGTTAAGCAAATTACTCATTTTGTTCAACCATGTACATTATAAAATATATCTGGTTGAATAAAATAGATGACCGAATAAAACAGCAATGTACAGCTTTGAGTATTTCCACAGGGAAAAAGTAGAATTTATGCATTTTAATATAACTTCACTACTAGGGGAAAAAAAGATTGCAAAACTCAGGAGCAAATGTGACAAATTGTATGTTTTTTTTTTTCCACTTCAAACTTATGTAAACAGTAAGCAATACATCATTTCCTCTCTGAAGGAAATTAGATGCAATACATCACAAGCACGTACTCGTACTCCTACTGACTGTTCGATTTTCATTCAATTTTAGTGTGTCCAGAATAGAGAAATTGCATTATCTTCTCATTACAAATCAGTGGTCAACATGTCTGCTGCCTCGAATTTCTTGCCTTTCTGCAATGTATCTGTTTAACTCGATATAATTTTCCTCAACAGGGGTAAAATGTGTAAACAGCTGCTTCTAATGTGCACATTATCAGAGCCCTCTAAGGTAGCCTATGAATAAAATGATAAATGAAGTCTGAATGGCTTGTTTAGATGCACAATGAGTGGCTGATATATTGTTTTCATGAGCTGCAAGGACATTATCCATGTATTGGAATTAACAAAGAAAGCATATTTCCAACAAAGCAAACTATTAAACATAAAAGAATAAGTGATAAACAAATAATTAAACTGAAGCGTTTTATCAGATCTGCATGTGAATCGAAAACCCACACAACACGTAGAGGAGCAATGAATGCTGTATAGTAAGTAATTGCATGACTGCTCTCCCATATCTAATAATCTGCTTCCTGCTCACATTTACTCTCTTTCATCTCCAGCCACTCTCTTTCTAATGCATCTTTACTGTGTTCAATAAATTAGTTGGTGGGGAAATCACATATGGTTCCCCTGAGGTCCATCATTTACTGTCTATGCCAATGTTTAATGCAGTCCCTTTCTAATTGAATTACTTTCTGTTTTGAATAGCGGGCACTACTGACCGACTTCTGTTTGGTATTCAACAAAAAGATTCATGCCAAACAGCCCGCCATTTGTTTTGCTTCATTAGGGAACAAATCACTACAATATGTTTTTTACTTTAATATTTGATTGTACAGACATTTTAGTGGAAATCACGATCTTCTTGCGCTCAAAGCCATTTTATTTGATTAATGCATGGGATCTTGATGAAACTTCAACTAATAAAACATCTGTATGGGTGATATATCTGAGTGATATATCTGAGTTTCCTAAAGCAGTTTTGACCCATATTATATTTTGGGCCCTTCCTTGATTATAAATTTTGATTTAAAAAGAAAAAAAAATTAAGCTACAGCCTTGTTTTGAAATGCCTAGAGTTGGAGTTTCAGGAAAGGGTGATGTTATAATAAGAAGATGCTTATGCTTTTGCTTGCCTTTGGTCTCAAGCAGAATATTAATAGATTAAAAATCAAGCAAAGGCTTAATGATGTGATGCATTTTACATTGAGAAAAATTGTGTGTGTGGGGGGGGTGGGGGTGGGGTTATTTAGACGACCCAACACACCCTTCTACAAAATATGGGACCCCAAATATTGAAAAGCATTCTGCTACTTGTATACTGAGTATGTATAGTGTGAATTATTACTAGGTATAAATATATTTAAATAATTCAATGCATGAAATTAAAGCAAAATTAAAGCAGTTGTTTGCATCCGTATATGCATATAATAATAATTAATATTATTGTAAACTTTTTTTCCTTTACCATTTAGGGGATGGTGAACTAAGCGGCTGTATTTCATACTGATGTCATTTCCTCTCCATCAAGTCTTCTATATGAAGGCGGCATCGCTGCGGTAGTGAGTAGTGACATTGAAGCATTGTGATCCGGCGAAACAAATAAGAGCAGGCGCCTTTTGCGCATAATGCATCCATAAATCAGCGAGTGTTTTCATTCACTACGAGGAAAGGAAAGTACTAGCGTTCATTCGCTTTCCTCTGGCACGACGGTTCATCACTTTTAAACAGAACGGTTGGCTGCACTTCGCATTACGAAAATGATCGCACGAGGATGCGCTGGTCTCGTGTTGCTGGTGAATTTTGGTAAGTGTAAGATGTACAAATAACCACGTAACGTGTTAAGTTATTGTGGGAATACTTAATGGCATTTTGGATTATGTATTGATTCTGTTGACTGTACATTTAATACATGTGCCATGTCTCTGTCAGCACCAAGGACAGCGGATAAAACACTTGTGAGGAGCACAAAAGGCTTTTCACACTTGACAACGTAATCGTGGTTTATCTTGTTACATGCTTTGTGGTAGGCTAATACTTCGTCTTTAGTAATTAATCATCTTCGAGATTTCTCATTGTAAACCCGGGGTTAACGTTCTTATTTACATATTTATAAATCCATTAACATTAATTAGACAATACAGCAAGCGACCAGTTTTAATAACCCGCATGTCTACTGTATCTGTGTAAATCTCCCCACGTAGATCCACTCTGGTTGTTTTATAACCTACCGTTTACCGTCGTTGTTCGACATTTTAACGGTTTTCCTCAGATTACAAACAGCGCGTGAAAGTTTCTGCGACTGTACAAAGAACATGAATATTTAATGAGATGAGCTCTGAAGCAGTTTATGATTGGTTGTCTGTTGCTAAACGACTCGCCTACCTTTGTTACTTAACCAAAAGATTAAAACTAGCCTTCACCCAGGGTTTAAAAAGACATTTAGTTAACCCAGGGTTAAGTATAGGTTGATTTGTTATATAATTTTTTTTTTTATAGCATTGTGTTTTTGCTTATCAAAGCTATCTGTCTATTTCTAGTCTTCTCGGTACCTGTCTATCCAGGTCACATGGATGATAAGGATGTGAAGGTATGAGCTTATAAATCATTTTCTTAACAAACTAAATGTTTGAGTTTAGCTTCACTACTGTACAATATTATTTTAATGTATATTTGGAGCAGCCTTTTTGAACATAAGGATGCACAGAATGGCAGCAGCCATAGTCCATGTTGTCAGGAAGTGTGGAGAAAAACAGCACAAGTGAGACAGTGACTCAACAACACGATTTCAGCTTAGTGACAGCTGGTGCCATGTGTGCTTACTCAGAGGAGGCTACCAACTACAGATGACTGCAAACTGTGCTTTTAAACTATGATGAACTAATTTTAAACTTAAATTGAAGTTGGGTTGCACTCATTTAACTTAGCTGAGCTTGTCACATGCTTCTTTCTTGTCCTTGCCGATGAGAAACGCCTTAAAGGGGTCCTGTTATGCTCTTTTACAAAGTCTTGATTTTGTTTTGGGGGTGTACTAGAACAGGCTCTCATACTGAGGGTCTGTTTTGACACTAGAAAATTCAGAAATGTGTGCAAATCTGAAGTATTGGGGAAAGACATTGGCAATGTCAAGTTGCAAACAGATGCAGTTCTTCTCGGTAAAATGATAATGCCATTTCAGCAACACTTTGGCCTTGCTGAGAGAGGCTGTTTTTCCCTGACAGCAGAGAAATGTTTGACTTTGGGGGGGAATGTGGCACCAAACAATACGCAGAGACAGGCGAGAGGGTTGAAAGCACTGAGGAGGAAATGACATTGATTGAAAGTGTAATGTAAGACAGTAAGGATGGCTAGATATGGGGGGTTTTGAGATATTGTTGGCATGCTGCATCTCTGTCCTCTGTCACATTGATCTCATGAGTGCATGGAGTCCATATATATTATGCATACTACCGTTTAAAAACAAGGATGCATTACATTTATTAAACGCATATTTGAAAGATTTCTGAAGGATCATGTGACACTGAAGACTGGAGAAATGGCTTCTACAAATTCAGCTTGGCCATCACAGGAATAAATTACATTTGAAAAAATATTCAAATAGAAATATTATTTTAAATTGTAATAATATTTTACAATATTACCTTTTTTTTTTTACTGTATTTTTGATCAAATAAAAATGCAAAAAATGCAAAATAAGAGACTTCTTTCAAAAACATTTAAATAAGTCACCAACACCTAATTTAGAAATTAGCTTAAAAATGTCAGGCCATTTCCTATCCCGATCTATCTCTGTCTTTGTATAGGTGATGAAGTGTATTGTGGAAGTAATTGCAGATGCTCTGTCCAAGCCTCATCCCATCCCAGTGTCCCAGGACTGCCTTGAAACCCTCAGCGCTGGTGAGTGCCTGCATTAGTGACACCTGGACTACTATTATTTCCATATATTAAGCTGCACTTGGGTGCACTTATTCCTTATCATCAGCAGTGACCTTTCCGATATGATCAATATATGCCATCATTGCTGGTGTGACTGCACGTTTCTGATAGTCGAAAGTTAAAGGGTTAGTTCACCCAAAACATTTAGTCATTAATTACTTACCCTCATGTTGTTCCAAACCCGTAAGACCTTCGTTCATCTTTGGAACACAATTTAAGATGGGAAGAGTCATAGTGTGAAGCCGCGTGCACTGTTCAGCCACATTGCAGGGTCTTTTTTTTCTTGATACTTTAATAGTTAGAAAATCATTCTATTAGCAAGCCAGGTATTGTTACTGAGATAACGCTTACAACAAACACACTGAAATCAAACACACTGTGAGAGGCTTACACAATGAGTCTAGGACAAAAAAAGAGTGAAGGACAGAGACTGACAGAAAGAGGAGGACCAATAAGTTGAGAAAAGCAGAATTTCATTAATACACTGTAAAAACATCAATATTTTTAACAGGAGAAGTATATAAAATTGCGATACTAAAAAAAATTACTTAACTGTTAGTTACCTTACCAAATACAGTAAAATTATATTATATTATAGATAATAATAATAATAATAATAAGATAATTATTATAACATTAATTAAAAATATATAATTTAATTTGAATTTTAACAAAATATTGTTACAATTATAATTATTAAATTTTTTAAAATAAAAAGAATAAATCACCGTATATAGAATGTACCACCTTATAATTCATAGGGAAAGGGACATCCCCAAGATTCAGTGTTTAAAACCACCTTTTTATTATTAATACAGTAAGAAAAATAATTAAATAGTTCAAATAATTTAGTGTGTTAAAATTGTATTATTAAAAGACATACAGTTAGTAACTGTAAAATATACAGTACGGTAATCACAGTTAACTAAAACTGAAACTAAAAAACATAAAAATCACTACTTGAAATAAAATAAATGTTAACTGAAATAAAAGAAAATGTAAAAAAAAAAAAAAAAAAAAGTTTGTTTGTTTGTTTTTATTTCAGCAAGTTGCCAAGGCAACATTTCTCATTTTAATTTAGTTTAACTTGATGAACTAAAATAACTAAAACAAATACAATTCTGTATTTTTTGCAGTAATATTCTGGCAACTACAGCTGTCAGTTTCGGCAGAAGCTTGGCAGAGAAATAAGGCGACAGACATTTTGAGAGAGAAAGTAAGGAGTAGAGTGAATAACATTGCCACAGAGTGAGCAGCCGACTCTGCATTCACTCTTTGTCGGTCAGCAAAAAAGGAAAAGCTTGACTCAACGTTAATTCAACACAAATCTCTCCTCTCCCCCTCTTTATTGCTTTCACTTTCTTTCTTCTCTCTCTCAGCGGGCCTGATGATTAATAGTGCTGCTCAGGAGAAGGCAGTACATTTCAGGGCAATTAATGCAAATAATGTAAAAAATAAAGTAAAGTGCTGACTGCTAAAAATAGGGTTTGGAGTTTGGAACTGTGTGTGATGTGTACTGTGTATTTTCCAGATGACAGGCTTGTGAGCATCCTGCGCCACCGCAACTTTCTGCAAGAGCTGCAAGATATCGCTGTGGAAGGTAAGAGGCAGATGCTCCAGATCTGATTGGGACAGCATGAACCAACTCTGTTTCCTATGGAGAAATGTTAATGGCAGCAGAATGATAGTTGGCTCCTAATGGCTTCTCTGGCAGCAGTAGGTCATTTGAAATGTATAGCAGATATCGTATAACACTGCTGATGAACTCTGATAGAGAATCCATAGATTCTGTTTTATTGCCAAGAAGCTGCTATGTCCACTTGTGACCGTGTCTCAACCAAACTGCTTCTCAGGAGCCAGTGAAAGAGCACAGAAACACCCCGGAGACACACCTGATCATGTGACCAGCCTCTCTAGAGACATGAAGAAAACTGCAGGTGAGATTAATCCACTATACTATAATCCACATTAATTGCTACATGACTCTATGCTAGTCTGTTACATCTTTATTTATTTATTTATATTCCCATACTGAAATGTTATATATGACACATATTGCCCTATATCAGGAGTAATATTGCCATATATGTTACCTATAAGGTGATATAAATAGTTTTTTCTCATACGTACATTCTCTAAGTAGACGAAGACATAATTTTATATCATATATAAAATTTCTATAGTAAATTTTGTATATGTACATATGTTAATAATATCTATATGATGAGTTTTTCATATGGTATTATTTGTAGCAACCATATATGTCAACAATATATATTTTTTTTTTATTTATGTATGAAACTATTGAAACAACATACAAACATTTGTACATTTACATAGGTTTTTGTAATAAATGTTTTGTAATAAATGTTTTACATTTACTTACCGTATATAATATTGACATGTATTGATGGATTTTAGGATGGATATATATGTACATATATGTCCAAAAATTTACATATTTGTATGGTATAGATATATGTTAATATATTGTTCCAATTTCTAATAGGTATCTCAAGTTTTTACTTCTTATGACAATATATGGTCATTTAATATATGTATATACTGTATATTACATTTGCATATGGGTTGTTGTGGGTATTTTTTTTTTTTTACATTTTATGTGAGTTTGTTCTAATCTTAGAATAAATTCTGTCAAAGAAAGCATGCTACTTTGATTTAGCATTGCTTTTCACCCTTCAAAGGACAGTAGACAGTCATCCAGTACTCTCAAAGCACATTTTAGTGTGAATCACTGTGTTCTGCTCTATAGAGCTGCACTTTGCAGCATTCTGACAGAATCAGGGCAGAGGGCACATCTGTCTCTCTAGTATGAATTGTTTTTTGCTTGTGAAATTGCACACTACCCGTGGTATGATCCTGAGCTTGTAAAACTTCTTATGCCCACCACCCAGGACTTTTGTCTTGAGTATGTCATAGCTCAAGTCTGTGGGCACAAATGTGTGGGTGCTAAAAATCATTCGGTACTTCGTGTCAGAGTCAAGTAAAACACTGATTATGTTTTAAACTACCCCTTAATTTGTGAGTGGGTTGTTGTCAGTGTACTTTTCATTTGACCGCATTCAAAAGTGCTGACCTTGAAAATTGTGTCATCTATTTCTATGATCTATTTGCATTGAAAATACATTTTCATCCTAAGCAGTGCATCCAACTCGACTCATATTAAGCCATGGCACTCTCCTTATTCAGGGAGGTAAGCAGTCAGTGGTCACAGTGTGACCTTTTTCCCGAGGTTAACATATTTTGAACACACCATCTATATGTTCTTTTGCAAGTACTGCACTGCTGAGGTCAGACAGATTTATCCAAAGAAAAAACATTTAAACAGTCTGTTCCACTTTCATTAAAAGGCACTGTAGCAGAATTCATCACAGATGAATCAAACCTAAAGGCTCAGAACATCAAGACCTGAAATAAACTGAAACAAATGTCAATAAAAGAATAACACACATTATATAATTCATATTCATTTGGTGATTATTTTTATTATCCTGAATAAATCAGAATAAAAGAATATCACACATTATTTTTCACATTTATTTATTTACTTGTTCATTTATTCATTCATTCATTCTATTATTATTATATTATCATCATAGAAGAATCGGTAACACTTTACAATAAGGTTCCATTAGTTAATGTTAGTTAATGTATTAACTAACGGGAACAAACAATGAACAATACATTTATTACAGTATTTATTCATCTTTGTTAATGTTAGTTGATGAAAATACAGTTGTTCATTGTTAGTTCATGTTAATTCACAGTGCATTAACTAATGTTAACAAGCACAACTTTTGATTTTAATAATGCATTAATAAATGTTGAAATTAACATTAGCTAAGATTAATAAATGCTGTAGGAGTATTGTTCATGCTTGGTTCATGTTAACTAAGGTAGTTAACTAATGGTAACTAATGAACCTTATTTTTTAGTTTCCTAAAAGCAAACAAATCTTAATAATATATCACATTATATTTCATATATGAATCAAACCTGAAGGCTCTGACCTGAACGAAATCCAATCTGAATAAAAGAATATCTCACACTATATTTTTCACATTTATTTGTTTGTCTGTTTTCATATATGAATATATTAATTTATTATAATATATGAATGCACCAGAAAGCTTTGGAAGAACACAAATCTGAATAAAAGAATAACACTATATAATTAATGCTTTACCATCCTACAGATGATCAGTCAATGTTGGTTGCCGTGGATAAATCAGAAGAAGGTGCACAGAAGAGAGGAGCAGGAGAGGAGAGCTCCAGAGAGAGTGAGGAGACCGAGCAGGAGGCTCAAAAACAGAACCAGATTGCTGAGGAAGAGGAGCGTGAAGAAGATGAGAGTCCTAGCAATCACATTTCCAACTCCATAAACTCAGAGCAGAAGAGAGAGTCACAGGAGGAGGCCACAAAAAGGGATGACGAGAAACAAGAGGAGAAGAAACACTCCAGCTTGGAAAAGGAGAAGGAAAATGATCCGGCTTACCATAAAGATGGTAATGATGAATGCGATATGTGGCATGCCATATGTACTACTTTCTGAGTTTATCTTTGAGTTCATTATGATATGATATGATATGATATGATATGATATAACAAGCAATATTCTGACTGTAGATTAGGTGTAATGATTACGCATTACCGGCCTGGGACCTCTCAAATTCAGGGACCTCCTGCTGAGAAGCTTGTGATGGCTCGATACCTGGAAACAAGCCACTGCAGATGTACAATTGATGGATGAATAGTGCTTGAATGTGTGCCAGAAACTACTGCCACAATGTGAAATACACAAAGAAATGAGAAATTTCACTTGTTCTAGGCTCCTCCACAGAGCCAACAGAACACACTGATGTTCTATACTACTAGATTTCCTGATTTATTCCGATTCCGACACTCTCGATTAAATTAGATTTAAATTCAGTTCCGATTTCATTCCAGTTTGATTCAGTTTTGGGTGTATTCTAGCTATAATGTCCACTTTGCTTAAATATGAAAAAAAATCTCTCTCTGCTAATGCTGTAAATAGCACAAGGCAGTGTGTTTTATTATTATTATTTTTTTTTTATATTTATTAAAAGAACTGACTCAAAAGAGTAATTTCAAGAATCAGGCTACACTGATTGTGCTGTATGCTTTTGATTCACTACCAGCTCATAAGAGTCATTTGTTTTCATCTCAAAATTGAGGTATTTAGCATATTTACAATTTTTATTTGGCCAGTACATTTGTGACATGAATGGCCTCAAAGTATCATAATCCATCCATGATCAGGTGTGTACAACTTTAAACCCGGCAGATGAACAAATAGCCATAGTACTCCTACTAACGATTTGTCACTCGCCTACATATGATCAATAGCAACATAATCACTACTCCTTGAAAAGTGTGACTGAGTAACAGGGATGTCCACAGAGAATTCATATAACAGGCACTAACTTATTTTGCTGAAGAGGTTGGGAATAACAGCAGGAGATTGTGTCTAAGACACGATGAGGTTAAAAAGAGCCAGGAGGGATGGGGAATGAGGATCAATAGGGGAATTTAGCAGTGCTCCATGAACTGGCCGGTGTGACAGTGCCTTCTTCTATGAAATGAAATCCACGCTGCACTGTGGCCTGCTGAATCGATTCAATAATTGATGCTGGAGGCCATCCAGATCAGCCAGCTGCCTGTAGCTTGTTAAAAGTGGCCCCCAGATCTCAGAGGAACTTGGTGAAAAATGCCAAACCTTTCAGGTGACTTTGCTTTAGTGTGTTTGTTAATAGAAGCAATGATTTGGGAATCTCTGTTCATTAGTCCAGATAGAAGGACAGGACAGGGGCTTATATTTCAGGATAAGAGGCATCAAGCAGTGAGCCGTGAGCTGGCAAGAGAAAGCGTTTCATTTAGAAAAGTGCTGGGTTTGCTGATGCTACACTGAAATAAATGCGTGTGTGTGTGTAGAATAATGAAAGAGAAGACACTGAGATAGAGAAAATAGAGAAGATATAATATAAAAATTATAACTTTGTTCCATTTCCACACTTTGTTCCAGCCACAGATGATCATGAAGCGAATCCCGACGTAAAACAGTCCATCATGGAGGACAGCGAGGAGCACAAGGGATCTGAAACGGAGAGAACACATTCAAAAGAAGAGGAGGAGAAGAAAAGAGAGGTTGGAGTGAAGCGCTGGAGTCGTGTGAGCAAATTGTCCCATAAGAGAGTAGAGGCAAGCCCAAAGCTGGATGAGCACTGGGAAGCACCACACCACTCTAAGGAGAGAGAAGATCAAGAGGGGGAGCTGTGGAGGAGCCCAGAGGAGCAGGAGCTGCAGCTCATGGCACAAACTCAACCACAGGACAAACGAGATGAAGAGGGCAGCGGCAGCAGAAAGACAGGGGTATGAAACTTGGGTGCCCTAATATGTTTTCTTAAAGGTCAAAACACAAACAGTACTTTTTCTGTGGAGCACAAAAGTAGATTTTTTTTGAAAATTCTTCACACGGCTCTTTCAGTGAATCCATGGTTCATAGTGACCATGTTGGTCAAGCTCCAAAAAGGACAAAAACAAAAACCATCATGAACATTAAAATAGTCCATATGATTCAAATTCTAAATCATCTGAACTCATACTATAGCTTTGTATAGATATGTTATACTTTCTTTGTCTGAGAAAAAAAAACTGTAATGTAAAACTACATTTTAACTGTTTCAAATGAATTTAGGCATCACATTGTACAGTATGAAAAATGACTTCATTTTGATATTTAAGAGTGTTATCAAATTTTTTTTCTTTTTAAGTATTAACTTTGAGTGTTAGATGATGACAAAGGTAATCTACATGTAAAAATAGGAATAAATATGCATAATTGAATGTCCAACATCGACCAATATATTTATTTGTAATTAATATATTGTAACAGATTTTTGGACAATGATTCCTTGATGCACAGAAAATGGGGTCAGAATGTTTTTTTTTTAAGAAATTACTGAAAGTTAGAAGTTAGAAGAATGCTTAAATTGATCAAAACTTACCATAAAGACGTTTACAATGTTAGAAAATATTTCAAATAAATGCTCTTTCAAACTTTCTATTTATCAAAGAATCTTGAAAAAGGCATCACAATGTCCACAAAAATATTAAGTAGTAGAACTAGTTTCAAAATTGATAAGAAATATTTCTTGAACACCAAATCAGCATATCAGCATGATTTCTGAAGAATCCTGTGACACTAAAGACTGGAGTAATGATGCTGAAAATTCAGCTTTGCCATCATAGGAATAAATTACATTTTAAAATATATTAAAACAGAAAACGGTTATTTTAAATGATTAATTTCACAATATCTTACATGCAAATAAGAAACGTATTTAAAACAACTTTACTGACCCCAAACTTTTTAATGGTACGTGTACGTGTATGTGTAAATGTTCATAAAGCATTTTAAAATTCACTAATGGCCTGAATTTCTCTCTTCTGTCATCAGGATGCTGAGATTGAAAGTCTGGCTGCCATTGAGTCTGAACTGGAGAGTGTGGCTCAGAAACTTCATGATCTGAGAGGAGGCTGAGCCGCTCCAGCTCTTCTCTTTCCACTTTGCCCTTCATCTCTCCTTCAGTAGAAAGGCATGTTAACTGGAGATGAGGCTCTCACCTTCTTGCTTCTCTTCTCTTCTCTCAGCGCCGCAGATTCTCTGCTCATTCCCTCCATGTGTAAAATGAAACCGTAAAGTAACTCCTCTGATGTCAAACATTCAGAGGTCCCTTCACTTTTTCTCCCAGCTCCTCTGCTTTGCTTTATTGTGCTTGCTTCCTGAAGAAATTTGGGCATTTGAGTGCATTTAATATCAAATATTTGCCACTGTGAATTATCACACTAGGTTGAAATTTTAATATACATAAGGATACATATCTGAAAGATTACTCCTGATATTATGGAGTCTTATGATCCAAAGGCAATAATGTTTTTATTAGATATGGTGACGACTGTAATGAAATGCTATTTGGGATTCAAGAAAACAAATAAAGATCAAAAAGAAGTGTTTCAAACTGATTCCACACAATGTGCAAAGTGTGCGTCTGAACTTAACCTCAAAGCGTCCCATAACTGATGCCAGTACAGCACACAAACAATCAGTCAAAGAATTCTCAATGCTTAAGTTTGGTTTTATTGTCAGTTTCATTCATTAATGTTATTTTAGAGGCTTTTTACTGTCTCCAAAGAAAAAAATTAACATATTTACAAAGTATACATCATGTACAAGTATAACGTGATGGGCATAAAACAGACTAACAAACATATTACACTGTCAGAACGGCAGATTTAACACATTTGTCAATCATATTGCAGGGATAATTCACCCAAAATGCAAATTCTGTTATCATTTACTCACCCTCATGTCTTTCCAAACCTGTGTGAATTTTGTTTCTCTGTGAAACATAAAAGATGAGATTTTGAAAAATATGAATTTTTGTCAGTGCAATAAAAATGTTCAGGGAAAGGTTCACTGTTGTTTTGGCCACCATTGACTTTCATTATGTCAACAAAAACAACTGAAACATTTTTCTTAATATCTTCTTTTGTGTTCCACAGAAGAAAGATTGTCATACAGATTTATATAGACATGAATTTAATTTTTGGGTGAAGTTTGTTCATTTTCTTTTACAATCAATGCAATGCATAACCCCATTCAATCTCATAGCACCTGCCAGATGCTTACAAGGTTTTTGGGCCCTTCAGATATGAAACGATTAGCCTTAAAAAATCTTACTCTTCAGTCTTTTTAAAAAGCAAGCAGAGCTGCTCTTGCTGTGTTTTAAGAGATTAATTACCAGCAAATTGCTTCAGACAGCATTAAAGGTCTTCAAGCTCTCTTATTCAGCCAGAATTTATGATACACGGCAAGTAGAGAAGCCTTAGTGCCAGCTGGACACTTATTTAAATAGTGCAATGTCTTAAACCCAAATCATGACACCTATTTTCCTTTCAAGTATCTCATTAATATATTAATATCAATAATATTTTTATTTCCTCCCATGAAGCCCTTGTTCTGCAAATCAAGTTTAGTGCAACATTCATTCAAAATCTAATCGTATACCTTTCCAAGATCAGGTCGCCCTTTCCAAACATGAAATTAAATGAGTAGACAATCAATACACATTCAATCATTTCCTACACAATTCACATTTGGCACAAAGGAATTTTCTACACACCTACCCTTTGATGAGCATTCATTTGGTTCGTGAACAGTAATGAAATATTCTATTGCGTTGGCTCTCCGTGTCACTGCGAGGATGTCTCCGCTGCTAAACTGGATCTGCTGTGCTGGTGAAAGTTTGGAGCCATGCAAGCGCCGCCACAACTCAGTCCCTGATGGGGTCCCTTCTTTATCCCCTCGCTGTCCATCAACCAACTGCTTTCGTTTCCCAGCATGCCACAGTGCATCCCGCAGGCCACAGATGGGCTCTGCGCTATCCCGTTCACTCTCAGATGACCGCACGTCACTCCGTTTGACACCTGACCTTGCAGGACGCTGCTGATGTGACTCAACAGGTCATCGAAAAACTCGGGGACTCCCTCATAACCTGGGTGAAAAATGAAGGTGTTTTAGATAACAGTAGTTAATGTTTTTTTTGTGACGGTGCTGAGAGATTAATAAAAGGAAGATATCATCTGTTGTCTTACTCCTGCGGTGTCATGGGACTCGTTGGATGTACCACTGAGAGATATGAAAGTGCTGTTCCCTGCTAGATACACAAGATCACCATGGCAACAAGCAGAGAGAAAGCAAGGTGGCTTTTAAACATACTGACAAACACAGCTGTGCCTGCAGATACTATTAGAGTCTTGAATCAAGGGATTCAAATGTACTTTTTCCTATCCTTCTACACTGTTTACACCTTTTGGGACTTTAGCTGAACAATGATGTAAAGCTGAAAGCAAACTACCTTTATAGAGTGAGCAGAGTATATTTAGTGTGATGGAGAGTCACAAAATGTTCTACTATAGAACACACAGGCAATATATATATATATATATATTGATAGGAGTTAATATAATTTGTGTAGACTACAGTGAAAGTTATTATCTTTTATTTATATCTTCACTGTCTATATTCTCTAGTTTGTAAATCAGTGTAGTATACGTTGTGTTCAGAAGTGTTAGCAAACTACCTTTATAGAGTGAGCAGAGTATATATTGTGTGGGAGAGTCACAAAAAATGTTCTTATAGAACACACAGGCAATATATATATATATATATATATTGATAGGAGTTAATATAATTTGTGTAGACTACAGTGAAAGTTATTATCTTTTATTTATATCTTCACTGTCTATATTCTCTAGTTTGTAAATCAGTGTAGTATACGTTGTGTTCAGAAGTGTTTGGTAAAAGCTCTCTGTGAAATGGCTGATTTGCCAGACTTCCAAAAAGAGCAAATCTTGCAGAAGCATCTTTAACAGCCCGGTTTTTGGTGTTTTAAGAATAAAAGTCTGTATGATTATGACTACACAAAGCATGGCAAGACTTCATCAGCGAAGAAGAATAGTAAAACCAAAGTAAATTATAGGGAGCTTCGAACACTAAAAAGGGTTGAGTCCAAACAACACAGAACTACTGCACAAAAGCGACAGCAAACCTCAATATTCACCTTGAAGACCCTGTATCCACAAAAACTGACCACAGAGAACTTCACAAAGCAAGCATACATAAAAGAGTTGCAACTGGTAAAACTTTAATCACTGACACCAATGCTAAAATGGGAAATATATGTTGTCAAAAAAAAAAAAAGATGAACCAAGATGAACTTTAACATCTGCCCTGGCCAAACAAATCAAAATACTATCAAACCACAGTGGATAGTTTTAGAAAGAAAAGTGAGAAGCAGATTCCCTCTAACATCTTAGAAGCAAATGACAGATGTTTTTGTAGAAGACATTCCACCGCAGTTTTAATGGCAAACGTTAGTAAAACACCTTCATACACAAACATTGCCACTTTGAGCAATACAAAGCACAAAAAAGGCCTCTTTATTATTCCACACTGACACCATGTGGTTTGTTGGCATTATTGCATTTCTGTTTTTTAAAAGTGGGAAAAGAGTTCAGTGCATAAAGATAATATTGCCCAGTCAAAGGATTGTGAGGAACTGCACGTGCCTGGGAATGCGTTGATGTCGATGACGGCGTGCTGGCCGGTCTGGTTGTTGATGATGATGTCAATCCCGAACAGAGAAATACCAAGGGCCTGTCTTAACCTTCTGGAAATTCTCTGAATGACGTCATTGCTGGGTTCCCGGTACTGGCCCTCCATGTTGTCCCTCTAGAGGAAACCAGAAAACGGAAAAAAGTATGAAATGCCTGTTTGTTGAACATGTACAGTTATTATTCATTGTGAATGCCAAAACACTACAGAATTGTTTTTTTAACGAAGCTTTTTAGTAGAGATGCATCGATCGACCGGCCAGGGACCGGATTCAGACGATTTTCCGCATGATCGGCCCGGACCGGTGATCGGTCAGTCAGGCTCACGTCTTGCCGATTCCGAGCCGGTCTGTTTTGACGTCACAGCTACGCTCACATCCGCATGTAAACATGCCGTCAGCGTGGAAGTTCTTCACTGTGAGTGAAGAAGACACAAAGTTCGCAGTTTGTAATACGTGAAACTTAAGGGCCAAAACCATGGGGCTTTAGGGCTCGATTAAAGGGTTAGTTCACCCAAAAATGAAAATTCTGTCATTAATTATTCACCCTCATGTCGTTTCAAACCCGTAAGACCTTCGTTCATCTTCGGAACACAAATGGAGATATTTTTGATGAAATCTGAGAGCTGTCTGACCCTGCATAGACAGCAACGCAACTGAAATGTTCCCAAGTCCAGAAACGTAGCAAGGAGATCTGTAAAATAATCCATGTGACATCAGTGGTTCAACTGCAATTATACGAAGCTACGAGAATACTTTGTGCGCAAAAGAAAAAAAAAACGACTTTATTCAATAATTAGTCTCCTCCGCATCACCCTGGTGCCATTTTGGAGAGTATCAGCTGGACGTAAACAGCGTATGCTGTTCTGTGTCAGCTGCGTCGCACGGATATGCGGATATGACATGAGGGTGAGTAATTAATGACAGAATTTTCATTTTTGGGTGAACTAACCCTTTAACGCTTGTCCGGGACAAGCTGATTTTTTTAATGCGCAAGTGAGAGAGAATTTTATTTGCCCGAACGCACAAGAAGCCTGATTAAAACGTCAATAAGAAGAATAACTAGGGAGGCACTGAAACGTTGCCACCAAAAATTTTTGCGCGATTCTGATTTTATTGCATTCAGTGTAAACGGAGACTGATAATGTATTTATGTCGTGCCATGATGCTCGCGCAGCCCGTTTAAGAGACCGAGAGAGACGTATGCAGAAATCACAACAAATGTGTGTGCCACAGTACACACAAAGTAACTCACTTATTTTTCCCGTAAGAGCGGGCGCGGCCATTTGTAAATTTAATGTGTCTGGCTTCCGGTCTCATCAGCTTCCAGCTATTTTTAGCTGTACAAAACAGATCGTTTTGCTGCTTGATATTGCAAACCGGTGTTTCTTACCATATTATTATAATGTATTATCTTAATTATGAACACACTGGTTTGTAGTGCAAACAGTTTTACTGTTTACTGCACTTTGTTATTCTTCTCGTTCTTTCCCTACAGCGGCTAATGAACCGGAAGTCTCACACATTCACAGAAAGCGGCTTACTTCCGCGTTGAAAAATAAGGTGGATAGATGCATACTGCGGTAGAAAATAAGAAAGAAAATTATAATACATTACACGATCAAGATGTCATGACTGCAATGTGACACTGATTTTATACAATAGTATACATTAACAAGTTCAATAAACAAAAAGTTTAAATTAAGTGACTTACATTTTAGACACAAATATTGACTGCGTTTGCTAAATTTCGCTGATAAAAATAGTTCCAATAAAAGCAACACAGCGGTGTTTTGTTACTGAATGAATCCACATTTTTGAACGAATCAAATGATTTTGAATGAGTCAATAATTCAGTAAGCCATTCATAAAGACAGCCTAGTTTCTGAATGAATCAGCTGTTTGAACGAATCAGTTGAATGAATGACTAAATGACTCCCTCATTAAAACAGTCATTTTCCGCCACCTACTGGTGGTTTGGTTTCATATTTAAAAGTGTCATTGCATTTTTCCCAACATTTCTTATTTGTATGTTCGAAAAAAAATATTTAAAACATTAATCTTATTACATTATTTTTACATTATTTACACATTTGCAATTTTGGGGTGTAAATGCATTTATGGCACCTCAGCTTCATCAAACAGTCTGTGTGAATACATCTAATGCCACTTCAGATGCAGCTTCTGTTTTCCTGCAGTGGAAAGATGGAGTTTGTTGATACTGATTTCTGAACTCTACAGTTTCTTATTATTCTAAATGAATTCATTGAAACAATGTAAGAATTTGAAGTGAAAGATGACACATACATTTAATAAGGTTAGTGAAAAAAATGCCCATTTATGAACAGTGGGAAATGACATCTGTTTTGTTATATATAGCAACTCATTTCTACCTCTTTCCAGTCACAGAGCACTTTATTTTCGAATTGTTTAAGTGAGAGAACATCTGTAACTTAGTCCAGATTGGGGAAAATTGTAATGTTTAATCATTTCTTTTATTATGAATCTTTTTAATTATTATAATTTTTTTGCATTAAAAAAAGTTGATTTTTGTTTGTATATGCTGTCAATTATGGTTCTTAGAAAGAAAATCGGAATCAGCAAAAATTGGTATTGGCAGGTCACAAAAAAAATAAAACAATTCGGAATCGGAATCGGCCAAGAAAATTGCAATCGGTGCATCTCTACTTTTTAGTTATACACAAACATTTGATACATTCATTTCGATTTTAACAGGGCTGTTTTTTAGATTAAAAATAAAATAAATGTCTAAATGTGAATGGGTTTTGCTAATGTTTCCAGGTATTTAAGCCATTCAAAATGTTTACAGAATAGTTCATTTGAAGGAAAGCATAATTTTTCTTGACTTGGAGAGGTTAAAGCAGAGTTATAAATATAAGTCATGTTGACTTACGCAGGTCAGGTCAGAAGAGGACTCTGGTTTGGACACATGATGACTGTTGAAAGATATTGCTCTCCTGTCTAGATGAACGACACAGCTTGTTCAGTTTTCAAAGAAATATTTACACTACTGTTCAAAATTTTGGGGTTTAACAAGACTTTTTTTTAATTAATACTTTTATTCAGCAAGGACGCATTAAATTGATCAAAATATTAAACAGACAGCACAACAGTTTTAAATGTTTATTGAGCAGCAAATCAGCATATTAGAATGATTATGTGATACTGAAGACTGCTCAAAATTCAGCTTTGCCAACACAGGAATAAATTACATGTTAAATTATATTAAAACAGAAAACAGTTATTTTAAATTGTATTAATATTTCACAATATTACTGTTTTTACTGTAATTTTTATCAAATAAAGGCAGCCTCTGTGAGCATAAGTGTCCGTAACAATAAGAGACTTCTTTCAAGACAATTAAAAAAAAATTCCTAACCCAAACTGTTGAACAGTAGTGTATACATAGTAAATATATATATATATATATATATATATATATTATCTTTTTGTCCTTTTCAGCTACATTTATTCAGTGAAGAAAAATCCCAAAAGTCTTTATTGTCTCATTGTAAAGTTTATGCAACAAAAATGACAATTCTCAGCAACAGTGAATTTGATTGGCCTTCGGGGGGCATACAATTCACCAAACCGCACTGGCATCTGAGAACAAAATCTTTGAGATGCTTATTTAATTAATACCAAGTCAAAGACAAAATAAACCACTCCTCTGTAAGAGAAGGAAAGGGTCTAAACATCAGCAACATATGTTGACAGAATGGTCTAGACAGGCTGAGAGGTCCTCGCCATCACACGGACTTGCTCACGAGTGCCATTAATGTCAATCTCACTTTGTTTCTGATACAGCTTTCAAACATAAGGTAACCTTATAAAAAGTTCCAGACTAAGTGTGTTTGTTACGATATAAGCTTGTGTGAATGGTTAAAACTAGCCGAAAGAGACCTGATGTCTACATTTCTGGACCTGGCACCCTATAAAGTGATTTTATTGGCTTTGATGCCGCCTGGTGAACTTGTGTCCCACGTGTGATGCAATTTACAGATTAGTCTTTATTTCTATGTGAACGTAAACCTTGATGAATGCAAAGTAGTTCATAAAAAAAAAAAACGATATACTTTCGTTCAAAAGTATGTTGTTGAAAGAAGTCTCTTAAGCTGACCAAGGCTGTATTTATTTGAAACAGTGAAAACAGTAATATCGTGAAATAATATATTAAAATAATATAATTTATTCCTGTGATGGCAAATCTACATTTTCAGCAGTCAGTGTTCCAGTCTTCAGTGTCACATGATCCTCCAGAAATCATTCTAATGTGCTGATTTGCTCATTGATGCTCAAAGTTGTATCAATGTTGAAAATGCTGCTTAATATTTTTGTGGAAACATGATACTTTTTCAGGATTCTCTGATGAACAGAAAAAGAACAGCATTTATTTGATAATGAAATCTTTTTTGTCTTTACTTTCACTTTTGATCAACTGAATGCATCCTTGCGGAATAAAAGTATTAATTTCTTTAAAAAAAAGTCTTACTGACCCCAAACTTTTGAACAGTAGTGTATTTAGCACAAAGGAAAATCTACGGAAACCATTTGAGTTTGATTTATGATTCAAATATAAAGCAAAATATTTCTAAACAAATTACATTCATCAAATGCTTTGAACCATCCATCATAGGGATGTTGTGTGACTCAACTGACCTGTGGGTCCAGATGGGAAATTTCGAATGGAGGGCCGTTGCACCACACTGTAGGCCTCTCCCACTACAAAAACCTTATACAGCACTGCATTATGGTTGATAAAGCTCTGGATGACACATGGGGGCTTGATGTCTTTCAGATCTTCCTCACTGAAGATGATGGCCATCTATTGAGCAGAAACCGAATCAACATCAGGTTATAAATGAACATGATAAAATACACAGATTCTTATTGTGATCTTGAAATGTGAAGGAGCAAACGAGAAAAGTCAAATATAATGTATGTACTGTACTTTCAAGACACTAAAACTGCCACACCAAAAGTAAATCGATGTGCTCACAATCATAAAACACATGACCATCAACCTGTTTGCACAAACACAGTCATTCAGCAGTCAGTGGTGACACATTAATCTAGCCCTCATTGTCAACACTGTAAAACAGAGTTACTTATGTCTTCAAGCAGTATTCTGAAGGAATGTGAGTGATCAGAGACTTTGCCTGTACATTAGTCACAGAGAATCAAAGATATGGTCACCATAGCAACGAGGATAGCAGGGTTAAGTGTGATTCAGAGCAATGAGAGCTTCAGATTTACGCTCTCTTTATGTGATACATGTCAAAATACTGTGCAATTGATGTGGTTTTTATTTATTTTTTTAGCTTTTTTTTAGTATCACACTTTCAAGGCAACTGAAATGAATCATTGTGGCCTTTATGAGGCAAAAGTGGCCACAGCGTTGTTGAAATATCAAAGAAATATAATGTGTGTTTTTTAATACTACTACTACTGCGACTACTAATTGCACCTTTCAGTTCTCTAGCTTTACTAAAATAGAAATCCTGCATGAAAAATTGTGATTAGAATGATTAATTTTGGGCTTGAGTATGAGACGCCACTCAACGTTAGAAATTATTGACTAAAATCATGTAGCACCTCTTATGTAATGGATCTAAATAGCACTGTGCTGTACAGTACTTCTGTACAGTATCTCCTGCTCATTATGTAAGATATGAAAAATAGCACAGGTTACAGAAGAGTAAACTCTCTTACCTCATGGGAGTTGATGCCATGAGCTACCTGGGTTTTGCAGACTGCAATCAAACAAAAATAGCGTGAAAATGTGTCGCTCCAGTACACATGAGAAAATATATAAGAAACAGCTTTTTGAAATCTGACACCCCTTTTCTGATTTAGATGAGCCAACTCTATGTATGTAAATGGTCATGAAGATTACTGGTGATTTTAAATGACATGAACTTACTGAAGGGAAATGTGATTCCATATTTCTGAAGCTGCTCCAGAGTCTCAGTGCCACATTCACTCTTGAGGACCATGAACGGAGGTGAGCAGATTCTGTCATCTACAGAAAACACACATGAGCACATGCTACGCTTTTTGTCTAGATCTATTCAATTATTTAATAATACATAAATGCATTTCATACATATAATGACTCGAATATACTTCTTTTGTGTTGAGCATGTTTTTCATTTCTGGTTAAAAATGTAGTTTGATAATGTCAGTGTGATATAACTGCACTGATATCATAATGAAGAAAAAAAGACAAAAGAGTGAAATTTTTGAAAATAAATAAAAACAAATTTTTTTTTTTTGAAAAACCTCTTTAGGGCAAATCAAAGTAAAAAAATATCAGACAATTTGACAAAGCAAGTGCGATTTTCTAAAAACTTAATGATAAATAAATAAATAAATAAATAACACTTTTACCTTGAAATTATATTTTAAAAACGTAAATGATTATTAGGATTAAGTTAGCTGTTAATGATTCTCTAAAAACAAAACAAAAAATTCTAAAATATTTAAAATTGTCGCAAATATTATTATAATATTAATGATTCATGATATTAGAAATAAATAAATATATTTGTTTTACTATAGAGATTCTTATTATTGTGAAAAAGATTATTAGGATAAAGTTGGTTGCTATGTTTTTAAATATTAAAATTAAGATTTAAACATCTAAACTC
Source organism: Sinocyclocheilus rhinocerous (assembly GCF_001515625.1). Classification (NCBI taxonomy): domain Eukaryota; kingdom Metazoa; phylum Chordata; class Actinopteri; order Cypriniformes; family Cyprinidae; genus Sinocyclocheilus; species Sinocyclocheilus rhinocerous. Next base: position 406,894 of record NW_015650322.1, read on the forward strand.
TGTCAATGTCAAGAAAACATTGATAACGGTCTTCTTTACTCTTATGGATCTGATCATGATGATGGCACTCCAATTCTACAATTTTGTTTGTAAAGGTTTGGGAGAAATAAAATATGGTGCAGTTGTTTCTTGGATGTGTTTTGATTTCATCTTACTTTCTCTCTTTTTCTTCCTAACTAGCAAGCATTTCTTTCTTTCTTTCTTATTACTATCTTTTCTCAAACCTACACACACAAATGAAAACCTAACAGGCCAGATGACACATCTTGACAAGATCAACTAGCACACCCTGAGCATAACTCCTTGTAGACACCAAGTTTGGATGGGGGTCTTAATGATGTGTGGCCTGCACACATTTTAAGTGATGACTACACTTTATACAGGATAATATTACTACTGGATCCATGGAAACATTTAAAACTAAACCATTGAAGTATCTGTGAATTTTCAACTTGCTTTTGATCTGCAACCATCAATTACATCTTATAAACAGCTTCTTTTCCAAGACTGAAAGTGCAGTCTATTTATAGCCGCTCAAAAACAAACTTTTTCTATGTTGGGCAGCTCAACACAGCTCAGCGTATTACAGCATCACATTTTACATTAGACAAGGAACATGAATCCATTTGATCAAACAAGCAGTAACCTTTAAAGCAGCTACAACCACTGAATACAGCAATGTGCTGTGCATGTATTGTGCAAGTGAGTTATTTTAAAAAGGATCTTGAGTAATACCGAGGGTATATGAGCTGTGTTATCTTTCTTTTCCCAGAATCCCTTGCAGTGTTGTTTCATAAGCTAATAGCCATAGAGGCAGTTGCCTGGTGAGTGGGCCCGAGAAAATAGTCACTCCCTTTGTATCCTAAACAGAGTCGTCTCTTTCTTAGAGACTGGGGAAACACCAAGGCAGATGGTTAACTTCACACTAACCCTCAGCTGACACTCCTGTACCCACACATCCCTCTGGAGAACATTGATGTTCTGATATGGTTTTGATTGGACAACGGCTTCTCTGATCTGAATGCAAGAGATTTCTCTGTGAACAATTTTGAAAGCATGGTAATTTTCGCATTTAAAGATCCTTTATATTATGAACTTCATATCCAATGGGGTCCAAAAGGCCACACTGTCACATTGACCACACAAGATCAAAAACCTCATCAGGTTTTAAACTTGTGGAGTTTATGCAGCTTGAGTGTGTCTGTCATTAAAGCAAAAGAGGGACAAATCAAAGAAGATATTATATAATTCATGTAAATTTTAATTTGAGCAACTGCTTGACTCAAGTTTGTATCCTGACATTAAAAATGCTAATAAAAATGTTTGTACTAAATTATAAAAGAATGCAAATTGAAACAGTCCCAGACTTTAAAGGATTAGTTCACCCAAAATTGAAAAATTCTGTCATTTATTACTCACCCTCATGTCGTTCCAAACCCGTAAGACCTTCGTTCATCTTTGGAACACAAATTAATATATTTTTGATGAAATCCGAGAGCTTTCTGACCCTGCATAGACAGCAACACAACTACCACATTCAAGGCCCGGAAAGGTAGTAAGGACATTGTTAAAATAGTCCATGCGACATCAGTGGTTTAACTTTAATTTTATGAAGCTACGAGAATACTTTTTTGCACAAGGAAAACAATAATAACAACTTTATTCAACAATTTCTTTTCTTTTGTGTCAGTCTTCGACGTGCGTTCATAAGAGTACCATTAAGCATGCGTGTGAGGAGCAATCTGTCGTAGAACTTCCATCTCTCTTAGTTCATCATCTGTATATTCTGGTTCAAATAAGTAAGGCTGGGCAAAAAATTGCAAGTCATCCTCTCTGTTGAAATCTTCAGACATGTTTACGAAGACTGTTTTATGTACATTGTGCATCTTTCTCTGCTTGTAAACAAGGTGCAGCGCATTTGGGTTCTACGTCAGAATGGAGGCTCCTGCATCAGCAGCATTGTCACACACATGCGGCATGGTACTCTCGTGAACCTGCGGTGGAGACTGACACGGAAGAGAAGAAATTGTTGAATAAACTAGTTATTTTCGTTTTCTTTGCAAACAAAAGGTATTCTCGTAGCTTCATAAAATTACGGTTGAACCTCTGATGTCACATGGACTATTTTAATGATGTCCTTATTACCTTTCTGGGCCTTGAACGTGGTAGTTCTCTTGTTGTCTATGCAGGGTCAGAAAGCTCTTAGTCTCGCGTAGCAAGACCTTCAGACTGACAGCAGAAGGTCTGGGAACCTTGGCTGCTTTGAATGGCAAGGCCCGACCAAGAGTCCTTATACGTCAGAGGACAGATAAAGCAACCAATCACGTTTCGTTTTGTGCCTCGTCATGTTTAGGGGCGTGGAAATGTCCCCACAATAACAGACCGGGTGTAAAACTGTTGGGCGTATTTTAAAGATTCCATGCCGCGAACTTTAAATATTTCACATACTTTTGAAAATCCAGCGTTTAGTTCATCTTGATAAGCGCTCATTACCACAATTGTAAACACGACGGCTTGCTTCTAACGTGAGGGGGTTTGGCGTCACGGCATATTTGTTTTCAGGCAGAACATTAAAGAACACGACACGCACGTCTCCCGGAAATCCTGTATAATTCAACCAATCTGATGACGACTTCGAAACCAATTTTGTGTGCCGTATGCATCAGAACGTTCTGCCAACGGTCCGTAGGCGTAACGTCTGAGGCTGAGACTAGAAAGCTCTCGGATTTCATCAAAAATATCTTAATTTGTGTTCTGAAGATGAGCGAAGGTCTTACGGGTTTGGAACAACATGAGAGTGAGTAATAAATGACAGAATTTCCATTTTTAGGTGAACTATCCCTTTAAGACCCCACTTTACACTACAGTTCAAACGTTGTTTTTTTTAAAGAATACTTTTATTCAGTAAGGAAGCATTAAGTTAATTAAAAGTGACAGAAAAACATTTATAACATTACAAAACAGAATTCTATTTAAAATAAATGTTGTTATTTTGAACTTCATCAAAGGATCCTGAAAAAATGTATCACAGTTTCACCGAAATGTAGCTTTTTTAGCAATAAATAGATTTTAAAATATATTAAAATAGAATATGGTTATTTTAAATTGTAATAATTTAGTATTGTTCTTGCTGTATTTTATACATAAAAGACTTATTTCAAAAACATTTCAAAAATTGTACTAACCTCAAACTTTTGAATGGTAGTGTATGTGTAGATACTTATGTGTGGAAATGTTTAGGCTGTATATTTTGATGGAAATCCTTAGGAACTACACCATTCACACAGCTGGTGATTCTGTTGGCTTGTAGTGAGCCAGCAGGCCTTCTGTTCTTTCTGTGGCCAGTGAATGCAGCGTGCAAGCAGCACAAAGAATGAACGACTCAACAGCTTTAGGACATAAGCCCTCCATAAGCCTCACACTTCCCCTGTGGAAAGGCAAAACCTGCCCTCCTCATGTTAGTCCACCCCTGAAGAACAAAGGAGTATCTAAAGGCCTGGTTTCCAGAACCATTTACAACATTTAGAATTAGTGGAAATTCTGTAAACGGTCTGGTCCACAATCCAGCTTAGCATGTCTAACTCACACATAAAGCAACCAAGCACAGTTTGTTTTCTCTTTACGTGCCATTTAGGGGTGAGCTTATCTGAAATATATAGTTGGGTTGCCCATTATTAATAAATGTATTCAGCTGTATTTTGTGTGATTAAATCACACATGTGTACAATCGCGTATTAGTGTTGCAGACAGACCTTGCATGCATTCTTCAAGTTTATGGATTAGCTTGTATGACTTGCAGCGGTCCAGCAGGGTACGAATGGCTGGAAGAGGGTCAAGAATCACTGTTTCAGGATAAGCATCTATGTAGTCCTGGAGAGAGGTCAAAACACACAATTCATGAGGTCTTGCTTTGTATACGCAGCAAAATGAAAGAACAATGTCAGCGGTTATAAAACAAAAGATGTAAAAAGATGTATAAAATGTTATATTACAATTTTTTTAAATATTTCTAATAATATATATTGTTATTTTATATTAATATTAAAATATTATTATTACAAATTAACAAAATATTACAAATATATACTATTCTTTTTCTTTTTCTTTTTTTTTATTAAAATATAAGGAGTGAAGAGCAGATAAATGTATGACCACTTGAGCTGATTTATCTATTTACCTGAACACCCTGAACAAGTAGCAGAGACTCTGTGACATTTTGGTCAGCATCAACAATGTGGTCAGTCAGCTTGTGGATGATGACATCAAATGGACCCTGCTTCTCTATTGGCTGGCTCAGATCCAGCTAGACCGGGAGAACAAGGCCAAGAGCTCAGTAAACATCCACAAGACATTTTTAGCAATAACCCTCAGAGAGATTTCTAATGTCAAAATATGAATAGGCAGAGAATGTCTTTTTTCTCAAAATGCACCTGTGTGTATTATTTGTATGATAATGAGTATTAGCAAATTACATTTAATAGGTTGACAAAATAAACAGCATGCCTACATTTTGAAATTCCACTTTTGCCACAAAGTTCTGTTTGCTCAAGCGAGACAATTGAAGAACAGATGTTTATGACGGGATGCTAATTGTGAGGTGTGATCTGTGCTGTCACTCAGACCACTCAGATACTGCTAAACTCTGAAAACAATCTACTCACTGAATACAGTGCATGAGTGAAAGCCAAGCCAGATTGTGGATTATATTCTGTTTAATGTCAAAATCAAACCATATAAATAAAAGGACATGACTCTCAGGTCAGCAATTCACAACAAGGAAAGGGGAAGCCGTGTTTCTAAAAAATCCATTTCTGTGTAGCTAGGAAATGTACATTGGCAGTAATTCGTATTTATAAATATAGTGGTAAATAGTATAGAAGCGGTCGACTATCCAGTGTATGACAGACGGTACAATGTATGTATTCTGAAGGTTTTACGTGTCATATGGAAAATTGCTGCTTGGGGTACGCAGAACATGTGGTCACTTTGGGTTTAACCTTTGGGGATGAGAGCATATTTCTCTTGGATCAGACCACAAAGGTTTGTGGCAAATGTCAGAGGCATTTGTATACGGCCTAGGCAGTTAATAGGGGATGGGGGCATCCCTAAGTGCACTTTTATTTAAAATGCTTAGACCTAGTCCAGAGTCTCTCTTTTAAAAGCAGCACCAAATAAATGTAGTATGGCCCACCAGAGGTAATCCTAACGGGTTTATTATCTTATTCCCTAAATGGCCCTGTTTCAGATGACAATGTCCGGAAATATTCTCATAGCCAGTGCAGATATGCGAAAAGCAATTTGCGAAAACAGACATAAAGAATGAAGAAGATGACACCCAGATTCCACACAGACACCTCATGACACTTCAGTGAAAAGACCCCTCCACTTCCTTTTTGTAGAGGATATTCAGCTGATACACACATCATCTGATATAAAGCATAAGACAGCCATGTGTTACATCACATTAATGTTGTTGTAGCATTTTATTAGCTTTTTAAATAAATAGCAGGCAAAGAGCTTCACTGCTTTCTGACTATACTGAGGCCTTATGTGCTTTGCTAGAGTATTACTCTTCCATCTAACACACTTCTTCCTGAAAAACAGAATTAAATCTCTAACTTGCTGTTACTTCTGTTGCACAGTGAGAGACATGTTGTCATTAACCAAGTGTAAACCAAGGAAGTGATGGCAAACAAAAGTCCTTCTACTCCTTCTTTAAATTACATTTTAAAATATATTAAAATCATTATTTTAAATTGTAATAATATTTTTTCAATATTACTGTTTTTACTGTATTTTTGATCAAATAAAACATTACTGACCCCAAACATTTGATAAAAAAAAGACAATTGATAAGGTTAGTTTCATATCCTTATAAAACTAAAGGTTTTATAAGAATATGTGGTCACTCCCATTACCCTCAGGTTATTATATTTGCGAAATTAGATTCTTGAGAAAGTGTAATTATCTTATCACTATGGTGGTGACATGCTGAAACTGCAGTTTTTAAACTATATGTAAATATACTATGAACCTATACAATTATTTAATAAGCAAAGTAGGACAGCCTGACCAGAGAAGTATGATGACCGACAATAGGTTTTAAGTCTATACCCACAAAAAAAAAAAATACACTCACTAGATATTCAAAGCATTCATTTTCAAAAACATGATGAGATTAAGCCTTTTCCCCTTGATCGATTTTAATGAATTAATGATTAAATAGTCACATGATCTTAATCAAATTAATGACACCCCCCTGTCTAAAATGATCAGCCCATGGACTGATTGCTAGATAGTTAAGTACTTTAGAGACCATATAAAATCTATGACTGGGTGCAGCTGGGTAGATTATTGTATGAGGCGTAAACAGGTCAAAGTCCATCCTTTACTCTCTTCGGTTTCAACGGCCTACATGCTGTGGATAGCAAAGACGTGTGCATCCTTGGAGTGGAGAAAAGCACTCAGTGTTTCACTCAGCCAGACAGCTTCACTGATAAATGTCTGACTCATAGTAAAGGCCCAGAATGAGGGAACAAGGACCTTGGTTTAGTCTACCAGCCTTCACACGCAAGTCCCAAAACAAAGCAAGGTGACTGTTCCAAGAATTCTCTTCACTTTCCATGGCAAAACAGTAAAGAACAATGTTTGTCCATAAACATACATTTATTTATTTATTTTTGAACCAAAGATATGCCTTGAGTTCTACGCTTGCAAGCAAATCTACACCTCATTTCCACTACAACCTGCTTGGTTTGTTATAAGAGGCCCTTTACGTATCTCAGGGCCATCTCAGTTCCTCTTTAACTTAACACAATATAAACATGGTTGACAAGGGCATATCCTGCTGGAATGTGCAAATACTGTCTTCATATGTTCACTGAAAACATTACCACAAAGAGCCAGTCATTTACAAGTCACTAGATTCAGCGGGTTTTAAAAATCTGATACCACTATTGATTTTTTCCCCCGATATTTTCTAATTTAATAATTTTTTATTTTTATTTTGTAATTCTAAAAAATTCTAAAAAAAAATAAAATAAATAAACATATCTTAAATATTACATATTTATTCTTAATTGTAAGTCTATTTTCAGATTTTCAAAGTGGTCTCAGAGTTTTGGACCCCCCTCCCCCAAAAAAAACCCATCCACACACAAAATAATAATAATGTCTTAAATGTGTCACAGCAAACTCTGTGAGTCATGTCTAATGATTTATCAGTGCCAAGGTGAAACAAAGGGAAGTTGTAACAGAATCATTCAATAAATACCCATAATGCTGTTAACTCACCATCCTTAGAATGATAGTGATGGCATAACTTTAGAAAAGTTCATGTTCTGATCAGCACTAAAACTAAGGACATCTGTAGAAGACAAAAACACCCTTGACCCTGACAAAGCTTTCCTTACTAGGACAAAATGCACACATTTGCACGTGAATCTATTTACAGCACCATTGTTATCAATAAGGACAGGTTGGGTTTAACCTACTCTCCAAAAAATCATCCTCTTGAGTGAAGCCAAGGATGCTAGATTAAGATTAGGAGTACCAAGATGTCCCACTGCACTAATGTCCTCAGCATGACCTTATAGAATTACCTGATAAGAGGAAAAATAACAAAGTATAATCTATCAAGACAATGCTTCAGCTTATACTATAAATGTGGTTTATATCAGCCTGATATGAAGAAGGCTAATCAGTGCAATTTCCATGCAATTTTGTAGAAGCAAACTTATGTTTTGTTATGTTAGGCTATATTAGGCCCTGGGTGAGAACTGTTTTGAAACAAAAAAAAAAAGTCTCTATAAACTGTTTTTACTGGCATTATTCAATGGCAAAGTAAAAAAGCCACAAAAAGTTCATGCCATAACAGTACGAACATTAATAATATGGCATTACAGTAAGCAACACCAGCCCTATTAAACAATGCATTTATTACTATGCAATACAAACCTCAAAATGCACAATTCCAACTGCATGCAAAAGTGATTAACTGTGTAGTAATGCAGTAATACTACGTAACACTCTTGTGGCGATATTTTGAATTTAATTCTCCCCAGGCATACTAGCTTCATTTTCATTTGAAATGAAAAGCATGTTTGTTACGTTTAGAGCAGATAATGACAAGCATATTTTGATGATATTGTGGAAACGGCCTCACATTAATGGACAGGCTTTTAGTGTTATGGAAAAGCCATTTGAAAAAGAAAGAAAGAAAAAATGCCATAAGGGCTTCTTACCTGGATCATCTCTATGCCTTGTTTCCTGGAAAACAAAAAAGTGGAAAAACAAACTATGAATATTTTATATTGATTCCATGTGACATGCAACTAAAGTATTGTTGAGTCAAATAATGATCAACACGGACTTTCAGAGAATTTCACAACGAGACAAATTATTAGGTTTTTATAAGTTCAAATAGAACAGAGGAAAATCCTGTTATTTTGCAACCCAAAGGGAGCTTTGTCACCTAAAGCAATCCCTGTTTAGCTTTGGACTGCTGTCTCTCACACAAATAGGACAGAATTCTCCAAATTCCCTCTCATAATCACAGGCAAAAAAGCAACAAACACACACACGCTTAAAATGAAGTATCATCCCTCTCCATTTCCAGACAACACATTTATGCTATTTATAAAGCAAAACAAAACACTCTTTAAATGATAACACAGTTCATATAATGAATAGTGCGTCTGATTAGTTCTTGTGCTGTGAGAATATCTGTATTTTTCCAAATTCACGAGTCGGGCAACTTTAAGTCTTCTAGTTTAAAAGTCCCTGAAATAACAATAAGCTCACATCTTTTTCAACAGCTGACAAACCTGCTGTGATTTAACAAATGTAGCACTGTGTGACAGTTTATCAGTAGTGCTGAGTCAGTAGTTTGTTTCTAAAGCCTCAGAACTAGGTGAAAATATCTTAGTCTTTCATCAAATATCCCAAGACAAATATGCCAGCCAGTAGTATAACAAATCATTTTGCACAAGCCTTGGTAAAATTCCTTTGAAAACCGGTTATCTGTAGGCTAGAACATGCTCGTGAAAGAAAGGAGAGCACATTACATTAACTCTGAAATGTCAAGTAGCCCACACACGGTACTTCATCCGCACAGATACGCATCTAAGGCATGTTCAGTGCCTCCCTCCACAAACACAACATTTATAGCTTTATAGCCATATTAATGGCAATGCAATGTAAACTTGAATAACATAAGTAACATGATTCAGCTTTGAATCAGTTAAGTAACAGACACAGTCTTGCTGCAGACTCTTAGGAATGCAGGTATTCTAAAAGAGATATGGAAGTAATGTTACTCTAAGTCTGTGAAATCGAAGACTGACTGCCTGCCTCCTGCCTGGTGCTTATCCAGGTAACCGGTGAACTTTGTCCAGGCCTTTGTCTTTTTTTATGGACGAAAATTCCACAGATGGTTTTATGGCCATCTAATTATAAGAATCCCAGGACAGTGTTACAAGTTATAGTTTTTTATAAGCAATCTAGGACAGTTCAGAAGGGACTCCCTCGAATAGCAAATGCTTAGATACTTGACAGGTAGATTGACTATGGTGACAAAGGATATCCATGGTTTCATGATTGCAGCTTCATATGATGGATGCAATGTGAGTGTACCTACAGTTCACTTTGGCGGGGGGGAGTTAGATTCAGTGAGAAATAGTGAAGAAATAGCTTTTTATTACATTTGCTGGATACAATAAAGTGAGTGAAACTGTGTTGATGACTGAAACACGAAACACTCTAAAAAAAATGCTGGGTTGTTTCAACCCAACTTTGGGTCAAATATGGACTAACAGGAAAATCAAAGTTGGCACACCACAGCTCCAAAAGTAGAAAAATATTTATTTCATTTTTATTTTATTTAAAAATATATAATTAAATATTTTTATATTTTTGGAGCTGTGGTGTGCCAATTTTTATTTTCCTGTTTGAAATTTGTTTGGTTGAGCACCTACATTGAGCTTTTGGCCGCCTGAATGTGTGCACTTTGATTGGAATCAAATATGGACTAACCCAACTTTTGGGTTAAAAATGTCATTTAAAAATTTAACCCAACAGCTGGGTTAGTCCATATTTGACCAAAAGTTGGATTGAAACAACCCAGCATTTTTTAGAGTGAAGATGAGGCAAGAGGACATGAGGAGGGGTGATGAATCATGTTTCCTATATCATATAACACTAAGCCCCACTTGTTTCAGTTCCCTATAACTCATCTGAATTACACATTCAAGTTTTGACATCTCAGCTCCTCTCAAAAATAAATATATAATTTTCTTAATATTAAATGGCAAGTTGTTTTTTATTCCATAAAACAAACTAGTATATATTTTACATTACTAGCATTTCTTTTTAAATTAGTAGTTAGCAATCCAAACAGTGACTCTTTTTCATTGTCACTAGCAACTATTTATTAGATGGATATTAGTAGGCTACTTGTTTCTTTGCTACCAGTCACTCTAACAGTGTCAAATAACTGTAATACTAAAATATAACTCTCCAATTGTATCAAATAACTCCAATAGTGTCAAAAACTGTGAAACAATTATTCCATTGTTATAAGTTTTTGTCTGTATGTGGAGAAGATGACAATGGAATAGGTGCTAGGAGCTATTTAATAAACATGTTCTATACTAACGTATATTCCGATTGTTAACATTTTACTCTTAAGTAGCCATTGAAATACGACAAGTAAAAAACACTTATATGCACTTAACTAGATATACAAACTAGTATTTAATAAATAAGTTCTAGGTGGCTACCTAATTAATAGTTACTAGTAGGTACCAGCAACAAATGGAAAACACAGTCTGAAGTGAATAGTAGTATCAACAGTCTGAAGTGAATAATATTAGTATCTAATAGCTAAACAATCATTAGTCAAATTAAAAAACACTGCCAACTAGTCACTAATGGATAACGTATTACTAAAACATACGATTAAAAATGACCACTAGTAACATAAGCAGAATCTAGTTCGTTTAAGGAACACATATTAAAACGTGCTATAGATTATGACCGGTTCTTGTCTCGCGCTGAGTTACTCACCTGCACATTTCCACGAAGGTCTGGAAACTGAGTTTTTTAATCTTCTTCTCGCTGAGCCAGTATCCAACTCTTTTTCCTTTCACGAACGTCTGCATCTCTGGAGAGAGACATATGCCAGTCCAAATGCAGAGTTTATTAATTAAGAAATCGACCAGCAGTTTAGTTTAAGTATTGTAAACTAGTTGTGTAGTTATGTGGTTAATGTCAAAAGATACCGAAGGTTTCATGAATGCATGTTTGAACTTACCTGACAGAATCAATGTGCTGAATCGATGCGTTCTGATCAGTTACGAGTCTCTCTCCTTTACGTCTCGTAAAGTCCAAGTTACAGGTTCAGACTGTCGTCAATAGTCCATCCAGGATTGCTAGTGTCCTCCAGAAAGCGTGTCTCCTCTGTCTAAATAGTTGTTCGATTTTATGACAACTTCGTCATATTATTTATAAGACACCAACACATATCGACATAACAAACACATCATGACACACCACAGTATGAAACCGGTGCGTGTCACTGGTCTAACCTCACATGTGAAAGCTTATATATCCAAATGGTCTATCCATTACTTGGCAAAGCTTTCGATTAACAATGTAATGTTGATTGGCCATTTTGACAGCAGCGAAACTTATTTGCCCAGACACACCCTCTTTCAGAGGCGGGCTTAGCTCACTGGTAAAATTTGCGTGGTGTTTGCGAGGAATCTGCTCCTGCTATTTTCATTCATTCATTCGTGTTTCCTTGTGCCAAAGTTCAAATCTTTCACAATAAATGAGAGGGAAATAAAACAAGAGGAGCAGTTGCTTGTTAGAATCTGAATCTTTCACAATATTATGTATGTTAGTTGGTGAAATACCTAAAATCTTTGTGATTTTGCATTGAGAAATGTGATTTTTGATTTGTTTGACACTTCTCTCATGAAATTTGTCACAATACCCTCATCTATTACCAGTTCACCTGCTTACTGTGAACTGTTTCAAAACATTTTAATTTGGATAATCTATAACCTATTCTCTTAGGTTCTCTTAACCAAGATCTCTTTGGTCCTCTGACCAGAACTTCTTACACATAAGAACTGTCTCCACTTTGGTGTCATTTAAGTCCCTTTTAAATACTCATTTTTTCTCCCAGGCTTGCTGTTCAGTGACATGTTGTTGGAAACTAACTGTTTTTTTTTTTATGTTGAATGGTCTCATGATGCTTTGTGCTGTGTAAGTGATGTGTATATATTGTCTGCCTATCTGTTTTTAGAATCTGTACAGCACATTGGTCAACTTGTTGTTTTTAATCGTGCTTTAGAAATAAATTGCCTTGCCCTTGCCTTGCCTTTTAATTTTTATTTTGCCTGTCACAACATTTTTGGAGTGTTGCAGCCATCAAAATCAAAATTTGTTTATGTTTACAAAATACTTTTAAGTTGGTCAGTGAAAACTTTGGAAATCTTTTCCAAATTAAATATAGGTTAAAGAGAATTAACAAATCACAGATTCTTGATTTTATTGCATTTTGCAAAACTTCCCAACTTTTCTGGAATTGGGGTTGTGGTGTTGGGCACTACTGTAAGGTTAACCCTGCCTGGTTTAAATGTTTGAAACTGACCAACAGTTGAAAACATTAGAAATTTAGAAAAGTAATCAAAAAGTAATCAAATGTAATCAGTTACATTACTTTAATAAAGTAATTGAAATAGTTACACTACTTATTACATTTTAAATAGGGTAACTTGTAATCTGTAACTTATTACATTTCCAAAGTAACCTTCTGATTACTAGCTACTAATTACATCTTCAACAGTGTAATTAGTGTACTAAGTACTCTCTCTAAAATAGTGCATTACTTGTTACTAATTACTTTCTAAATACCATATCAACCTTGACCAGTTGAATAATACAAGGATAGTGCTCTTTTAATTCTTTCAAATAAATAATATAAAATTGCACAAATGATTCTTGAACTGAAGTATTTAATGGGACAAGGTTACATTAAAAACATATAATTTAACATTAGATGTTAAATGTTTATGTTAAATCTACTATTGCTTTATATAGAATTGGTCAGTCTATACAGTATTTAATGCAGTTACATCAGAACTAAATTAAAACAGAGTAATCCCTTACTTTCCTTTTTCAAGGGAAAAGTAATTGAATTACAGTAATTAATTACTTAGTAACGCATTACACCTAACAAACACTGCTTGTAGTCTACATTTTATCATTACTGCCAATTGTGTAAAATTTATATTTTTATTTATAAATGTATATAGCTAACTTGAATGCCTTCCCATTCACCATTGTCTTGTGTTTAGATTATTCTCAGTGTTCGATACATTTTTGTTGTTCAAAATAATTGTTATGCTACCCTCACTACACCAATATAGGCTAAAAACTCAAAAAACATAAACAGCATGTGTGGGGTCCTGGTAAACCCATATTGTGGAGACCAAATGTCCCCACAAGTATAGTAAAAAAAAATGTTGACCTTGTGGGATTTATTTATTTATTTTTGATCCCCATGAGGAAAACAGCTTATAAATCACAAAATGATATATATATATTTTAGAAAATGCAGAAAGTGTTCTGTGAAGGTTAGTTTTAGGAGTAAGGTATGGGGATAGATTAGCTACAGTTTAAATAATTTTGTCATCTTAAAATTATTTTGGTCCTCTAAATCTCTTGTAATTTTACAGCAGTCTTACAACGGCTGCTGTCATGGATGATAGTGATTTTACCTCTGTAGTCAATTTGTGCTTGGTTAAACTGTTGGTGGTACTTACAGCTCACCCGGGCTACAGTACACAGGAGTTGTATATATGACAGAGATGCTCTGGGGGGCAGTAGAGTCCTTTGCGAAGTTAATAATCAAGTCGCCGAGGATTCACGGGAAACTTCCCGGATGTTGCTCTTTCAGGAAGTGTGTCCAAGACAACAATCCTGTGACAGTTGTGTGTTTTGACTTGAGAAACATATTGTCCTGAAAACCGCGCAAAATGGATTGATCGTGTGATCACAGTAAGTAACTCAGTCAAAATCATGTGTTTAGTCGATATTATGGGGGCGTGTCGCTATGTAATGTCACAACAGTACTAGTCAACAGCTTTGAGAAATCTCCAGATGGTGAGGTTTCTTGTGTTTGAAGGACTTCCTCTTTGTTTATTTAATGTTTCATGCTAGAGTTTTATAATTAGTTTAGGATTGTGTTTCGTACAACATCAAGGAAGCTTATTTGTTTTGGAAAATGTTTTAAAAATGAAATATTTTAATGTTATATTTATTTTGCATATACATATGAACTAGTATATTTAAGAATTATTTAATAACAATAATTGTTTATTTTTTTCAGCGATGGTTTACAGTTTAAGTTGAGTTAAGTTTTCATTTTTATTTCCTGAAACATTAGCAGTGATCACATGATTTCACAACCATGTAAGTGTTTGGTTTCTTGTCAGCGTTTGTATTTTCTGTGTTTGTTTGTCCAGAGAAGAGCATGGAGAATGATGAATTTCCGCCAGCGGATGGGGTGGATAGGAGTCGGACTGTACTTGTTGGCCAGTGTCGCTGCAGTGTATTATATATTTGAGATCAGCCAAACATACAACCGACTTGCACTGGCACAAAAAGAAGGGGAGTCTGGAGCGCAGAAAAAATGGTCGGGAGATGCTTCTTCCTCTTCCCCATCTTCAACCTCATGGATCGTGACTCTGAAAACGAGACTTCTCCTCCTGCCCTTCTGGGTGTGGGCCACTATTTTCCTCATTCCCTACCTCCAGGTGTTTCTTTTTCTTTACTCCTGCACAAAGGCGGACCCCAAGACTGTAGGATACTGTATTCTGCCTATCTGCCTTGCTGTTCTCTGCAACCGTCACCAAACCTTTGCCAAGGCCTCCAATCAGATCAGCAGACTGCAGCTGATTGACACTTGAAGTGATTGTTAAAGATGAGGGGTCAGATTTTGGCCATACAGTTTGGTGTCCTAGGGGTTGGGTAATACAAAAGTGCATTCATAAATAAGATTATTTTTTAAGGCTTGGTCCTTTTCTTTGGATGTAGGAATTAAAAGGGGAATGTGTTTAGGATTCTTTTCTTTGTAATGTTTTTTTTTTTTTTTTCCGTGTGTTTTTCTTTAACAACTAATTGTTTGAGTCACTTGCAGTTCCACACCAGTTTTTATTGTGTATTTTTAGCAAAAAAAACCTGGACTATTGGTGATGTTTCATACTCTTTCAAGCTGAATGGCAAAATTGGTCCGCATTTTAAGTAAAGAAAATGTATAATGGGATCTAGAAGTATTTTCCATGTCAGTTCAGTCTTATAGAACTTTTATTAGAAGCTTTGTCTTTAATTAACTGAAAAAAAAAACTTTTATATTTGAAATGAAATTTGATAAATTAAATCTAAGTAGCCTAAATGGAGTCAAGTAAGCCATCGTCCAAGATGTGGAGAATGTTGATGGGGCTGCGTATTGAACTCTGTATACTACTTGAATTACACGTCTAATGGTGGGTAGATTTAATAATAATAATAATTCATTACATTTATATAACGCTTTTCTAGGCACTCAAAGCTCTTTACATTGTCAGGGGGTATCTCCTCATCCACCACCAGTGTGCAGCATCCACCTGGATGATGCGACGGCAGCCATAGTGCGCCAGAACGTCCACCACACACCAGCTTATTGGTGGAGAGGAGACAGAGTGATGAAGCCAATCAGCAGATATGGGGATAGTTAGGAGGCCATGATGATCAGAGGCCAATGGGCAAATTTGGCCAGGATGCCGAGGTCACACCTCTACTCTTTCCGAAAGACATCCTGGGATTTTTAAATGACCACAGAGAGTCAGGACCTCGGTTTAACATCTCATCCGAAGATACTGGGGCGTTAGGACCCACACAGACCACAGGGTGAGCACCCCCTGCTGGCCTCACTAACACCTCTTCCAGCAGCAACCTAGTTTTCCCAGGTCTCCCATCCAGGTACTGACCAGGCTCAGCCCTGCTTAGCTTCAGTGGGTAACCAGTCTTGGGCTACAGGGTGATATGGCTGCCATTAAAAAATGTACTATAATTTTTTTTTACTATAAATCAAGATGAATAAAGATGTGGACAGCTGTAAAAGTTTCCGTACTATGAGGCTGATGGATTTGTAGTGTCACTTTAATGCTCCAGGCTTTTGTTCTCAACTCCAGTGGACATTTTATTAGTGGAAAATAAGAAAACGCTTACAGTGGTGCCACATATGTATTTTCCATTTATTTAGAACAGTGTCTGTCTTTTCATTTGTCTTAAATAAACTGCGCTCAAGGCAGGGACAAAGAAAGGAGTTGTAATAAGGAAACTTTTGTATTTAAAAACAATCTGTGATGAATTCGCTTTAATATCAGTATTTTTGTTCAAGTATGATTTCTTGTCAGCTCTAGATATGGAAAGAGTAAACTTTCCAATTCTTTAATTTGTGTTTTATTTGACAAATACTCATTTTCATGATTCTAGTGATAATCAAGTGTCCTCAGAGAAAAGATATCTGTGTTTCAGAAAACAAGTTGTTCATATTCATGCATGTGTGGAATAGTTGTGGACTCAATCTCAGGTCTTATTGTTGAGGGACATCAGCATCATTTTACAGTGTGAATAATCTTATCTTGCATAAGAAATGCAAAGGTTATTTAGACTTGTTGGGTGTGGTGGGTTGTAATGAGTCTGGCACAAGACATTGGGTTTCAAACTTCTCAACTTCAGATCCAAGTGTTTCAATTTTTAAAATCACTTCATTTGTGGCGACAGTGTCTTTGGTCATATGTGGATGATTTTATGCATTTGTTGAAATGTTCAAAAAAGGCAAATCATTTTTGTCTAAAAGGGCTTGACTGTGAATTTATAATGTTTAATGGGTATTCGTTAATACATTTCCATTGCAAACTTAATACACTGTGGTTTGAAACAACTCTGGATTCTGAAAAAAAATCAATAAAGAAATGTAATGTGCAGTGTGTAGAAACTCAGACATTTTATTGGACATTTTGAATCCAGTTTATTGCACAGTGGTTTATTATTACATGCTGAAGAAACCGAAGTACTGATAACCACTGTCAATTTATAACTTTTTATAACAGGAAAAATGTATTGATAAAACAATTTTCCCTTTTGCCTTTTAGAGTAACCTGAAGTTATGAAAAATAACTAAGAAATACATAAACAAAATAAGGCAAAATCCCAACATTGTCTTGAACAATGAGAAAGCTGAGAAAGGTTTTTTTCTGAGGAGGAGGGTACTGATGTAACAACACACCTTTATAAAGGTCATAACAAAACAATGACAGCTCTGAAGATCATGACCGCAAAGTCTTTATCCGCTTGTTTGGAGGTTCTGAGTTTGACTTTTTGGTGGCCATTTCTGAGGTACTATCCTCTTCGTCACTGTCCTCTTCCTCTTCCTCTATAACATGGGTTTCAAAAATAGAAAGAAGTTACAAAATTAGATCAAATATAATGAATAAAAAGTAACAATCTTAATTGTAATAAGAATATGGAAATAATAAAGTATTCTAAAGTAAGTAAATAGAAGCCAGTTGTGTCACTGCTTAACATATTTGCTTAGCAAACGACAGAAGACAGTATCAGTAAAGTTAAGGAGTTCGCTGTCATCTGCACTGAAGGGCTCTGTGGTGCAAGCTTTACATATCTAAGCAATAAGGCACTAAAAGCCAGATCAAATGGTCGGTAGCTAAAACTAAGAGGAGAGACTTTTAGCCACCGTCGTAGTCTTTATTGTATGATTTTTTATTCATTTTCTTATTTTTATCTTTTTGTTTTAAGTTTGTTGGTTTCCCATTTAAACAACCCAGTCTTCATTTTAACAGCTTACCATCTACATCTGCTGTGCTGTTTTCCGCTGAGCCCCTTTCTTGTTCAACAAGAGCCGTCAAAACTTCAGATATATCAGCATTTAATTTCTTGATGCCAGTTATCATTGATTTCAAATTGCCATCTACTTGTACTGTAAACTGGTTCGTCTGTCCATCTCGGTACTTCAGCTCTCCCTTCAGCTCGCACGCTGCCATATTGCAGGTACACACTGTAACTCGGTTGCCAGATCGCACAAGAAAACCACGCAACATGGACTAAAAAATGGAGCGTCTAAAAATGATTTATAAAATAGAATGGAATAGAGTACATTACAGGTTTACATGAATAAACTACAAAATTCTTTAAAATATTATTATCAGTAATTACATAATTTTACAAAAAATAGCTCAAATATTTAAATATACAACTGGTCATCTAAATAAATGCAACAGACAGCAAATTAACAATGAACAAAAGGCAGACATAAGCATAAACATGAACATAACTATATAAAAATGTGACAATGGAAGAATATATATATATATATATATAGGCTTGGTAGGGCTACTTTAAAAATGTATTCCGTTACAGTTACAAATTACTTAATGAAAAAAGTATTCAGTAAAGTAAGGCAAGCACCACAATATGAAAGTAATGTAATCTGATTACGTTTGGATTCCTTCAAGGTCACATATGTAAATATAGCAATATCATCAAAAATACTTATATTTATTATTATTATATTTTATTTTTATTATTTATTATTATTACATTATATCCTCCTGACTACCAGAAGAAGAAAAAAGTTGAATTGAATATTTTTTCATGTAATCACATTGTTGAAGAAAAAATGAAGAAAAAACATTTTTTTGGGAAAATTATATTTTATTCACATGTTATGCTATGTCCTCTGTAGAGGACACCAAGACTTTAAAAAGTCCTGTTTTTAAAATAAATAAAAATACATGAATAGACATGAAAAGGCAAAAACAGTGATTAAAAAAAAAATCCCCAATCCATTTTTTATTTTTTATACCAAACTTTGTATAAAAAAGATTCTCAACTATGTTATGAAAGATATAACAGAATGATTTGATATACCATTTTCCTTTATGCAACATGTGCGTAAAATGGCCATAAACGGGTTATCCCATTATGTACAATGTATCTATAAACTTTTGGGGCAACATGTAATGAAAAAAGAAGTGCAATAATGGGAGTAATAACTGGCAAGATTTTCATAATAATATATTATATTTCATAGGAATATTGAAATATAATTTCTTTCCCTATTCATTTGTTGTGTCTCCCAAAATGTGTAATAAACATACTTTAGGTGGTGTCCTCTACAGTGGACATGTATGAAATCAATGTCCTGTTT